>NC_072386.2:95600252-95952752 GCF_028885625.2 Pongo pygmaeus
ATGCAGGGGGGATTACAAAGGTAGTTCTCATGGGATTGCTCATAATAACAATAATGGAAATAACAGGGTAACCATTACCCAAATAATGGTATATCTCTATATGATGGAATATTACACAACCATAAAAAATACTTTAAAAAAAGCATTTCTTACTTTTGTAATCAGAAAAAAATAAGATGTTTAAAGGATGCAGTACTACTCACTGACATGGAAAACATTAATAATAGTGATATTGAAGTAAAATAAATAATAGAACATTTCCAAATACTTATTTATAAGTGTTATCTACATGCACTTACAAATACACAGAAAAATATGTCTGGAAGGATATTAAACTATACCATCAACAGTGGTTTAGGAAGTAATATTTGGGTGGACTTTTCCTTTCTCTCTAATACAATTATATTCAGTGGGTTTTGTTTTGTTTTGTTTTTATAGTGAGCATGTAAACCAAGAGAAGAAACATACGCATATTTTTTCTCTAATGGTTATTAAAAGCTATTAAATAATTCAATAAAATGCATATGAAAAGCTGAAAACAAAATTACAGAAGGAATATAACCTCAACTTAAGGAAAAAAAACATGCCCAGGAAAAGGATCTAGAAAATGTCTAAGCATTTTATTGCCTCTGGGTGATGACATCATGTATGATTCTTGCCTTATCTTAATGAACATATATTACTTGGATAATCAGGAAAATTTTAAAGTACAAATTTGTTAAAATAACTTTTAAAAAGAAAAGAATATTGTTACAGGCTTTACCAATCCATATTGCTCTCTTGAATCTCTTTATATCTGTCTCCGTTTCTCTCTCTCTCTGTCTCTCTCTCTGTCACACACAAACACACACAAACAGTTTGTTCATGGCAAAACAGTGACTTCTATTTTTTTGTGTGTGGGGGGGGGACAGAGTCTTGCTCTATCGCCTAGGTTGCAGTGCAGTGGCGTGATCTTGGCTCATTGCAACCTCCACCTTCTGGGTTCAAGCCATTCTCCTGGCTCAGCCTCCCAGGTAGCTGGGACTACAGGCGCGTGCCACAATGCCCGGCTAATTTTGTATTTTTAGTAGAGATGGGGTTTCACCATGCTGGCCGGGCTGGTCTCCAACTCCTGACCTAAAGTGATCCACCCACCTCAGCCTCCCAAAGTGCTGGGATTACAGACATGAGCCACTAGGCCTGGCCAACAGTGACTTCTATCAAACAAATTTTCCACTTCTGTTTCAAATGTCCTGGCCTCCTTCCTTCACAACTCACCAAAATCCCACATGTCATCTGAACTCCACACATAAGAGGGAAAGGAGGAAGAAGAAGACAAAAGCACTCAGGGATATATTACCTGCAAGGCTCCTCAAATTATGGAAAGAATAAAATACCCAAGTCCTTACAATAGCCTACAAGGCACACACGCATGCACACACACACACACACACACACACACCTCTCTAACCTCATCTCTCACCACTCTCTCCATAACTCTTATATTTCCTTCAGGTCCCAACTCAAATATCATCTTATCTAGGAGACCTAACTTTAGCTTTCACCAACTTCACCAACTTGGTTTTGAAACCAAGTTTCACTATATTTGACTATACCTTGAGGTTTAGTCTAAACGTGCTTTATTAAATTGGAATGAAATCATCAGAGCAAAAGATCATGTGGTAGCTAGCTTCCAAGATGGCCGCCTGATATTCACACCCTTGGATAGTCCCCTCCCACACTAAATAGGGCTGACCTGTTAGCCAATAGGACACTGCAGAAACAACAAAGTGTGGCTTCCAAAGCTAGGTCATAAAAGACATTGAGGCTTCTGCGTTGCTCTCTTAGATCATTCGCTCTGAGGGAGTCAGCCACCATGCCAGGAAGAACACCCAGGATCCCTACAGAAAGACCCATGTGGTAAGGAACTGAGCCCCCACCTGCCAACAGGCTTTATCAACTTGCCATTCAGGTATGTGAGCTGTGTTGGAAGCAAATTGCCTGGCTCCAGTCAGATCTTCCTATGACTGTAGTCCTGGCCAACATTTTGACTGAATTTCCTGAGTCACCTTGAGCGAGAACCATCCAGCTAAGCTGCTCCCAAATTCTTGACCTACAGAAGGAACAAGAGATAATAAATGCTTATGTCATTTTAGCCAAATGTCAGGATGAAACATCTCTCATTTCTGCTCCTGTTCCTGCAGGGGGACCCAGGAAATTTGGGCTGGCTCTACCTACCCTACCCTGACTGGGGAAATGGGGCAGAACAGTTTATATCTAAAGTTTATCTGAACAAGTCTCCCTTGGCCTGTTTGGTGGGTCAGATTTTGCAACCCAAACTATTACTATGGTAGATGGCAGCCCCATTTCCACAAAGAAATAACAATTTCCAGGTGGAGAGAGAGTCATTCTTGACCACATGCTCTAACTGCTTCGTCACCATTGTTCCTTAGTTCTCTCAGCACTTTTCTGCCTCCATCAACCAGCTCAAATTCCACCAAGAAGCACTCTCAGTATGTAAAGTATGAGCCATAATTTTAAGAGCATGTGTGCTATGTATCTCTGTACATATGTTGTATGTGTTCATATATCTCTGTATATATGTATGTTGCATGTATATCTGTATATCTTTTGTGCTTGTATGTATGTTGCATATGTCTATTTTTGTCTTGCTGCATGCACGTGTGTATACCTGTATGTTGTATGTATCTATATGTATGTCGTGTATGCATAGCTTCTGTATATCTGTATTATGTTGTACATATATCTATGTATTGTATGTTGTGTGTGTCTGATGTGTGTGTCTGTATGTTGTGTATATCTGTATTACGTTGTGTATGTGTCTATGTTTGTGTGAATATCTGTATGCATGTTGTGTGGGTTTCTGGTGTGTATGTGTCTGTATATTGTATATGTTTATCTGGTGTGTGTGTGTGTGTGTGTGCATGCATCTGGCCTTTGCTATCCTGGGATTCATACAATTTCCCTTCATAAGAACACTATCAATACAACTGATTCTTAATTTTCATAAGTGTGCTACGGTTCTATAAGATGTTAACCTTAGGGAAAGCAGGTGAGAAGTATAGAAGAGCTCTTTTGTGAATTAAAATGTTTCAAAATAAAGAGTTTTTTTAAAAAAACAGCTTCCCGGATTAGTAGGAAAGTCAACCTTCCCCTTTCTTAGATCTAGAACATCCCAGGAGTGCTTAATTTTTGTCCAAGGCACCATCCTGATTGTAATTTCCTCTCCAGTGGAGTTGGAGTCGGGCCTGATGGTTTCACAACCATAGCCCAGATGGACAACTCTCTAGCTTGCCAAATGGATATTCCTATTTGCTGAACCTACAGGGTGACTGCCAGCAATCCAGATCCCCTTCCAGACTTGTGTCCTAAAACACTTAAAGGAAGATAAAAACAAAAGAGAATTCTTAGAAAAAGACAAGGAAAGAAAGACAAATTGAAGGGCCAATGGCCAATGTGGGCAGAACTACATGTTTAAGGACCCAGGGGAGGCGAGATGAGGCCTCTGCCTGATGTTGAGTCTCCAGATCTAGGGTGGGCTGAGGGAAGGGTCCAGAGGAAGAGGAGCAGAAAACTGCATGGCAGACTAAGGCCTTAGATATTCAAATCCTCCCTAGGACTGTGTGTGTTGCCATGGGCTCCACATTTTACAGAGAGCTATTTGGGGTTTAAATATTCTTCCCCCTTCACCACTCCACAAATCAGCTAAGACTCATTTGGGAAGGAGTGGATCTGCCCTGCCCTGCCTTGCTAGGCTGGAAACAAAGTGCTCAGCTCCTGGGGAGAGTGGGGTTTGTCCTTGTTCTCCACTCACTAAGCAACCTGTTGATGAGCTTATAATTACCAGAACTGTGTGCTGCAGAATGAATGTTCTTAGAGGTTTTAATGATCGAAGTGAATGAACATGCTTCAACATTTGGAAACGTGCTTGAGAAGAATAATTGCTTTAAAGTGCTTCATAAATTGTTGCTAGGAGACCACATCAAGATAGGCCTTTTTACTTACAACCTGAAGTTCAACTAGCAGGAAATTCACCCATTCAAAATATAGATAAGCAAATAGAACAATTCAAAAAAGGAAGAATGAAAGACAGAAACCTGCCAGCTCTTAGAGAAAATCTTCCACCAAAAACATAATGGAGAACAAGAGCCAAGACAATGTTGCTGGTCTTTATGGATTTGCATCTCCGTTCTTACGGGTTATGTGTTCTTGGGCAATTTCTTTGCATGTCTTATATTTTCAGTTTTCTCATCTAAAAAAAGTGGAGATATCAATAGCTCACTCATAGGATTAGAGATGACTCACATGTGGATGTACCCAGCACATAATGCTCAATATTTAGTTATTTACACACACTTGTTCCAAAGCGTTTTGAGGTCACTTACAAAATTATTTCCTGATAGTTTGTGTTGTACCAAAAGCAGGCTCTGACACAATAAATTGAGTTTAAGTGGCTTATTTGGGAAGTGATCTCAGGAAACTTAAGTGAAATAGTGGAGAAAGGAAGACTGAAAAGGAACAAAACTTCAAAGTTGCATCAGTGAGCAGGAAAGTCCAATACCAATAAATCCTACAGGGAACCCTCTGAAGCTCCACGGAGGACATGCCACAGGATTATCCTGCCAAGGGATGGAGAAGCTGAGGGATGTGTCCACTGACTCTCATTTCTCAGGGGTCAAGGGTTGCACCTGGGGACCTTAAGTTCCCAGTACCTCCACAATGTCCTGAGCAGTCTGATAATTTCTGGTAGAATAGGAGCAAACCCTCTGGGAGAAGAGTAGAGAGCCACAAGCACATGAGGTAGGCACCCGTCCACGTGGCCAGGAGCTGACCCACTCAAGCTGCATGCAAACTCAAAGGTGGGCCAGAGTGATACAGGGCTAGGTATCAACAGAATCTGCTACACTTAGGATTCAACGAGGTAAAATTAGTTGATGAAGAAATTGAGGTCAAATAGAAACAAATACTCTGTGTTACTGAATCTTTAAAAAAAAAAAAGATTATTTTGTAGAAAGGCTGACTATAATGACTGATGACATTTTTTTTCTCTTTTCTAGACTTCTAATCAACACACTAGCCTGGAATTTGAGCAAGGATTCAATATTGCTATGGGCAATATATGGTTTGGCAAATCCTTCACATATGTCAGTCCCATGTTGACCGAACTCTAGGGAATCTGGAACATTCTTATGGGGTTCAACTATGTTTGGACTTTAGGCCTGAAGCATTAAATTTGAAGTTTGGGCACCAATAATAGTTGGAAATTACGTTCCCATTCTGCATGGATCAAGAAGGAAGTACATCAGCTACTTTCCTATCCAGCAGACCTTTCCCTGCTTGATAGCTGTTTGCCATCTGAAACAATAGCAAGCCAGCAGGGCTCAGACTTGGCATTCCCTAGTATGGAAGAAGAAAAGCAATAAAAAATGTTAACCTCTAAAGTTTTTTCAACATGTCTGTTCCCCACTTAGCTCTGGGAAGGGCATTAGCAGCACCATCATGCCCCATAGGAATGGAAAGCCATGTTGATGACATAGACCAATAACAAGGGAATGGAGCAACGCAATATGACAGGAGCAGGAAGAAAGTCTGGCAATCCCTCCACCAGACCCCCAACCTCCCAGCCCCCTTTCCAGGAATCATAAAGTTGAGATATGAAAATATGAGAAAGGATGAATGAAAAACAAGCAGGAGAAAGACAACCAGATATTATATGCTCCGGATGGAAGAACACAACACCACTTATGAAGTAGTCTGGCTAAAAA
Organism: Pongo pygmaeus; assembly: GCF_028885625.2. NCBI lineage: Eukaryota > Metazoa > Chordata > Mammalia > Primates > Hominidae > Pongo > Pongo pygmaeus. The sequence continues at coordinate 95,606,018 of NC_072386.2, forward strand.
ATTGAACCTGGGTCTGATATAGACTCTAGTTTTAACCACCAATGAACAGGAAATGCAAGGAACAAAGGAACATGTTAAATACCACCACAGGGATGAATGCAAAAACTCCAGACTGTGGGAAACTACTAGCAGAATCAGGTTTCCTCAACAAATACAGAGAAATCTATAGATTAAAAGAGACCTAAAAGATATATTAACTGGCTGGGCGTGGTGGCTCATGCTTGTAATCTCAGCACTTTAGGAAGCCAAGGTGGGCCTATCATGAGGTCAGGAGTTCGAGACCAGCCTGGCCAACACAGTGAAACCCCGTCTCTACTAAAAGTACAAAAATTAGCTGGGCATGGTGGTGGGTGCTTGTAATCCCAGCTACTCGGCAGGCTGAGGCAGAATTGCTTGAACCTGGGCGGCAGAGGTTGCAGTGAGCCAAGATCGTGCCACTGTACTCCAACCTGGGCTACAGAGCTAGACTTGTCTCAAAACAAACAAACAAAAAAGATATATTGACTAATTGCAATGTGTGAATCATATTTAAACAATGAGAATTATTTCAATCTTCCTTCAAACAAATTATGTAAAAAATAATGATGCTGGGGGTGGTGGCTCATGTTTATAATTCCAGCACTTTGGGAGGGTGACGCAAGGGGATCCCTTTAGCCCATGAGTTCTAGACCTAGGCAGCATAGTGAAACCTTGTCTCTACAAAAAACACAAAAATTTTCCGGGAATGGTAGCGTGCACCTGTAGTCCCAGCTATACGGAAGGCTGAGGTGGGAGAGTCTGAGCCTGGGAAGGTCGAGGGGCTGCAGTAAGTGGTGATTGCACCACTGCACTCCAGCCTGGGCGACAGAATAAGACCCTATCTCAAAATAAATAAATACATAAAATAAAATATAATGAGTTTAAGAGAAAGGAAATTTAAACACTGGCTGAATATTATGATGATATTATGAATAATATGATATTGTTAATTATTTGGGTCATGTAATAGTGGTCTTATTTTAACATTTTTTTTATTTCAATAGCTTTGGGGGTACAAGTGGTTTTTGATTACATGGATGAATTGTATAGCGGTGAAGTCTGAGATTTTTGTGCACCCATCACCTGTGTAGTGTACATTGGACCCAATAGGTAGGTTTTTTTTTATCCTTTGTGCCCTCTTACACCCTTCTCCTTCTGAGTCTCCATAGTCCATTACATCACTCTGGATGCCTCTGTGTACCCATAGCTTAGCTCCCACTTATAAGTGAGAACATATAGTATTGGATTTTCCATTCCTGAGTTATTTCATTTAGAATAATGGCCTCCAGCTTCATCAAAGTTGCTGCAAAAGACATTGTTTTATTTTTTTATGTATGAGTAGTATTCCATGGTGTATATCCACCACATTTTCTTTATCCACTCAATAATGGTACTTTTTTTTTTTTTTTTTTTTTTTTTGAGACACAGTCTTGCTCTGTCGCCCAGGCTGAAGTGCACAATCTCAGCTCACTACAGCCTACATCTCCCAAGCAATTCTCATGCCTCAACCTCCCAAGTAGTTGGGATTACAGGCCACCATGCCCAGCTAATTTTTGTATTTTTAGTAGAGATGGAGTCTCACTATGTTGGCCAGGTTGGTCTCGAACTCCTGACCTTAGGTGATCTGCCCACCTTGGTCTCTCAAAGTGCTGGAATTATGGGCATGAGCCACTGCATCCGGCGTAATGGTACTATTTTTAAATAAAAATAATCTTGCCAGTGTTGGCCGGGTGCAGTGGCTCACACCTGTAATCTCAGCACTCTGGGAGGCCAAGGCGGGTGGATCACCTGAGGTTGGGAGTTCGAGGCCAGCCTAACCAAAATGGAGAAACCCCCATCTCTACTAAAAGTACAAAATCAGCCAGGCGTGGTGGTACATGCCTGTAATCCCAGCTACTCGGGAGGCTGAAGCAGGAGAATCACTTGAACCCAGGATGCAGAGGTTACGGTGAGCCGAGATCATGCCATTGCACTCCAGCCTGGGCAACAAGAATGACACTCTGTCTCAAAAAATAATAATAGTAATAGTAATCCATATCTTTAAAAGATTGATTCTTAAATATTAATGATGAAATTATACAATGTCTGGAATGTTCGAGAAGAACATGGGCGGTGGGGATGGGTGGGCAGCCTTGTTCATGGTCTAATGAGTAACACCTGGGGTTCTTAAAATGATTTTGTCCACTTTTGTATCTATTTCAGATTCTCAAGAAAAAGGTAAAATACAAACCAAAGTAACAACAAACCCAACAGGTAAGTGGGCTACCTTCAAAACATGGCCAGCAGGCATATGAAGTCTGTTTCAACAGAAGGCATATTTTGGATGTGGGGATGTGTTCTGCTTGTGAGGAAGCTTTGGCTTCTCAGCTCTGAAAAGAATCAGGAAAAGGTCCAGAGTGGAGGAAGCAAGATGCTGCTCCTTAGATTGATGCTTGATCTCAAGGATCCAGCCCCTGCCACATGGCTCTCTCTGAAAGGACTTGCCTAAGGTTCTTCATTAAAACACATTTTCTACTGCAGATGCATGAGAGAGTGCTGTGAGTTACTCCTGCAGGCATGGCTACATTCATGATTATGATTGAGACAGAGTGAAATTAATAAAACAATTTGGGCCTAGCACAATGGCTCATGCCTGTAACCCCAGCACTTTGGGAGGCCAATGCGGTTGGATCACTTGAGCCCTAGAGTTTGAGATCAGCCTGAGAAACATGGCAAAACCCCATCTCTACAAAAAATACAAAAATTATTGAGGCGTGGTAGTGTGCACCTGTAGTTCCAGCTACTCGGGGGGCTGAGGCAGGAAGATGGCTTGAGCCCAGGAGATTGACACTGCAGTGAGCCATGATCACACCACTGCACTCCAGCCTGGGTGACAGAGTGAAACCTTGTCTCAAAAAAATTAAAAAACAATAATAACAATAAAATAATTTGGAGCCATTTAAGTTTTACTACACTGAAACTACATCATAAAGCTAAAAACAATTACCAATAATAAGAATAATGGCAGCTAACATTTATTGAGAGATGACTTTAGGCTTTGATTACTATCTCTGATTTACAGATAAAGAAAGTGAGACATAGAGAGGTTATATACCTTACCCAAGATGGAAGAGCTGAGATGTGGCTGAACTGGAATTCAAACCCACTGTGTTAGTTTTCTAGGGCTTCCATGACAAAGGAACACAGATTGGATGACCTAGACAACAAAAATTTATTTTCTCACAGTCTTGGAGGCTAGACAGCTCAGATCATCACCATGTTGGCAGAGTTGGTTCCTTGTGAGGGCGATGAGGGAGGGATCTGTTCCAGGCCTCTCTCCTCAGCTTGTAGATGGCTTCTCCCTGTGCCTTCACATACTCTTTTCTCTTTGTGTCTGTGTCCACATTTCCTATTCTCATAAGGATACCAGTCACATTGGATTAGGGCCCACCATAATTACCTCATTTTAATGTAATTACCTTTTTAAAAACTCTGTCTCTGGCTGACTGTTGGCTCATACCTGTAATCCCAACACTTTGAGAGGCCAAGGCAGGAGAATGGCCCAAGACCAGGAGTTTGACACCAACCTGGACAACATAGGGAGAGCAAGTCTCTACAAAAAATATAAAAATTCACCAGGTATGGTGGTGCCCACCTGTAGTCACAATTACTTGGGAGGCTGAGGTGAGAGGATCGTTTAAGCCAGAGGGAGTTGAGGCTACAGCTGAACCATGATCATGCCACTGCACTCCAGCCTGGGCAACAGAGTGAGACTCTGTCTCAAACAAACAAACAAAAACCCTATCTTCAATTATGGTTGCATTCTGAGGTACTTGGGGTTGGGATTTCAACCTGTAAATTTTGAGACAGTACAGTTCAGTCTGTACCCCTCTGTAGCCTGCTTCCAGAATGCTCAGCCCTCACTCTTTTCACCAAATTCTCTACCACCAAAGGGACAATGGCCTGGGTAAAACCACAGGTGCACTTGCTCATATTTTGAGTCATAGGAGAATGCCAAGTGTGGCCTCTCAAAGCGTTGTTGCTGTCCATTAAAAGTCCATGGGTTATGGTTGAGGGAGCCTCCTAACATCTTGTGATCTGAGTGAAAAGAAACAAACATTTATTTGGGTGTTGGATTGACAGGGTGGTTCTCCTGCACATGCCTTGGTCCCAGTGAAGTTATGGTCACTAAATCCTCAGGAACCTTGCCTTCTCTGTTATCTTCATCTTCTTCTTCTTTTTTTGTTTTTGTTTTTTTTTTTTTTTTAGACGGTGTCTTGCTCTGTTGCCCTGGCTGGAGTGCAGTGGCACGATCTTGGCTCACTGCAACCTCCACCTCCTGGGTTCAAGCAATTCTCCCTGCCTCAGCCTCCTGAGTAGCTGGAATTACAGGCACCTGCTACCACGCCTGACTAATTTTTGTATTTTTAGTAGAGACGGGGTTTCGCCATGTTGGCCAGGCTAGACATGAACTCCTGACCTCAAGTGATCCACATGCCTTGGCCTCCCAAAGTGCTGGGATTACAGGCGAGAGCCACCACACTTGGCCTTCTTCTTTTTCTATATCTTCAGTCTCTCACTCTCTACTCCCTTTCCCCCAAAGCCTATAAACATCCTTCTTAAAGACAGAAGCAAGTTTGTTTACCACATGTTCCCTTGTCCCCCTCCAGTGACTGCTTCTTGTTCTTCACTTCTTATACAAACTTTCCAAAGGATCCATCTGCAATCACTATTCCCACTGTCTTTCCTCCTGTTCAATCCTTGACTTCTCACAATAAAATCCCCTCCCACCTTGCTTCTCATGTCCTAATTTCTAAATCCACTATTAGTCACTAATTGATCGTTTTAACTTTATTTCTTCGTCATATTTGGCCTGCCCTTTCTTGAAACTCTCCTCCATTGATGATATTGGTCAGGGTAGACTAAATTATGTAGCGGTAACAAATTAACCCCCAATCTCAGTGGCTTAACACAACAAACATTTACTTCTCACTCATGCAAAAGTGAATGGCCTAGGGCTTTCCATGTGGTTACTCCATGATCCAGGTTACTTCCATTTTGTAGCTCTGTCAAGTCAAAAATAGGCCTCTGGGCCAGGCGCGGTGGCTCACACCTGTAATCCCAGCACTTTGGGAGGCCGAGGTGGGCGGATCACGAGGTCAGGAGATCGAGACCATCCTGGCCAACACGGTGAAACCCCATCTCAACTAAAAATACAAAAAATTAGCTGGGCGTGGTGGCGGGTGCCTGTTGTCCCAGCTACTCGGGAGGCTGAGGCAGGAGAATGACGTGAACCCGGGAGGCGGAGCTTGCAGTGAGCTGAGATCACACCACTGCACTCCAGTCTGCAGGACAGAGCAAGACTCCGTCTCAAAAATAAATAAATAAATAAAAATTAAATAAAAATAAAAAGCCTCTGTGGTTGCTAAGACAGAGGAAGATATAGCTGTAGGGTCACACACCAGCTCTTAAATGCTTCTATGCAGAAAAGACACATACCCCTTCTACTTAGAGCACATTGCCAGAACTAGCCACTTGACCCTACCTTCTAGAAGGGGAACTGGGAAATGTGGAAGAGCTCATGGAAATGCAGTGAAGAATAATTATTGCCAGGTGGTCATGGTGGCTCATGCCTGTAATCCCAGCACTTTAGGGGGCCAAGGTGGGCGGATCACTTGAGGTCAGGAGTTCGAGATCAGCCTGGCCAACAAGGTGAAACCCCATCTCTACTAAAATACAAAAATTAGCCAGGCATGGTGGTGCGCACCTGTAATCCCAGCTTGTCAGTAGGCTGAGGCAGGAGAATTGCTCGAACCCAGGAGGCGGAGGTTGCATTGGGTCGAGATTGCATCACTGCACTCCAGCCTGGGTGACAGAGCAAGACTCCCTCTCAAAAAAAGAAAAAAAAAAGAATAAGTATTTCCATTATAAGAATTTCTGTAATAATTTTTTATCTCCCAATTTTCTTCCTACATCTTCAACTCTTCCTTCAAGAGCAACTCTTTTCCATATCTACCCCACAAATGTTAGCGTTTTTCATGGTTTTATCCTCCACCTCTTCTACATACTCTCCCTATAAGAGCACATCTACACTCATATCTGAAAGATCATCTGTAGACTTATTACTTCCAACCCACTGTCTCCATGTTAGAGATCTAGGTCTATAGTGAGCATAATCCATCCAGTAGCAGCCTGGTAGGTATCTCTTCTGATGTTCCACAGGCTACTGAAACTCAGGGAAACTGATAATCTCCCTTTCCCCTCTAAAAATAAACCTATTCTTCCTCCTGTTTTTCATAGGATCCAAGCTGTTACCAAGGACAGAAACTCGGGGTCATCCTTGATACTTTTTTCTAACAATTTTTTCAACAAACGAATCAATCACCAAGTTCAGTATTTCTACTTTATAAATATCTCTAGATTAGGGTCCTTCTCTCAATCCCTATTGCCATTACATTTTCCGCAGGCTTTCACTATCTCCATCTTGATTGCTCTATTAACCTCCTCACTCATTTCTCTGTCTTACTGTACCATCTTCCAACTGTTCATTTCTGGATAGGATACATTTTAAAAATCCACTGGCCGGGCACGATGGCTCATGCCTGTAATCCTAGCACTTTGGGAGGCCTAGGCAGGTGGATCACCTGAGGTCAGGAGTTCAAGACCAGCCTGGCCAACATGGTGAAACCCCGTGTCTACTAAAAATACAAAAATTAGCCAGGCATTGTGGTGGACACCTGTAATCCCAGCTACTCGGAGGCTGAGGCAGGAGAATCGCTTGAGCCCAGGAGGCAGAGGTTGCAGTGAGCCGAGATCGCACCATCGCACTCCAGCCTGGGTGACAGTGAGACTCGGTCTCCAAAAAAACAAAAAAATCCACTGAGGCCAGACGTGGTGGCTCACACCTGTAATCCCAAAACTTTGGGAGGCCTTGGCGGGCAAATCACCTGAAGTCAGGAGTTTGAGACCAGCTTGTCCAACATGGCAAAACCACGTGTCTACTAATAATACAAAAATTAGCTGGCCATGGTGGCGGGTGCCTGTAATCCCAGCTACTCAGGAGGCTGAGGCAGGAGAATCACCTGAACTCAGGAGTCAGAGGCTGCAGTGAGCTGAGATCACACCACTGCACTCCAGCCTGGGTGACAAGAGCGAGACTCTGTCTCAAAAGAAAAAAAAATCTATTGAATACCTACTATGTCCCCTGGACAATATACTATGTGCAGAGATGAAAGATACAGCTCTTCCCCACAAGGTGCTCACAATGTGGTGAGGTGGAGAAATAAACAATTGAGGCCGGGCGCGGTGTCTCACACCTGCAATCTCAGCACTTTGGGAGGCCGAGGCGGGCAGATCACGAGGTCAGGAGATCGAGACCATCCTGGCTAACACGGTGAAACCCCGTCTCAACAAAAAATACAAAAAATTAGCCTGGCATAGTAGCGGGCACCTGTAGTCCCAGCTACTCGGGAGGCTGAGGCAGGAGAATTGTGTGAACCCGGGAGGCGGAGCTTGCAGTGAGCCAAGATCGCGCCCCTGCACTCCAGCCTGGGCGACAGAGTGAGACTCCGTCTCAAAAAAAAAAAAAAAAAAAAAATTGGAAACACTGACAGGTCAATACTTTGAGAGCCCAGAAGATGGGCACGTAATCCAGGGAGATCTTTATAAGAGGCAAATTTAGTCATGCTTTCCACCAGCTTTAAATTCTTCCATGGTTCCCCAGTACCTTTAGATGAAGCTTAGAGTCCTCGAATGGCAAGCAAAGCCATTCAGATCTTTGAGACCCTCATCTCCTGCCTCAGTTGCCCTGTACCGTCATGCCTCTGCCTCTTCACATGTGCTAATCCTTCTGCCCAGAAAAACCTTTTTCGCAATCTTTCTATATACTCTTCAACTTTCAAAGCTCATAGCAAGAACCCTGTCCTTGTGCAAGCCTTCCCTAACCTGCCAGCTTCTTCTGAGCTTCCTACTACCGTAATTTTATGACTGTATTCTAATAATATCTCTCCAGCTGCAAGGAGGGGTGCAGCATCTTACTCCCTTTGGAATCTCCAGCACTGGGTCAGGCACACCACGGAGCTGAGAGAAATTTTCAGCCATTTGCTCCTCTACCTCACTCAAATCCCACAGCACAGGCACACACCCTGAATGGTGATTGTGTGCCTGCACTTTGAACAATCCCTGTGGCCTTGTCCTCCAGCCTTTATAAATTGTTGATTTCCACTGTCTAATCATCCTCTGACTTGTGGCTGCCCAAGCCCTGAGCACCATGCCCGTTTCTGCAAGCCTGCTGGTACCCTCAGCCTGCCTGTCATGTCACAGTGTGATAGAATAATTCTCCTTTTACCTGCCTCTACCCAGTGCCCTTTCTGTATCACAGTGTGGGGGTGGGTGTAGTGTGTGTGTACGTGTATGGGTGTGTGTGTGTGTGTGTGTGTGAGAGAGACAGAGAGAGAAAAGGGATGTTGTGAGCCAAACTTCAGAGATAGTGTTCAGCTTCAGTCCAGATAGCGAACTCAACCTCTTCACAAATCTTCACAGATAATCACGCACACTAGACATTCATTAGCTTAGTATATTTTATGAGAATTTGTGCATTGACACAAAAGTTTCCATTGTGCAGCAGATATCTTTCTGCCAGTGTTGTGGTTGCACTCTTTCTCCCATCTCCCTGCCCCCTGCCCTCCCCCTTCTTCCCTGTCTCTTAGGAGCAATACAGTTCCTCTCCTTGTCTCATGCAAAGCAGTTTAGCAAACATTTTTTTCTTGATGGAGAAGGCCCTTGAGACTTCACCTTCCACCCCAAATGTCATTTCAAAGTATTTCTTCTAATCAAATAAAGGGCTCTCCCTCAGAGGATTCTGGTAACCAACATTTTCTCCACCTCATTACTTGCAAGTCTTCAGAGTTCCGCCATTTGGCTGTGGCTAAAGTTCATCCCTCAGGCCCCAGACAAGAAGAGTTGACAATTAGTAGAGTACAGGGCTTACTCACAGGACACCATCTGTATTAGTCCATTCTCATACTGCTAATAAAGACATACCCAAGACTGGGTAATTTATAAAGAGGTTTAATTGACCCACAGTTTTGCATGGCTGGGGAGGCCTCAGGAAACTTACAATTATGGCAGAAGAGGAACCAAACACATCCTTCTTTACGCGGTGGTAGGAGAAAGAAGAATGAGAGTTTTATAAGAGGGAAGGCCCTTATGAAACCATCAGATTTCGTGAGGACTTACTCACTATCACGAGAATAGCACAGGGGAAATCATCCCCATGATTCAATTACCTTCCACTCTGTCCCTCCCATGACACAGGGGGATTTGGGAACTACAATTCAGCAAAATCCTGTCTCTACCCCCAAAAATGTAAAAATTAGCTAGGTATGATGGTGCCTGCCTGTAGTCCAGCTACTCAGGAGGCTGAGGTGAGAGAATTGCTTCAGCCTGGGAAGTGGAGGTTGTAATGACCAGTGATCACATCACTGCACTCCAGCCTGGGTGACAGACTGAGACTCCATCTCAAAAAAAAAAAAAAAAAAATTATCTCTGATAAGGATTTCAAAGTACTGCATAGCCACCTTTGGAGTGTTAAGTCCTGATGAGAGAACTTCAAAAGCTAATGTATCTGCCCCAGGATATATACTAGAGGTCACTCAAGCACATATGTATCATGCCATGTATTAAAAGTATTTGCAAACACAAGGCTGGGTGCGGTGGCTCATGCCTGTAATCCTAGCACTTTGGGAGGCTGAGGCAGGCGGATCACCTGAGGTCAGGAGTTGGAGACCAGTCTGGCCAACATGGTAAAACCTCGTCTCTACTAAAAATACAAAAATTATCTGGGCATGGTGGCGTGTGCCTGTAATCCCAGCTACCCAGCAGGAGAATCGCTGGAACCTGGGAGGCAGAGGCTGCAGTGAGCCGAGATCGCACCACTGCACTCCAGCCTGGGCAACAGACCAAGACTCAGTCTCAAAAAAAAAAAAAAAAAATCTTTTCAAATACAGACAAAGTAACGTTAAAAAACAATATATATTCCATGATGGGACAGGAACTGTAGAGTTATAAGGAAAAAGTAAAAGTCCCCTTTTGGTAGTGGCAGTAGCAGGAATTCAAGTGGGAGAACACTAAGGGGAAAGGGGAGAATGCACAGGTGGGGTTGGAGTGTGGCAAAAGGTCCAATGATCATCTGGAACTTTCCTCTGCTTCAACATGAAATGACTTGTGTTTGTTTTTGTGTCAGAGGCTGTTCTATCATCAGTGGACTTGAAAGAACTAATTTCAGCTCTCTTTTTATAACGCCTCATTTTAGAAGGAATGGTTTCTTCTTCTGCTGTCAGCACAAATGTAAAAATTAGGAACGTATCTGATTGCACCTGTAGTTACCCACTTGCAGCCACAATTAGCCATAAGCACCATCTGAAAATGGCAAAAGCCATTAAGCATGCCTGCAATTAAGTAATTGTGGGCGTCATTAGTTGCATCGTTAGTCACATGAGTAAGTTTTATGGTCACCATGGCTACCTCTTGATACCAAATTACCCACCCAACAAGGGAGCACTAGAGCTGCAAGCTGACCCCCCTTCCATCTCCAATTTTGTGAAAATTGCATGCTTTTTTCCAATTATTTCACACAAATGAATGGGGAATGTTTGCAAATACAAACTATGTCAAGCAAAAAAGAAATGGTCACCCTGGGTTCTGTGTGTAAATCTTTTATTGTTGTTGTTGTTGTTGTTGTTGTTGTTGTCATTTGACATACAACAAAGCAAAGTAAGCTATCTTTTTTTTTTTCTGGTAGAATAACTCACCTGTGGTATATAGGTGACAATATAATCTTTCACTTGTACATTTCTATATATAGTTTATTTCACACCATAATTATCATTTCCCAATTTGAATATCTGCTACAAATTTTCAACTAGACAGCTTTACATCCTGTTAGAATTGAAATGTTTAGATCTTTTTCCCAGAGGATTTTAGTTTGGAAGAAAAATGGGCCCAGACACCTAGGAAGATAGTCTGCCTAGAGAATGAGGATCTGTGGAAATGTCATTGAGAAATGTATTCTTAATGAATCACTAGCCTGACAATGAAACATAATGTTCTTCTAAATCTCAAGAAATATATACTCATATAACAGATCAGAGTAGGGCAGAGAGATGCATACTTTAATTTATATTTATTTATATTGTATGTTCAAGGGACTTGATAATGACAACAGATTAATCATCCTTTTCTAAGTAGCATGTTTCAGATTTACCCATCCCAGAGATGAGTAGCTAGGCCCTATCAATTCCATATAAGAGTTTAGAAAGTATGGAATAGACTAAGTAGCTCATAGTCTCCCATCTGTCTATTGGCCTCATTTGCCGTTTGGAGAGAGGAAATATTCTATCAGACTTTCTGACCCTAGTAACCTTAGACAAAAAAAGGGAAATCTGTCCCTAGAGCAGTGCTGTCCAATGAACTTTTTGTGATGATGGAAATGCTCCATGTCTGCACTGTCCAACATACAATCACTGGCCACTTGTGGCTAGTGTGTGCTTGAAATGGGACCAGTATGGCTGAGCAACTAAATTTTTAATTAAATTAAATTAATTAATTAATTTATTTATTTATTTTTGAGATGGGGTCTTGCTTTGTCACCTAAGCTGGAGTACAATGGCACTATCTCAGCGCACTGCAACCTCTGCCTCCTGGGTTCCAGCAATTCTCCTGCCTCAGCCTCCCAAGTAGCTAGGATTACAGGTGCATGCCACCACCCTGGGCTAATTTTTGTATTTTTAGTAGAGACAGGGTTTCACCATGTTGGCCAGGCTAGTCTTGAACTCCTGACCTCAGGTGATCCACCTGCCTCAGCCTCCCAAAGTGCTGGGATTACAGGCATGAGCCACAGTGCCCAGCCATTGATTTTAGTTAACTTGATTTTTTTTATTTTTTATTTTTTTTAGACAGAGTCTCGCTCTGTTGTCCAGGCTGGAGTGCAGTGGCGCGATCTCGGCTTACCACAACCTCCGCCTCCTGGGTTCAAGCAATTCTCCTGCCTCAGCCTCCCGAGTAGCTGGGACTACAGCCATGCACCACCATAGTTAAATTTAAATAGCCACAGGAGGCCAGCAGCTACTGTATTGCACAATGCAGCTCTAAAATACATGGCAACCGTCAGAAAAGGGGCCAATTACAGTGGATCCAAATCTGATCAAAAGTGTGATAAATGGATGGCAAAGTATTTAAATCCAAATTCACAGGCTGTAGTCTTGGCTTCACTGCTTAGTAGCTACATAATCTTGGATGAAACACTTCTCAAGTTGCATTTAAAGCTATCACGTTGGAGGTAGTGTGGAGATTGGAGAGAAATCAGAGATGACAGTGAACCAGCTCGTCTTCCTTTTGCCTGGATGTCTATGCTCTGTACCATAGAAAGCTGTTCAGGGAAAAACACTGAAGACCTTCCACCTTTATATATGATATTGCTTATAAAACAGACCAGAGATTATTTTCCACCAGCTGGTTCTGAGATATTGGTATCCTTTAATTATTGTGCTAAGAATGGACATTGATTCAATTTCTACTTGATCAAATGACTTCAGTGGCAGAGTTCCCAAAGGACATGCATTCATGCTGATAATGATGCTTGGAAACCCCAGATACATTCTGCTGGTTTGCTTTCTTTACTCTCTGCTATTCTAGGGAAAAAGAAAGGATTGGGCAGTAGAATAGCTGTTATTTGTTCATTCAACAACATTTATGACACTACTATGTCTTAGAAATGGTGGTTGGTGCTGCAAAAGTCCATCCAGAAGCCAGATGCTATACTACATGGGAGCATTGTGGGTAAAAAAAAAAAAAGAAAAAAGCACTGGGCTTCAAGTCAGAAGACCTGAGTTCAAGTTATGACTTTGCTGGTAATTATCACTGTGATTTGGAGACAAAGGCCTCATTTGGAAAATTATTGAAATGCCCTTGAGCTGGAAAAAATCTCTGATTCCATGAAAGGTTAGATCTCCATTAGCATGACTAAGGCCTGCTGCCTGACCTTTGAGAACTATCCAGCAAGCAGAAAAACACGCCTTCACCCTCAGAATTCAACACGCATATCCCTTCCTGGATTCAGGCTGAGAAGATCAAATTAAAGTAAGATACACCAAAAGGAGCTTTTTATTTTATTTTATTTATTTTTTCAAGACAAAGTCTCCCTCTGTTACCCAGGCTGTAGCGCAGTGGCACGATCTCCGCTCACTGCAACCTCCACCTTCCAGGTTTAAGTGATTCTCCTGCCTCAGCCTCCCAAGTAGCTGGGACTAAAGGCATGTGCCACCACGTCCAGCTAAGTTTTGTATTTTTAGTAAAGATGGGGTTTCACTATGCTAGCCAGGCTGGTCTTGAACTCCTGACTTCGTGATCTGCCTGCCTTGGCCTCCCACAGTGCTGGGATTACAAGCATGAGCCACCGTGCCCGGCCAGGAGCTTTTTATTAACTCAGAAGTTGTTCTTCTTGGGACCAGCACAGTACAAAAAAATCTCCAGGAGCCCAGGCACAACCCTACTGCAGGCTGGGGTTCAGAGAAAGGAGGGCCTTACAGAATAAGCAGGAATATGTCAGCTGGAGGGGCAGGAAGAACAACATTTCTGGCCTTTGATAGGCTTGGGACAAAGCAGAACTGCAGCTGAGAGGCTGCCAGCATTGGTGGTAGTGAAGGAGAAGTAGGTCCTCACAGGCAACCATATTTTCCCCAGGTTGGCTTTGCATATCTGCAGTCTCAAGTTCTCTGAGTTCCAGAATCCTGTATCCAATTGCTTACCTAAAATCTCTATCGGAGTTCTCACTGACACCTCAAGTTCAACAGTTCCCAACTGAATCATGATTTACCTCTATCCACACCCCCTAATAGTCTGATTTCTCTCTAGTTCTCCCTCTCCTCATAAATAGAACCACTGTATTGAATTGGACAAGTCAGAAACCTAGGATTCCACCCAGTGATAACTGTCCTTCCCTCTCTGATTGTAGTTCTCAAGTTGGCCTACTTTTCATCTCCAAACCCTGACCTGGTCTGAGCATTTGATCACCTCTCCTCTGGAATACTACAACATCTTCCTTATATCCACAACAGGAATGTGTCCAGTACTTTCTAAAAGCACAGCTAGAAAAACATCCTAAACCTGCTTATCTGACAATGCCATTCATCAGATACAACCTTTCAGTGACTTTTAGTTTTTGCAACCTAAAGCACAACACACACACACACACACACACACACACACATTTCCTATCTATGTGAAATTTACATTATAAAAGCATTGTACCAATTCATGTGAAATTTCAAGAAGGAGGTGACGAGAGACGCATGGCAGTATGTACTATCTCACATGGGCAGGCAGATAAGGGAAGGCTTCCCAGAAGAAGCAAAGTTTAAGCTGAAATCTAAGGGTGAGTAATATTTAGTTAAAGAGGTGAGAGAATAGTGAGACAGACACTTGGGGCAACATGGTCAAAAGGCCTCGAGGCAGGAGGGAACAGGCTAAAAGAATGCCTGTGTGATCAAGCTCAAGACAGAAGTGTGGTTCAAGAAGGTAGAGAGGTGGGCAGACTATGTAGATCATGATAAGCAAATTTGACTTTATCCAAAGTAATTAAAAGATACTGAAGGTTTTGAGGTTTTTTTGTTTTTGTTTTTGTTTTCAGATAGGAGTTTAGCAAGACTTGTTTCTCCAGACACAGGTCACAAAGACCCCATTGATAAAACAGGATGTGGTAAGGAAACCAGCCCAAACCAGCCAGTATCAAGATGGTGATAAAAGCAACCTCTAGTTGTCCTCACTGCTTATTATACACTAATTATAATAAATTAGCATGCTAAAAGAAACTCTCATAAGCACCATGACGGTTTACAGATGCCATGACAACTCACAGGAGTTACCCTATATGGTCTAAAAAAGGGAGGAACCCTCAGTTCCAAGAATTCCCTGCACCTGTCCTGAAAAACTCAATGATAATTCACCCCTTGTTTAACATATGATCAAGAAATAACCATAAAAATAGCCAACTAGCAACCCTTGGGGCTGCTCTGCCTATGAAGTAGCCACCCTTTTATTCCTTTCCTTTCTTCATAAACTTGCTTTCACTTTACTGTCAGCTTGCTCTTGAATTCTTTTCTGCATGAAGTCAAGAACCCATGTGACCTCCCAGGTTGAGGTTCAATTTTGGGGTTCACCCTGTGACATTATAAGATACTTGATTGGTAGTTTTTGTTCTTTCAGCACCTTGAATATTTTATCCCATTGCTTTCTGGCCTCCATTGTTTCTGATGAAAAATCATCTGTTATCTTATTGAGGTTCCCTTGAATGTGATAAGTCATTTTTCTCCTTTTTTGGGAGTGTCTTTCCCCCACGATTTTTGTGTAGAGTGGGGTCTTGCTATATTGCCCAGGCTGGTCTTGAACTCCTGGGCTCAAGCTATCCTCCTGCCTCTGGCTATGCCTGGCTCATTTTTCTCTTGCTGCTTTCAAATTTTTCCCTTTGAAAATTTCTCTTTCAACGTTTTTACTGTCACGTGTCTGGGTGTGGATTTCTTTGCATTTGTTCTACTTGGAGCTCTTCAAACTTCTTGGATTGTAGATTTCTCTGAGCCTCTGTTTATTTTTCTTCTTTCTTTTTTCTGTTTGTTCTTTAGTCACATAATTTCTATCAGTCCATCTTCAAGTTTGCTGATTCTTCTGCTAGTTCCAATCTACTGTTGAATGTGTGTAGTGAAAATCTAATTTTAGTTATTATACTTTCCAAATTTAGAATTCCAAATTTTCATTTGGTTAATTTTTTATAATTTATATCTGTTTACTGATCTTCTCTATTCAATGACATGTTGACATTATACCTTTCTTTACTTCATTAAGCACGGTTTTCTTTAGTTCTTTGAACATACTTATAACGCCTGCTTTGAACACTTCGTCCATCACATCTGACATCTGGGCCATCCTTCTCAAGGCAATTTCTATTGCCTGATTTACTGCCTATGTATGGGTCATGCTTTCCTGTTTCTTTGTATGTCTTTGTGTAGACATTTCAGGTAATAGATTGTAGCAATTCTAGATATTGAGTACTCCCTCAACTCCAGGGCTTATTTTTGTTCCTTTTTGCTTATTTATTTAATGACTTGCTTAGATAATTTTAGTAAAGTCTATTTCCCTCACAGTGTGAAGCCTCTGATGTTGCTCCTCAGAGGACAAACACAGACATGGACATGAACAGTAACTATGGGGTGACGGTAGCTTCCACAGGACTCTCTTTATCTCTCTTTCCTTGATCCCTCTGTTAAGCTACCTGCCTTTGTTAGACACTGCCTAATTGTCAGGTGATTGCTTTTTTTGACAATGCCCTGGGACATACATTGCTCCACAGTCTGATCCAATTAGATTTAAACCCGAGAAAAATAGAGGTAGTTTCTAAGCCCAGTTTTTGAGGTTTGTTGTGACTCCAAGAGGATTCCTCTTAGTTGTCTCTTTCCCTGGTTCTCTCTAGTAAGCTAACTGGTCTATGGTTCAGCTTCCTGCTCCTATGGAGTTACCAGCCTTCTCTTAACTGCTTACCACCAAAATCTCCATTGTATTTGAGAGAATTTTTAGACTTGAGCTTTCCCATATTCTGCTTTAAATAAAGTCAGTTTCTTTGGGGGAGTGTTAGAGCTCTCTGTTCTTAGGGACTTCCTCTTCTCCAGGGCAGAATATCAGAGCCACTGCCCTGAAAGTGAGGACAGGGACAGTAGCCTGCTTCTCTTGAACTGACGCCCCTGCTTTACAAACAAGGTAGAAGGTGGGAATGGTAGCTTCAGATCTTGTCTTGCCTCTCCTAGCATGAAACATCCACCCTAAAAGTAAGCTGGAACAAGGACTACTGTGACCACAGTACTCTTGACCTCCCATGCCTAGGACAGAGCCTCCATCTATGAGTGGGAGTTGGGTGGAAGAAGGTAGCCCCTCATCCCTCAGCCACACTCACCAGGAATTTAGCTTCTGCAATTCAGAGGTGGGTGATGAAAAAAGCAGTGACCTGCCCTTCCTAGAGTGCTACTATATCCCTTGACTAGGAGCAGAGGGGAGAGGAGTCCCATTTTCTTGGTGATATTTGACCAGATTGGAACTTCTGTCATCAGGTTGAGATGGGAAGGGAGGAGAGAGGGGGTGGGTTGTGCCAAAGATTCCTTTTGTTCCTGCCAAGATCTAATAGATTTTCTTTAGTAAATGTTTCTTCATTTGCTATATGCTCTTAGGACAATTTCCAGGGATTTATAAATGATTGGGTTTTTAAAAAATATATAATGTTCAATAGTTACGGCTAACTCTGGGGAGTGGGTACATAGAGCTCCTTACACTGCTGTTCCACACGTGGAACTTCTGAGAGGCTTAAGGAGGGGATTTAATGATCAAAAGATCCTTCTGACTATTGGGTGAAGAATGGATCAAAGGGAGATCAAAGTATAAGCAGAAACACCAGTTAGAGGATACACTGAGTTGTCCAAAAGAGAAAGAAAAGTAGTGACTAAAGAGGTGGTGTGAAAATGGCGAAATAACGACCACATCTTTTGTTTATCATTGTAATTCTAGTACCCAGCACATGGTAGGTACTTAATAAATACTTGTTGAGTGAAAGAGTGACTGCTACCCACCTTAGAACTAAACCGTTACATTATCAAGCTTCTCATCATTGACTTCTCTTTTGCTCTGTTGCTGGATTATGGTAAGACATGTTTTGTGGAAAGGCTGAAAAATTATAGTAGAAATTCTAGTATATGAAGAAGCTTTTGTGTAGGCTGACATGAGTCACCTCATCTGAGCCAGGAAAGCTTTTCAGAAGATAAAACATTTGGTCAGTCCCTGAAGTGTGACACTGGTGATGCTATAGAAGAAAAGGAGGGAAATTTCAAACTCTGCTATGTTTTCTTAGACAAAAGCAACATTTTAATTAGCAGAAAATCTCTGGAATATTTGTCACATTTATAATTCTAGTAAATTTATCTGTTTCCTTTCCTTGGTGTCCTTAAATGTAAACTAAGAAGGTTAAATTAGCTGATCTGTACGGATTCGGCAGCTCTAACATTCTAAGAGTCTATGCATCCATGAATGAAAGTCTGCAAGGAATAAATAACGAAAGGAACAAAATGCTCTTCCTACCTGGATTATGTATTGTATCCTTTTTCCCCTTGAATTTCACACACATGAAATTATAGTCTAGAAGAGAACAGATAAAACACAGTTTTATTGAGCAAATAATCACTATTTTAGTAACTGGCAAAGATTAAAACATTTCAGCAACATCTTTTATTTATTTTTTTTTTTTGAGACACAGTCTTACTCTGTTGCCCAGGCTGGAGTGCAATGGCATGATCTCCGCTCACTGCAACCTCTGCCTCCTGGGTTCAAGTGATTCTCCTGCCTCAGCCTCCCAAGTAGCTGGGATTACAGGCACGCACCACCACACCTGGCTAATTTTTTGTATTTTTAGTAGAGACAGGGTTTCACCATGTTGGCCAGGCCAGTCTCAAACTCCTGACCTCATGATCAGGAGGCCTTCCAAAGTGCTGGGATTACAGGTGTGAGCCACCATGCCCCACCCATTTCACCAACATCTAAATGAATAAACACAAATCCAATCTTCTGCCTCCTTCCTGTACTTATTTGATTTCAAACAATAATTTCCGTTTTCAAATGCTTTAAAAATTTTTGGTGGTCAATGGATTATTTGAAACTCATTAAATATATAAGCACCCTCTGAAACGCACATAGAAAAATATACATACTCTCAAGTATCCATGCAACTTGAAGAGATTTCCCAAACCTTAAGGGCCCTGGGTTCCAGAGTAAGTTTATATTGTAATTCACAATTTAAAAAGGGCATTTTGTATCTTGCTTAACACACAACTCTGTAAGTAAAGCAATATTAACTTCATCTTACTTATGAAGAAATTGGAACTTAGAAGAGTTTATCATTCATCTTTTTCCAGGAAGGTAAGAGAAAACACTGAGGCTGCTTTTTTTCCCAGAGGGCTGATAGCCTCCCATGGCAAGGGAGAAGGAAATCAAAGCCAATGTCCATCCAAAATAGAATCTCTAAGGAGGGACCCCTTCACTCCAATGAAGATGGGGTACCAAAGATTTATACCTCTCCCTTACTCCAAGTGCTACAAGAAAAATACCTTGTTGCTGAGCCTAAGAGAGAGGGAAAAGGACTGAAAAGTTTCGACAAGTTAATCATCACTCAAATTTGCAGCCTACAGACACATCACTGAATTTGATTTGTCAAAAAAAATTGTCAACTTCTGAATTTATTTAAAAATTGTTCTGAATTATTAATGCCTTTGAACACCAAATAATCGAATATATATCCACTCTAGAGGAAAACACCTTTATCCTAGACCAGAAAAAAATCCCACATATCATTTTTCAAATAAATAAGCAGCACACAGTCAAAAATAATCAAGCACACAAGCAAGATACCATGAGCAAGAACCTTTAGAAACCACAGAACACATAGAAACTATACCAGATTTTCACATATTTCTGATGTTGGAATTATGAGACTTAGGCTATAGAACAATACACTTAAAACAACTATGCCTATTTTTTTAACAGCTGGGGAAGGAGGTTGTGTGTGTTTTAATACTTGGAGAAAGCTCACTTCTGATTGGAGAAAAAGTATAAGGGATAAAGTAAACTAACAAATTTGAAAAAGAACCAAAATGAATGTCTATAAATACAAATTATAATAACCAAAATTAAATACTGAATAACATTAAATATAACTGAAGACAGAATAAGTAAACTAAATGTAGGTTAGAAAAAATTATTCACAATATCACAAGAGATAGAAATATGGAAACTATGAGCATTCAGAGACATGAACTGTAGAAAAAGGTCTGAGGTACACTCCACTGAAGCTCCACAAGGAGAAGGAGACAGAATGGTTGTTAATTTTCTTATAGTTCTTTATTTTTTATTATAAAATTATTTAAGCATACATGAAAGAAAAAAGTAGATAATAGTACTATAAACCGTATACGCCTATCACCCAGACTTCACAGTTACCAAGATTTTGCCACATTTGTTTATTTTCTTTCTTTCTTTTTATTTCCTTCTTTGTTTTTATTTCCTTCTTTGTTAAAATATGTTAATGCCATTCCCAGAGGTCATATTGTTTTGTTTTTACAGGCAATATTTGAATATCGAATCACTAGGAATTTTCTAAGACTAATAAAAGGTACTACCCACACAGATTCAAAAATCCCAACCATTCCCAAGCAGGATAAGCAAAAATAAATCCACATCTGGACACTGCACAGAAACTTCAGAATATCAAGACAAAGAGAAACTCTAAAAAGCAGCCATGGGTTTACATAACTTGCTCAAGGCCATGCAGCTAATAAATGACAGAGTCAAGCCTCCTTTCAGGGTCTATTTATTTCTAAATTCAGCATCTTCTCTTAATAGTACACTAAACCTCTATACTAAACTCATTGCTTGGGTATCATTCAGAGAATTGATATACTTACCTTAATAAATATATCTCTCAGTATATTTTTTCTTTTACAGTAATTTCTTCTAACCTATTTTTAGTTTTCTTATTCTGTCTTCAGTTATATTTAATATGTTATATTTACATTCTCCTTCAGAATTGGGACCAGAAAGAACTAACATTCAGTCTCTTACTGGTGGGTTTTTACCTAAGGATTAAGAGTAGGCAGAGACCCTACAGCTCAATGACTTTAAGTCTTCATTTTATAGATGAGAAAACTGGGTCCTAAGTGAACAGACTTGGCTGAGGATAACAGCTAACATATCATTGCCCAGACATACAGGAAGCTTATGCTTGTGATGGAAACTGCTAACCATGTCCAAAATTTCTAGAGAGAGCTAGTACACAGAAGGAATTTTTTTTGAAGTTAGAAAAAAAATTTCATCTGATCTGAAAAAGTTGGGCTTGTCAATATTTCTTTAATTTCCTAATGAGAGAAATAAATTGGTTATCCTTAAAACAAGCAGTTGTAGAAGTAAATGAATGCCTTCACCCTGGTAAGGTTGGGAGCAATCAAAGAGTTGGTGGAGTAAAAGCCACTAACAGTTGAGGATTAAAGGAATCGTGGGAGAAGACAAAGTGATATTTAATTCCAGCCTAGACCAGATATTGTTGGAAAGCGTGAGCTGTACAGAACATTTTAATCAGATTTTGTAACTTTGTATGTAAGATCAGGATTCAGTGATTGGTGAGTTGAAGATTCACCAAAAATTACCAACATTTTAAAAATAACTTCTTTTTAATTTTTAGAAGTTATACATGCTTATTACACGAATTTTAGAAAATACTGAAAAATGTAATAAATAATAAAAATTTTAAAAGATATATAAGAAATACAATTTAAAGTGCAATAAGACCAGGTGCAGTGACTCACGCCTGTAATCCCAGCACTTTGGGAGGTCGAGGCGGGTGGATCACCTGAGGTCAGGAGTTCGAGACCAGCTTGGCCAACATGGTGAAACCCCATCTCTATTAAAAATACAAAAAAAATTAGCCAGGTGTGGTGGTGCATGCCTGTAATCTCAGCTACTTGAGAGGCTAAGGCAGGAGAATCGCTTGAATCCAGGAGGCAGAGGTTGCAGTGAGCTGAGATCGCGCCATTGTACTCCAGCCAGGGCAACAAGAGCGAAACTCCATCTCAAAAAATAAATAAATAAAAAATAAAAATATAATAAAGTGCAATAAAATAAAAATAACTCAGTAAATAAAAGTTATATCAGTAACTAATGATACATTGCTAATGTATCATTGTTTTCTTCTCATCTTTCTTCTATGCACATATATATGTTTTTACTATCACTGGGATAAACACCCTCATTCATAAATCTTTGATCATAATTTTGCTTATTTCCTTTGAATAAACTCCTAGAAGCAAGGTTATAAAGGTAAGAGCTTTGTACAGTTCACGATATATTACCAAACTGACTTTCAGAATGGTTGTAA
This sequence comes from Pongo pygmaeus, assembly GCF_028885625.2. Lineage (NCBI taxonomy): Eukaryota > Metazoa > Chordata > Mammalia > Primates > Hominidae > Pongo > Pongo pygmaeus. The sequence goes on from NC_072386.2 coordinate 95,628,024, forward strand.
CAAACTACATTTCTAAGAACTTTATTCAAAGTGGAGTCCCACACAAGAGGATTTGTTTGTTCAGCTATGGTAAAGCATATGATGGACTATTATGTAGCCATTGAAAATCATACTTTTGAATCCTATATAATGATGCGGAAAATGCTTACACTGTAACATTAGGTTAAAAAGTGGGATGCAAAGCATTATACACAACACGATCCCAATTTTGTTGAAAAAACTACATATACATTTAGAAAACACACATACGTATACACATAAAATAAACTGAAAGGCAAAACATCAAAATATTAATAATGGTCAGCGGGGAACACAGAGTTGTTGTAAAACAGCAGAGTTGTTAAGAGATTAGGCTTCCAGTCAAACAGAGCTGTGTCTGAATCCTGGCCTGCCACTTACAAGCTCAGGTTTTGTAACTTCTCTAGGACTCAGTTACCTCCTCTAAAAAAAATATGAAAAATGTGGCTGGGCATGGTGGCTCATGCCTGTAATCCCAGCACTTTGGGAGGCCAAGGAGGGTGGATCACCTGAGATTGAGATTTGGAGACCAGCCTTACCAACATGGAGAAACCCCGTCTCCACTAAAAATACAAAATTAGCCGGGCGTGGTGGCGCATACCTGTAATCCCAGCTACTCAGGAGGCTGAGGCAGGACAATCGCTTGAACCCGGGAGGCAGAGGTTGCAGTGAGCTGAGATCGCACCACTGCACTCCACCCTGGGCAACAAGAGCGAAACTCTGTCTCAAAAAAAAAGAAAAGAAAAGTAAAGAAAAATGTAAAACCTGAAACTACTTCATAGGTTCACAGGAAGGATTAAAATAAATGGAATGAATGTAGGACTCCTGAGATAGAGTAATCAATAAATGATTGTTATTTTTGTCTTTTGGATAGCATAACTATAGGGGGTTTTACTGTCTTTGGTATACCTCTTTTTAAATTTTTTTAATTTTTTGGAGACAGAGTCTCGCTCTGTTGCCCAGGCTGGAGTGTGGGGGCACAATCTTGGCTCATTGCAACCTCCACTGCCTAAGTTCAGGCAATTCTCATGCTTTAGCCTCCTTAGTAGCTGGGATTACAGGCATGTGCCACCATGCCCAGCTAATTTTTTTTTTATTTTTTAGTAGAGACAGGGTTTCACCTTGTTGGTTAGGCTGGTTAGGAACTCCTGGCCTCAAGGAGTGATCTGCCACCTCGGCCTTCCAAAGTGCTGGGATTACAGGCTTCAGCTACCTCGCCCAGCCTCTTTTGTTTACTTTTAAAAACCCTTTTGTATATTTTCTAATTTAAAAGGCACCAAAACTATTATCACAGAAAAAAAAATTTTTTAAAGATAATACTACTTTTTTCTTTTTTTTTTCAAGTTGGAGTCTCACTCTGTCGCCCAGGCTGGAGTGCAGTGGTGCAATCTCAGCTCACTGTAGATTCAAGCGATTCTCCTGCATCAACCTCCCAAGTAGCTGGGACTACAGGCATGCGCCATCACACCCGGCTAACTTTTGTATGTGTAGTGGAGACGAGGTTTCACCATTTTGGCCAGGCTGCTCTCGAACTCCTGAACTCAGATGATCCACCCACCTTGGCCTCCCAAAGTGCTGGGATTACAGGCGCGAGCCACCATACCTGGCCTGATAATACTACTTCTTTATTGGGGAATTAAGTCATATTTCCATGTCATTGCTTCTCTCTCTGCAAAAAAAAAAAAAAAAAGAAAGAAAGAAAAAAGTAAAATTCTAGGAACCTCTCAAGTTTTAAAAGACCTGTAGTGAAATAATAATAGTTTACAGGTATGGAGTTCTTACTATCTGCCAGGAACTATGCAGTGGTATTCCAAGGGCAGAGCAGTGGAAGAGCCTAGTCTGGTGCAACAATAGGGGGTGAATTGTCTGCAGAGGATGTGAAAAAGCAATAAAACCTCATTTGTCTGCTTTTTATTATCACCATGTGCCCACAATTTTAAACAATGTTGGCCAGGCACAGTGACTCATACCTGTAATCCCAACACTGCAGTCCAGCCTGAGCAACAGAGCAAGACCCCATATGAGAAAACAAAACAAAACAAAAAGCAATGTCAGTAATAAAAATACTCTTCCTTAAAAAAAATCTTTGGTTGGTCTACCTTCAAAACTATTGAATTTCAATAATGTGGTGTGTGTGTATATATATATATACTTATAGATATATGTTATATATATCTAATATTTATATTTATATGTGTGTATACATATGCTTTAAATTAGCAAACATTACTTATGTCTTACCAAGCATTATATTCTACATGGAAACAAATCCAGACAACCACTAGTTATGCATCCACCCAGACACAAGTGGACATAGCTGCATGGAGTTGCTTCAAGAGTAAGTTCATAATGGCTAGGAACTGTTCAAACTCATTGAGGTCATTGTTCATGTCTCAAATCCCTGTAGTACAATGTACCTCTGCACTTAAACAGTAGATATAAATAATGATAGCACAGTGGTTCTCAAGATGAAGAAGTAAAACTGGATTAATTCAATTTAATCATGCTATATGACAATTTGTACATTAATTTGGGTTTAAAAATTTAAAAAGTGAAACAGTATAAACTGCAAGGTGTAATACCTTGTTTAGCGAGTATAAATTTCGGTTCATACAAAACATACATTTTCATTTTTAAAAATTGAAATGTATTATTTTAAATTATTCATTGCTTCTAACTAAAGAATAAGAAAATGATGATTACTGTTAATAGTTTTGTCATTCTCGTGTCAAGCACGCCAGATACACCATTGTAACCTTGCACACTGCTCTCTCTCATTTAATAATCATGATGCAATGTCATAGATGAGGAGTTCAGAAAACTTCTGTAGCTTGGGCAGGGTCTCACAGCTAGAATTTGCTGGACTGGTTATCAATCCCACAGTTGTCTCACTCCTAAGCCCAAGATTGTAACCAGTGTGTCAGGATGTTTGAGTTGCTAACAACAAAGGCAAAGTGAGGAATAAAGGTTTTTGAGCTTCAGGTTCATTTTGAAAAAGGAGGCTTGCTTCAAGGAAGTTCATTACTTTTGCCAAGAACCTTGGTTTTTAGATTTTCAATTATCTGTACCAATACTCTCCTAAGCAATTACCCAGGGGCCTGAAGGAGTTTATGCACCTTTCCATAGGAAACAATTTACTTTCCTTTCTCAGGACAAAAAAAAAAAAAAAAAAAAAAGGCCCATTAGCCTTCTAACAAAGGCATTTTCTCATGTCACATAATAGAAATTTAATTTTTTTCTAAATAATATTAAAATAATAAAGAGGATCTATTTTTGGAGTTGAAACAAGGATGTAATAATGAGCCAAATGGGCTTTCTCAATAGGTTAATACCTGAAGGCACTGGTGCTCACTCTGTATTACACATGCCTTGACATTTACTTCCTAGAGAGGTGCCAACATTTACAGTGTTTTTAAATGCAAGACTGCTCTCAAGCTGCAACTTTTAATTCCAATGTGACATTATCCTTTCCTTTACCCTGAAGTCATGAATGAGTTGTGGTTGGCAACACATGAAGAAAATTGCTGATATCAGGAAAAGGACTGGTAATAGAATCAGAACTTAAATGCTAGAAGTGTTGGCATCAGGTTACTAAAGTCTTTCCTCTGGCAAAATTTCAACTAGAACTTTCAGCAGAAAGTCTCACTATGGAAGGCCTTACATTTCCAGGAAGGTACTTGTGTTAGCAGAAAGAGGGGCTAGAAGAAGAAATAAGAATTCAGACCTCAACATTCATTGAGGGTGTGTTATATGTCTTGAAGGCTCTCATACTTTTACATTCACAACAATCTTATGAGAGTTCTGTTTGTTCCTATTTTATAGATAGAAAAAGTGGTTTTTTTTTTTTTTTTTTTTTTTTTTTGAGACAGTGTCTCACTCTGTCACCCAGGCTGGAATGTAATGGCATGATCATAGCTCACTGCAGCCTCAACCTCCTGGACTCAAGCAATCCTCCCACTTCAGCCTCCAGAGTAGCTGAGACTTCTGGCATGCACCATCATGCTGGCTAATTTTTAAATTTTTTGTACAGATGAGATCCCACTATGTTGCCCAGGCTGGTCTTGAACTGGGCTCAAGCGATCCTCTCACCTCAGACTCCCAGAGTGCTACGACTGCAGGCATGAGTCACTGTGCCTGGCAAAAAATTGCTTTTAGCAGAGGCTGAGGGACTTGCCCAAGGTCTCATAACTAGTAGGTGGTAAAATGGGTATGTTAGCTCAATTGTCTCAAGTCTAGGGCTTTTCCCATCATGCTACAGCTGCCTCTCCACACTATGGCCACTTCCATGTTCAACATGGCATTATCAAGTTATGAAAAGAAATCACATGGACTCTGGCATCAGACAGCTTGAGTTTGGACACTAACCTTGCTACTTAATAGCTATTGGACAGTGTACAAATTATCTCTTGGAGCAGTGACAATGGCAATAATGCTTACCAAATAATCCACTTCTACATTTCATCCCCCTTTGATAATGTGAGGACATGTGACTACTACTAACTGGTAAAATGCAACCAAAAGTGGTATGTGTCATTTTTAGGCTGAGGCAGTAAAAATTCCATGGGTAATTATCCAACACTCTCTTCTTGCAGAGAGAGGGTTGGAAGACTTCAAGTTACACAGGGTGCAGCTAAAATACCTCAGAAGGCCGGGTGTGATGGCTCATGCCTGTAATCCCAGCACTTTGGGAGGCCAAGGCAGGTGGATCACCTGCGGTCAGGAGTTCAAGACCAGCCTGGCCAACATGGCAAACCCCTGTCTCTACTAAAAATACAAAAATTTGCATGGCATGGTGGCATGCACCTGTAATACCAGCTACTCAGGAGGCTGAGGCAGGAGAATCGCTTGAACCCTGGGAGGTGGAGGTTGCAGTGAGCCAAGATCGTGCCACTGCACTCCAGCCTGGGCAACAGAGTGAGACTCCATCTCAAAAAAATAAAATACAATATCTTAGAGCCTTCATAAGCCTGGACACCTGAATGACTATGTAAAGCAGACAGTATTATTGCCATCTCTCCCTCTGGACCAACTGCTGTGTATACATCCTGTGAGGGAGAAATAAACCTTTCTCCTATTAAAACACCTAGGTTTGAGAATTAGTTTATTATAGCAGCATAATACAGTCCATCAAGACTTTTATATCTCATTTTACTAATCTCTAGTAATAATAATTTTTACTTAATAGACTTACTGTAAGGATGAAGCAGGACTTTTATATGTTATACCTGAATACATCATCAATCTACCAAGAGGTAAGAAAAAAGTTGAATATATGGCAGTCTTGGTGACTTGTTACCTCTCTGTTTTTTTCCCAAAATTATAGGAAACTGGACTACATGATCTTCAAAGATTCTGTGCCAGCAACTGCAATGTTCTGCTACTTCTCACCTCTAAATTTCTCTTTGACCTCAGAATTTGGTCATTCAGGTGTTCAACCCAGATTTATCAGTGATTATTCTCTGTCAAATGCTGTGCTGGGAATTGACCTCAGGAGTGGTCTATAAGAAGGCACAACCAGGGCCGGGCATGGTGGCTCATGCCTGTAATCCCAGCAATTTGGGAGGCTGAGGCAGTTAGATCACTTGAGGTCAGGAGTTTGAGATTAACTTGGTCAACATGGTGAAACCCTGTCTCTACTAAAAATACACACACACACAAAAATTAGCCGAGCATGGTCATGCACACCTGTAATCCCAGCTACTTGGGAGGCTGAGACAGGAGAACGGCTTGAACCTGGGAGGCAGATGTCGCAGTGAGCCAAGATCGTGCCATTGCACTCCAGCCTGGGAGACAGAGCAAGAAAAAGAAGGGACAATCTGGATTTCCCCTGAATTTAAACTGAAGACAGGGTATACATTTTTGGGGGATGGAGAGAAGATGGTCTGGAGAAACTTAGCATAGTTTCTCTTTCCTACTTTTGAGGAAGCCATAAATGAAACTCTCCAGGAAGGAGCGTAGGGAAGCTGGTGACAGTCATGAGCAGGCCCTTCGGGAGGGGAACAGCATGTCATTTTTGCTTTAGTACTCTTTTAAAATGTCTTTCTACATCCCTGCAACTAGCTGAGGGGGAGTAAGAGAGCAAAGCTGTCAGACCAGCAGCATCTTAATTATGGAGATTAGAAATATTTTATGCAATTGACACAGCCTCTCCTAAATTACATAGTATTAGGGAAAACGACTCTGTCTAGCACCAATGAAAAAGGAAGAAAGGATATCTCTGAGAAAGAACAGGTGGATTTTGACAGTTTGTCCAATAAAATAATAATAGGGAAAGAAACTTCAAAAACCAAGCTAATAGTACACTTTTCATTGCCTTACACAAATCTCTTAACAGGACTTGAGGGAAGCTGGGAACGATTGTAGCTAAACTTCAAATTGCTAGTCCAGCAATGTGTGCAGACCCTGTAGCCCGCTCCGCCTCCCCATTCCTCCATGTTGTTCTGTAGCACCACACTAGGAGACAAACTATTGGAGCACTTGGGAAGTGAGTAAGTTGGTGGTCAAGTCAGGCTTAATTTCCAAGGAGTCTATGTCCTTTGCTCAGTGGGAGAAATACCAGTTAGTATCCCCGAAGTGGTACCTTGGTATTCTCAAAAAGTTCAATTACTTCCCAAGGCCTAGTAATTTCCTGCCAGGCACAGGAGCATCTGGTTCTATAAGAATTGAGGCCTACTGAAAGCATTCCGAAGACTGAAGCCTTTGGTAAGGAATATGGAAGACTCCTGTCAATCATACTTAGGCACCATTTTTCTGAATTGAATAGGGGAGTTGATGAGTAGGGGCATAGCTCTAGCATCTACTGTTTTTATTATTTAATCTTTCCTCCCTTTAGTCCTCCCTGTAAGATACCACCACAGTGATCATTTTAAAGCAAAAAGCCTACTGTATTACTACTTTACTCAAAACCCTCTGATTCCTCTTATCTGCAGGAGGTATAAATTCCAAAGCCTATGAATGCCAGAGGGTAATGTAGATAGGAAAAACTGGCCCCTGTCCGAAGAGACTTTAGAGAGTGTTTGAAACTGTGACAAACAAAAGAGCTCAGGCCAAGATCTCCCAACCTACATGCTCTTCTTACAGTGTGACATTGATATTTCCTCAAGGGTAGGGTTTGGAGAGCACCGATGGTCCCTTCCCTTGAATCTGAATGGGCCTGTGACTATAGCAAAAGTGATGCTATGTGCTACCTGAGGCCAGGTTATAAAAGGTTATGCAGGCTGGGCACAGCGGCTAACACCTGTAATCCCAGCACTTTGGGAGGCTGAGGTGGGCAGATCACCTGAGGTCAGGAGTTCAAGACCAGTCTGGCCAACATGGTGAAAACCCATCTCTACTAAAAATACAAAAAATTAGCTGGGCGTGATGGCACATGCGTGTAATCCCAGCTACTTGGGAGGCTAAGGCATGAGAATCACTTGAACCCCGGGGGTGGAGGTTAGAGTGATCCAAGATCACGCCACTGCACTCCAGCTTGGGCAACAAGAGCAAAACTGTGTCTCAAAATAATAATAATAATAATAATAATAATAATAATATTAAATAAATAAATAAGTAAAAGGTAATGCAGTGTTAGTCTGGTCGTCTAAAGATGCTTACCCTGGCCGAGTGTGGTGGCTCATGCCTGTAATCTCAGCACTTTGGGAGGCCGAGTCAGGTGGATCAGCTGAGGTCAGGAGTTTGAGACCAGCCTAACCAACATGGTGAAACCCTGTCTCTACTAAAAATACAAAAAGTGTGGTGGCAGGTGCCTGTAATTCCAGCTACTCAGGAGGCTGAGGCAGGAGAATTGCTTGAACCCAGGAAGTGGAGGTTGCAGTGAGCCCAGATCGTGCCATTGCACTCCAGCTTGGGTGACAGTGAGACTGTCTCAAAAAAAAATAATAATAAATAAATAAAAATAAAAATAATTAAAAAAAAAAGATGCTCACCCTTAGAACTCAGCTACCAAGCTGTGAGGAAACCCAGGTCATGTGGCAAGCCTCCAAGTAGGTATTCTGGCTGATAGCAGTCAGTATCAACCTCCAGGCATGAGGAAACTTCAAGATAACTCCTGCCTCATAGCTAACTATAATCACGTGACAACCCTCAAGCGAGAATCGCTTAGCTGAGCCTACTCTGTTCCCCCAACGGTGAGAGTTGATGACTGTTGTTGTTTTAAGTCATCAAGTTTTAGTTTGGTTTGTGATACAACAACAGATAACTGGAACATGCAATAGATCTTATTGATTTCTAAGCCTGCACCTTTGCTTAAGTCATTTTATACCTGAGAGTTCTCTTTTTCTCCCATCATCTTCACTCATCCAAAGCTACGTGTTAAGGACCAGCTGAAACACAATTTATGAAGCCTTTCCTAATCATTGCATTTGTGACCTGTTCTTTCCCTGTACTCTGGACACTGTATATGTTCTTCACGATTAACAGGTCATTCAGGAGAACCCCCTCCCTGTCCTTAATAAAATAAAATGTTTTATAATATAAAAATATTTAAATATAGTTTTTTTAAGTACATGCTTTTGTCAAAACTACAAGCAATTCAAAAGTTACAATTCAGAACATGCCTCTCTTCTGTCTTGTTCTATTTCACCACGATTTATCCCCACCTCCTCTCCAAAGGTAACTGCTGTTAACAGATTGGTACATATTCCTCACAACTTCATCTATACAAACATGCACACACGTGCTTGCACACACACAATTTACATCACACAGACACACGATTGACATGAACAGGATTCCATCATAATCCTGTTTTGTAAACTACTGTTTTTAGTTGATGGTATATTTTAGTTATGCATAGCCCATGTCATTAAATACAGATTGCTCTTACTTTTTAACAGTTGCATAGTGCTTCCTATTATTTAAGCAATTACTTAACCAATCTTCTGTTTATGGAAATTTAGTTTTCTCTCAATTTTTCCTTATTAAAAACAAAACTGTATTGCTGTTGGATATTCTCAGGGTAAGAACTGCTGGGTTAAAAGAATATACCTTTTACATTTTGATACAAATTCTTAAATTTCTCCCCAGAAAGAGGGTAACTATTTATATCACCATTAATCATGTATAGAGTACTGTGACCTTCTCTCACACTGGTTATTATTAAGCTTTTAAATCTTTGCCAATTTGCTAGGTGAGGAATGATGTCTCCTAATTTTTAAGCTTACAGTTTTATTATTAGTAAGTCTGAGCAACATTTCACGTTTTATTAGTTCTTGTATTTCTTTCACTGTGGATTTTGTCTGTTATGTCCTTTACTCATATTTCTGTGGAGTGGGTTTTTTTTCTTTTTTCTTTTGGTTTTAAATAGGAGCTTCTTGTGTATCATGTAAACCTTTATATAGACTTTGCAAGTATTATTTATCTCTTTGTCATTTGTATTCACTTTGTAGTATCTTTTGCATGTAGGAATTTTAAAATGTTTATGTAGTTAATCCTAACTGTCTTTTACTATGGTATTAGGCTACTGTTATCCAAAGAAAAGCCTTTTATAATTCCAATATTAGAAAAATTATTATTATTATTATTATTAGACAAAATTTGGCTCTATTGCCTACGCTGGAGTGCAGTGGTGCCACCTTGGCTTACTGCAACTTCTGCCTCCCAGGCTCAAGCCATCTTCCCATCTCAGCCTCCTGAGTAGCTGGGACTACAGATGCACACCACGACGCTCGGCTAATTTTTGTATATTTTGTAGAGACAGGGTTTCGCCATGTTGCCTAGGCTGGTCTCAAACTCATGAGCTCAAGCGATCTGCCTGCCTCAGCCTCCCAAAGTGCTGGGATTACAGGTATGAGCCACTGTGCCCAGCCAGAAAAATAAACCTATTTTATACCAGAAGTTTTACAGTAATACAACAACGACAACAAGTATTTTAAAGAGTAGTAATCTAATATTTAAGACAAGCTTTCCTTTGAGACATTCTAGGCATTTATAAATCTAAATTCCTAGGGACTCATTGACAAAATTCATTCATTCATTGAATAAATATTTATGAAACATTCCTGGATACCAAACTGTTTTCTAGGCTTTTGGTACACAGTGGGAACTTGTTTAGTGGAGGTAAGAAAGTGTTAACAGGGAAAAAAATGTAACAGCATTTTTTAAATAAAAAAAAATCAATCTTTGTGGACCTCCTTTAAGCTTATATAGTATGTGGACTTTTCCCTTTCATTACATTTAAACTATACTCTGTTCTTGGTTTAAATATCTTTCCACCCCTTAAGAATGATCTAAAGGAAAGAAGTGTACTTCGTCTTGAATCTCAGGCACCCAGCTAGGTATTTGGTTCATTATAATGGCTCAAGACAGGTACTGTTAAATAAATAGATTTCCCTACTTTACAAATTTCTTCTTTCCTTCTCAAATTAATACTCGTAACCCTGCTTCCATTTCCTCTCCTTCCTCATCCCAGTATCCCAAAATGAAAAACCAACACTAATTTTATGTTGGAAACAGCTCAAATCCCTGAGGACTGATGCATGAGCACAGGCTACTTAATCAAAATCAAACATGCTTAGCTCATAGAAAGCAGTCAATATAAAAACTATTAAATGAATTGAATGACTACAATGTTTAAAAAAGTCATTCAGAAAAGTAGTAGGAGGAAGATACACCCCTCTAAACACAAGTTCATAACAAGCATTTTAAAGACAATTCATACATTGTTTGATCTTGCAACAAAAATCCAAGTGAAACCACAAATAAAAGCCAGAGTTATTAATAAATATTGGAGGAACATCAACTTACAAGTGTGACCAGAAACAAAGTTGCAGAGCTAAGGACTTAAGAATTGCCAGTCTTGCTGAATACAATGTTGTCTTTTTCTGTTGCATGCCTGAGTTCGGAAAGCTCTCTTCAGGTAAAGTGGATTTCTAACTTCTGGTTTAACTGGGAGGCTGAGATACATTTCTACCTTCTCAAGCAGAGACTGCTCTTGCCTCTCTGGCAATGAATGAACAGTTACAGCCCTTGGTTACAATTAGTTTTGGCTTTTGGAGCATCTCCCTGGGGTGATATGTGAATGCTCAGAAGGAAGAGGTTGTGAGGCAAATCTGGAAGCTAGGGCTCTGCTGAAGCAAATAAGCTCTTGTGGGATGTGACTGCGAGCACAGTATGTGCTAAAATGTAAATAACACAGCCACAGCACCAAATGCCACGGTTTTTAAATTAAGAGGACTATTCTGAGCAGTTATAGACATATACATGTAGAGATGCATTTGTATTTGTTACCCCAAAACCTGAAATCATGTGAACAACGAGTCAGGCTTTATAAAAATCACTGGAAAGACCATTAATTCAATGATTTCCCTCAGTGAGTGACCAGCACCAAGACCTCCATCTGAAGCTGGAACCCTTGGAATTCACACAGCCAATTAGGCAATACCAGACCACTGGGAAGCATTTCTGGCTGGCTCAGCTGGTGATCCGATTTTACCCTGCAGCACCAAGATTGATAGACCTTATAATTTTATCCTGGTTAGCGCAGATGGTTTTTACATAAGTTTCTAAAAACCTCCTTTCTCCCAAAAGAAAAAGAAAACCTAAGCCCCTCTGAAGGGGCTTGCCCTGATAACATCTCACCATGGTAGATAAGTACTCTGATCACTGGCTTAATAAAAAAAAAATCCCTTTTGTGATTTCTGAGTTTGCTGTGGTTTAATTTCATTGAATGCTGTGTGTACTTGTTTATAAGAGTGAAAAGAAATAGTAATTTGCCCCTCTCTAAATCACTCCTTTTACGAGGCTTTTTTTGGGCATGAGGGGGATGGGAAAGAGACTCATTCTTAGAAGGTACAGCATATCAATGCAAGAGCTGTTAGTTTCCCTCATGCTAATGATGAGGTATAATTTTGAAACATCACATTCATATGCATATATGGTGCATACATACATAATTGGTGTATTTACAAAGCACCTTGCAGAATCTTAGAACTCTTAGTTCTATTAACTCTTAAAGGGAAAACCAGAGTTCAGATCAGTCAAGCACAATGGACTGTGCTTGCTTTCAATTATATTCACCCATTATCTATGTCTAGGAAAGAGATCTCTAAAAAAAAAGTAAAATACATTTTATGAAGCACTGCCACAGTCTGTTACGCATTTATCTCCTTCTACAGTTCCAATTACAGAATAAGCACTAGCTACTACACGGAACAGCAGCACTAGCCAAAAAGATTTTTCTAATCTGAGAGAAATGCTCCCATATTGACTCTGCAAAGAGAAACAACTCCCCTTTCCTTGACTATAAAGAAGGAAGACAGATGGCTTCTTGTTTAGGACTGTAATTTTACTTTCAGCCTCCTCCCCGAGTTAAAAACAAGATGTACTTTTCTGGCTTTGAGGGAAAATCTCAAGGGAATGTTTTTTATTCTTGGCTGCACTGAATAATTCAACAAACATTTGAGAGAGCTTAGGGAGATACAAAGGAGAAAACACTTTTCCTTGTTCTCAGGGAGTTTACAATCTAATTCTGGAGTTTACAACCAGAATTGGGACTAGAACCATTAGTTTTATGTCTTCACTTGTATTTATTGGTTTAATGGTTATGAGAAACACATGTAGGATTCGCCAGCTCCGTGGTATGGTGGACCCTCTGATTAACTTGAAAGGAGACTAGAAAGAATGCAGAATAATTCAAGATCTCAAGCAGTTGAGTACTTGCTGACCTAGCAGCACTTTCTTATGTTATTTAATCTTGACCACAAGCCTTTGCAGTCATCCCTGCTACCAGCATTTCACAGAAGAGGACAATGAGATATGGAGAGATAACTCCTCCACAGTCACGAACTCAGGAAATGGCATAGGAAAACATCAATTAGGAATTCTTCTTCTCTGGCCCTTTCTGTAGCTGTCCCCTTACAGGCTACCATTCCAAATTTCCTTGGCTTAGATTCCCTTTCAGTGCATGTAAAGTCAATTTAATTCTGTGTTCTTTTCTTCCCTCTACACTTTAAGTAATCTTTAAAACTTGATGTCTCATATTTGGTGAATCATTCCTTTTGGAAGTCTCACTCCCTTGCATCTTTGCAAATAAAGTTTTTCTTTTCTTTCCTGTGGCTGTCTTTTGAGACATTCTTTGACAAGATGAAATGACATATGAAGGCTATAACAGTGCCTGATAATGTGGGTTTTTTTTTTAACATTAATCATTATCTTTAGTTTTATTTCTTTCACTTTTTAACTGTTTTCACCTCATACTGTATTTCCTAACGACTCTTTTGGAATTGTAAATTTCTTGAAGATAGTTACCACATCTACTCTAACTTGTTGCTACTTCCTTGAGTCTTACTGACTTAGCAACAGGAACTTGGTAAGTCTCTTTTGTTCGTCTCTTTATTCCCAGTACCAGTTACTGGAACGTAGTGTGTCTTCAGTAAGTATTTTTAATATGAATAAATTAATGTCCCCTTATTGTTTTTTGTAGACTATCCTGTATAAGAAAGTTTAGCTTAGATCCAGTATGGCTTTGACTTGCGAGCCTGGATAACTTTTTGCCTTTTCCTCATCTCTGGCTATTTATTACCATTTCAACCTTGGGGACATTTCATTAGGTTCTTGGTCCCTTTCAAGGCTCAGTTTCCACATCAGCAAAATGGGGACAGTAGCAACAGATGCTTGTTTCTTCCCGTCTTCTTATCACCTATTCCTTCTCCAGGAAAGGTTTCTTGTGTACGCTTTCCTCTGGAGAAAAAAACAGCCGACGTAGCGGTAAGAAGCCATCAGGATCCTGAGTTGTGCGTCCAGTAGGGAGAGGGAGAAGTCCCGCTTGCCTCCTAGATCCGGAAGCAATCCGGACCCTTTTTGGCAGCGAGTTGGCCCGGTCTTTGGCTGCCTCAGACCGCGTTGCCCTCTAGCCTCGAGGCAGAGAGCTGCCTCGGTGCCACCGCTAAATAAGCCCGGCGCCGCGCAGCCTCTGACACGCGCGGAAGGGCCCGGCCTTGTTCTGGCTGCCGCCGCCCTGCCGCCCGCACGGCGCTGCACTGGGGGCGGGGAGTCTGATGGGAGACGCGCGCCGCGCTGAGGAGGCGGCGGCCCGGGAGAGGGAGCGGGAGAGGGACTGGGCGCGGAAGGCGGGAGGAGGGGGACAGAGGGAGGCGCCGCCGCCGCCGCCGCCCGCCCCTTTCCGCTGGGGAGCAGCTGCTGCAGCAGGAGCAGAGCAGGAGCCGCGTAGCCGCCGCCGCCGCCGCCGCCGCCGCCGCCGGGGGATGTGGCCGGCCCCTGCCCCTAGCCGCGCCGCCTCTTGAGTACCAGCCGCCGCTGCAGCCGCCGCCGCCGCCTAGCCGTGCGGGGCCAGGCCGCGCCCTCCCCGGGCGCCCGCCGGCTCGCATGCCGAGGGGCTCCGGGGCGTAGCTGCGCGCCCGGCGCCGCCTCCGGGCTCCTTCGGCCCCGCCATGGGCTGCTGCAGCTCCGCCTCCGCCGCGCAGGTGAGGGGCTCCCGCCTCCCGGCCGCCCGCCCAGATGCCTCCCGTGCGCCGCGTCGCGCGGCGGGCGCCCGCCGCCCGATACCTCTCGCTGTCCCCAGCCTCCCCTGAGCGCACCGTGCAGTCCAAAGACCCCCACTCCGCCTTTCCCTCCCCCGGGTCCCGCCGATGCCCGCGCGCTAGCTCCGCGGCTGCCGACTCGCAGGCGCCTCTTCGCGGCCCCTAGTGCGCCCTCAGCTCTTCCCGGCCCCTTCCCCACTCGGCGCCCTCCTCCCAGTCACACCTGAGCGGCCCGTCCCGCCCGCCGGCAGGTAGAGGCTGCACTGGCGCCTCCTCTGCCCCAGGTGGCATCCCCTTCTCTGTTTTTCCGGGCCTGGCTCCTCTCTTCCACCTCCGTGGAGTCTCCCCGCCATCCGCCGCCAGTTTTCTGTGCTCCTCGCAGGTGTACCCCCAGCAAGGGCTCTTCACCTCTCCCACCGAATTCCAGTTTCTGCTTCATTAGATATTCTGTCCCTTTCCTCTTGCCCGCTGCCCCCTGGCTGGGTTCAGATGGTTTCAGCGGGTCCCGGAGCCCTTCCACGGCCCGCTCCGCAGACCTCGCTTGCTCGCTTGCACCCCATCCCCCCTTAGTGCCGTGACCCGGGCCCCGCGGCCTCCCCGCACTCGGAGGCCCCTGCCGGAGCGCCGACTCTGGGCTGGGAAGGAGATTGGGCACCTGGTGGGTGACGGGAGCGTTACGGAAACTCCCTCTTTGTTGCCAGTGTAACAGGAGGAAGAGGTTCCGAATTTAGTTTTTCTGTGGGCACTGGCCGAATGTTGTCGCTGAGGGCTGAGATGCAGAGATTTCTCTCAGCTTCTACCCTGCCCCCATCCAAATTTCGCCAACCTCCTTCTCTCGGATCCGAGCCCTTAACCTGGGTGGAAATGTTTAGACAACTGTATGAGGATCAAATGTAATAGAACTTGACTACTGGCCACTAATAACTGAGAGGACCTGTGTGTAAATTACCTAATTTAGTGGATTAGCGAGTGTATTTACAAATACTATAAAAAGCAATCAGGAATACTGCATCAAACTGTCTTGTGGTGGTGTATGAAAAATAGGCTCTGACAACGCCTGGGATGTAATCTCACAGTTTCATTAGCGTAGAATTTAACTGTGGTCTGTGATTTGTTTGTTTTAGGGGGCAGAAAAGGGCTCTTGTTTTTAGAAATAAAGGATGGTTGGTTCTTGGTGAAGAAAAATGCTAGTTTGGGGGGAAAAAATTCCTCCAGAGATCTAGCATCTGTGATAATGCCAGAAGTGTTTTTGCTGCTGCTAAATGACTATATATAACTCAGTTTTAAATAACCTGCATACTTGTTCTGAAAATCTGAGATCTGTTAGAGAGAAAATGACTAGAATTGCAGATGAATGGGGGACATTTGTGTTTTATTAGGTATCCATCCTATCATCCTATTCCTCCAGTCTTTTTTTTTGAGTGTTTGCTTACCCGTTTGCTTTTTTTTTTTTTTCTGCTAGCATTATAGTCAGGCTTTTTGGTGTAGTTAAACATTCCTATTCAGTTATAATAGCAAAGAAAAACTATATGTAGAGGTGTTAGGAAGGAGAGGCTTGGTATATCAGAGTTTTCATATTAACATATAAAGGTGTAGAATTGCACGTAACTTTCTACTGGTTAGGAATTGGGGGGAGTCTAGTTGGGTGCTCTTTAATACTTACTTAAATATAATTTTCACCAAAAAGGTGTTTTTCAGATTGCCTTTCTTTTCAGAATTGAGTTAATTTACATTCCCTTTTGGTGGTGAAATGCCTTTAAGACAGAAAAGCATTGATAGTTTATGGATGGCTTGTTCAGTGCATGAACAGTTAAATTTGGAAAGGATGGGTGCTGCATCAGAACTCTGCTTTAAAACAGATAGTGGGTCTTGTATTTGTCTAGCTCCACGTCATACTTTTCAGAATGCTATCATATGCATTTTCTTTTCTTTTACCTCCTCTCAGTGTAGAACATGCCTTGTTCTACAGATAAGATGCATGTCATGCACCCAAGGGGTGCATTTTTTTCCTGTGGATTCCTATAACCAATCAACAGCTGTCACATGCTTTTAAGTTCAGCTTTAGGGACTTGTAGTGTTCAGTGGAGCATTGAGGAGCAGGTTTTGTGCCAAAGAGCTGGTCATTTTTTTTTTTCTCTTATTTGACATTTTTGGCATCCTTCTTCATTTGTGAAATGTTACTAATCGGCTGGTATTTTAACTCTCCTTTCAGGAGCATCACCAGTTTTAGAATACTGTTGTTCCTATATGTGTTTTTAAACAAAATAGGGTTGCAACTCCACATCTTCTCCAGCATCTCTTAGGGGTCTCAAAAGTATTTTCTTCTTCTTCTTTTTTTTGTTTTTCTTCAGAGGGGGTTTCGCTTTTGTGGCCCAGGCTGCTGGAGTGCAATGGTGCGATCTCAGCTCACTGCATCCTCCGCCTCCTGGGTTCGAGCGATTTTCCTGCCTCATCCTCCCAAGTAGCTGGGATTGTAGGTATGCACAACCTCGCCTGGCTAATTTTGTATTTTTGGTAGAGACAGGGTTTCGCCATGTTGGTCAGGCTGGTCTCGAACCCCTGACCTCGGGTGATCTACCCACCTCGGCCTCCCAAAGTGCTAGTATTACTGACATGAGCCACAGCTCCCTATCAGGGGTCTCAAATGTATTTTCACTCAGAATATGTTTGTTTCATGCCTTCTACTGGATTATAAGCTTCTTGAGCACAGGAACTGTTTTTGTTTTCCTTATTTGTGTATCTACTGCAGTGCCTCACTGTACCTTGTACTTAATAGTTGCTCAGCAGTAGTCACTGGAGGGAATATGTAGACATATATTTGAACCTCTGGCTGGCAAGTGGCATTGAATATGAATCTAGACCTGACCCATCCACTGTTTATAAATTCTATGGGCTGGTTGATTAATTTTGCCAAGCCGTGCTCTTCTAAACTCAAACCTGGACTGTTTAAGTTAAAATTTACCTGCCTTTTCTATATCCCTTCCTGTTCTTTCAGTGGTACCATCAGCTTGCAAAATTGTTCAAGGTTTTCCTTTGCTCCTGATGACCTGCTTAATGTGTATGTTTTAGATGGAGCAGTGGCTACATCATCTTAAAAGAGCTTGTCTGCAAACTCTAATGATAACCTACACAACACATGAAAACAGTGTGCTTTGAGGTAATCTGCAGTTCAGTTTAGCTTTTCTCAGCAGAGTATCTTCAGCAGCTTTAAAGCTCTGCAGGTTTTATCAATGTAAATAAAGTGCATTTTCTTTTTGTAGCAGGGCTTCACTTTTGAAATATAATTTATTTTCCCTTACAGTCTCTTGCTATGTTGTAGATTCTCATAAAAGAGTTTGTGGTCTTCCAAACTTTGATCTCTTGTAATCTGTCCTGGTATTATTTTCATTTTCTTGGCAGTGTCTGGGTATCATAATTTTCCATCAAAATAATTATACTGTTTTAGGATTTAGATCAAAGAAAAGTGTCACATTCTATACTAGCATTTCATTGCTAGAGGAGCAGATTATTGGCGAAATAATTTGTGGTGTATCAGCTGTGTACATCTAGGATCTTAAAAGTGTCTAGTGAGTCAGGGCTCTTAAAGAACTTTTTAAATTATTTTTTAAAAATTAATGACCATTACAAGTTGTTTACTAATATTGGTAATTGCTCAATACAAACCAACACATGATAGTCTTCGCCTAAAAGTCTTTTGAGGGGAACGTAAAAGTAAGATAGTCTTGAGTTTCTTTTTACAGTACTAATCCTCCCTAAGGCTCTTAAAATTTATTCCCATCTCCCTGTAATTCATTTGTTCTGGTATAACCTGACATAATTTCTATCCTTGTAATGTTAAACTTCAAAGTTCACTTGTAAATCTTCAGATTTATTAAATGCTCTTTCCCATTGACAAACCAGTTTGAATGAATCTTTTGAAAGATTACTTAGCAAATTGCCGTAAGTCTTTGTCCTTAATGGCTAGATGATTATTTCTCACAGCAGTGCTTTAGAGGCCAGGAGATTTTGCAAGTTCTGTGAAGTTCTGTGTTCTTCAGTTCTAACCTTAAATATTGTAAGAGGGATGGAGGAGAATCTTTCGAGTTGAGCAAACTGCCCCTTGTCTGTCTAGCTTTAGGAGACTTTTGTCCACTGTCTCATCCCATTGTCTTCAAATTGAAGGCTGTATATTTAACTGTCTTTTTGTAGCACTCATATTCTGTTTTGGGAGTAATAAAAAACAATCAGAGGTGGTTTACAAATGCTGGTTAATATTTGCATATGCTAACAGTGCTTTAACAATTTTAATAATACCATCATCTATATCAGCTTTGTGGAGTTTGAAGTGAGATGGTAAAAATTAAATTTGAAGAGTGTAGTGGGAATTACCCACAGAGACTAAAGTTGCTCAGTTAAATTATGACCTGCAAAGTACACTTGATCTAACGGGAACAGAAGTCATGGCATGAAGCCTTTTTTTTCCTTCATCTTCTGAATACTGTGTTGTTAGCATAGAGGATCTGCTCCTCAAAATATGTAAATCAAAGTTAATTTCAAAATTGGAAAATAATGTAGAAATGGTAATTTTTTTTTTTTTTTTTTTTTTTTTTGAGCCAGAGTTTGGCTCTCATCGCCCAGGCTGGAGTGCGGTGGCATAATCTCGGCTCACTGCAACCTTTGCCTCCCGGGTTCAAGTGATTCTACTGCCCCAGCTTCTCAAGTAGCTGGGATTACAGGTGCTCACCACCACACTCAGCTAATTTTTTTTTTTTTTTTTTGTATTTTTAGTAGAGATGAGTTTTCACCATGTTGGCCAGGGTGGTCTCGAACTCCTGACCTCAGATGATCCACCCGCCTCAGCCTCCCAAAGTGCTGGGATTACAGGCATGAGCCGCCATGCCCGGCCAATTCCCAGATCTTAAATTGCAGTTTACTAATTTTTTTTTTTTTTTTTTTTAAGTAGAGTCTTGCTTTGTCACCCAGGCTAGAGTGCAATGGCATGATCATTGCTCACTGCAGCTTTGATCTTCTGGGCTCAAGTGATCCTCCCACCTCAGCCTCCTGAGTAGCTGCGACTATAGGCACGAGCTCACGCCTGGCTATTTTTTTAATGTTTTAAATTTTTTGTAGAAACAGGATCCTGCTATGTTGCCTAGGCTGGTCTCAAACTCCCGGGTTCAAACGATCCTCCTGCCTTGGCCTCCCAAAGTGCTAGGATTATAGGTGTGAGCCACTGTACCCGGCCTACTTTTTTATCTTTAGAAAAGGTTATCATTTTGAACTTTCTACAGTTGCCATCTGGAGAGTAGCATGGTACAGCAAAGCTAGTCCACTTAGAATGCTTCCAGGCTTAACAAATACTATACTATCAAATACTATTTGATGTGTTAACAGTACAGTCATTTAAAAATGTTATTGGCCTGGAAAAATTATTTATAAAAATATATTCTACTACCAGTAATTGGTTGATAGTTATTTTTCTATGCTCCCCTTTCCCCCGCTCAAACTGCAAAGAAAGAATGAAATATTTCAATTTTGTAATTTTGCCTCAGATTTTTGGGACTATAGGGGATATACAAGATAAACCTACTATCACTTTTCTGTTGATCTAAACTAGAATGTAGAGATATGAAGTAGACTGAGGTCAGAGAGATACATTATGAGGTAGCTGGGATTAGAAACCTGCTTAATCTCTTAATCTCTTGTCCTTTCTGTAGTACAGTACTATTAATTCTTAATGTCTTAGGCTTTCTTTTCCTTTCATCCTTGGCTGCCCATTGGAATCACTTGGAGAAGTTTACAAATGTTATGGAAGTGATGCCTGGGTCCTATTCCCGAAGATTCTTATATATTGGTCCAAGACTGCTGGCTGGGCATCAAAAAAAATTTTTTTCTGTTTTATGAGTGCTTCTTGCAGAGCAGGGCTGACCTATAGTAGTACACCCAGAGTAGCCAGCATCGAAACTTTTAAATTTCCCCTGGTAGCCCTCATGTGTCACCAAGTTTGAGAGCCACTGTTCCTTACCCTTTCTCTAGGTAATTTCATCCCTCGTATGGCTTCAGTTACAGTCTGTATGTTAACAGTTCTCAAACTAAATTACTGTCCTGGTCGCTGATCCTTATATCCAACTGATTAATTAGCATTTACACTAGAATATTGTACAGGCAACTCAAACTCAGCATGTTTAAATCTGTCCTCAAAATCGCACCCCTCACCCCCAGCTTTTTCAGTACTTTATCTCTGGTTCACCGAATGATACCAATGTCCTGGTTGTGGAAACTGGAGACTCGAGTCCTGTAGGGAACCTGCCTCTCACTCTTCTATATGTAGTCACCACATCTTGCCTCTTTGACCTTCTCAACGTCACTGCCAGCATTCCGGTTCAAGCCTCTGTCATCTCCAGCCCAGCACCTTGGTTACAGATCTCTCCGTAACTGTTCATGCTCCCTTCTAATTTTTCTTCGTATTGCAGTCTTGGTGATCTTTGAAAAATCCCAAGCTGATTGTATTCCTCTCCTACTTAAAACCCTTTAATGGCTTCCCATTGCTCTTAGGACAAAGACCAGAACCCTTGACCCTGGACAACAAGACCCTGTGTGTGGCTGTTCTCCATCTCTCTATAGGGTCACCTTGTGCTGTGCTTTTCTTTGCTCATTGCACTGCAGCCTCACAGAGTCTTCAGTTGGTTGTATTCCTTCCTCTTAGAGGGCTTTTGCATATGTGGTTCACTTGTCTAGAAGGCTCTTTGCTTTGCTCCCTGGCTTTTGGCTGCTTGCTTTAAGTTTCAGCCTGAAAGTCACTTCCTTGGAAAAGCCTTTTCTGATCCCTTCAAACTAGGCCATGTCTCCTCATTAAACTCTCATAGCCTTATGTGTTTTCCCTGTGAGCACTTAAAGCAGTAAACATGTAATTTTACAGTTAATATTAATGTCTAGACTAGGTGGCGGCAAACTACAGCCCATGGGCCAAATCTGACCTGCTACCTGTTTTTGTATGGCTTGCAAGCTAAGAATGGTCTTTACATTTTTAAGTGGTTGAAACAAATCAAAAGAATATGATTTCATGAGAAATTTATTTAATAAATTATGAAATTTTAATTTCTTCATTCACAAGGTTTTATTGGGACACAGTCATACTAATTCATGTACTTGTCTATAGCTGCTTTCATATGACAGTGGCAGAGTTGAGTAGTTGTGACAGAGGCCTTATGGCCTGCAAGCATAAATATTTACTCTGTGTCCCTTTACAGAAAATGTTTGCTGACCCTTGCTCTAGGCTGAGTTGATGAAGAGAGGGGTCATGTTTGCTTTGTTTATTGCCATCTTGGTGCTTAGCTGGTACCAATACATGGTAGGTACTCATGAAATACTTGAATGAATTAACAGATATTATGTTTCCCTCCATGGATAGAGGTGATTGAACGCCTACCTTAGAACACTGGGGTTTTAAAATTCATTATAAAAATTTTAAAACGATTCTTCTTTGGAAGATTCTTAACAGAATTTTCAGGAGCTCTCTTAAGCAGCTTGTCTGTCGAAGGTATACATGTCATGTATGGAGCAAGTGTACTTATAAAGGTGTAAGTTACTGGGTCAAGGTGGATGGGAAAGGGCTAGTGCACTCAAGTAATGGACCAGTCAGATTTGCAGTGCTGATGTTTTTATAGCAGGCACAAATGGGTGAGACTTTATGGCAAGTGTTGTAAAGAAAACGTGTTTGAGCTGGTGAAAAATTTAAGTCATTAAAGAGTTAGACATTGTTATCTCTGCTGTGGGAATTCACTCTGTGAAGATGGTTAAAGTTTTTGACACAGTAATATTTCCTCCTTTTTGGTACTTTTTGTTTTCTAATTTATTTGGAATATAGCATAGCATAATGTTCCAATTTTGAATTTATGCATTGTATAAAATTTAGTAATTTTTTTGGCAATTTAAAAAACAGATTTACATTTTTCAGTGTGTTTTATTATACTCAATAGAGGGATGCCAGTTTTTCCCGTCTGGGGGACTCCTTTGTAATTGTATAATATGATAATGTTGTATAATAGGATTCATTTAACAAACATTTGGTTGATAAACCCCTGGAATTTATTTTTTTGTGAAAATATTATTATTCCTTTTAGTTGCCCTCTACAATATCCCACAACCAGATATTTAGACTTTTATTTAGTAGGGAAGCCCTTAAAAGCAACTTTTATTCCAATTTTTAAGGTTGCCAGAAATGCTGAAAATTATTAAATGGAAGTGTTTGACTTCTGGATATGTTTATAATATGTAAAGTAAAAAAACCAGCAGGAAGATGGAAAAATTGGAAACATGATTACTTCAAGATATTTAAGTAGCAGGGAAGGTATTAAAGTTTGTTTGTTTGTTTTTGTAGATTTGTGATAATAAAATCATGATTATGATCTCAGAAAATTCTTCATTATGAACTACTTATGATGTTACAGCTATAAGAAATAAAAAAGGCTGGGCTTGGTGGCTCACACGTATAATCCCAACACTTTGGGAGGCTGAGGCAGGAGGATTACTTGAAGCCAGGAGTTCTAGACCATCCTGGGCAATACAGTGAGACCCATCTCTACAAAAAATAGCAGAAAAAATTAGCCAGGTATGGTGTCGTGTGCTTTTGGTCTCAGCTACTCAGGAGGCTGAGGTGGGAGGAAGATCTCTTGAGTCTGGGAGGTTGAGGCTGCATTGAGCTATGATCGTGCCTGTATTCCAGCCTGGGTGGCAGGGCCAGACCCTGTCGTTTATTTTTTTTGAGACAGAGTCTTGCTCTGTTGCCCAGGCTGGAGTGCAGTGGTGCAATCTCGGCTCACTGCAATCTCCGCCTCCCGGGTTTAAGCGATTCTCCTGCCTCAGCCTCCAAGTAGCTTGGACTACAGGTACCCGCCACCACACCTGGATAATTTTATGTATTTTTAGTAGAGACGAGGTTTCTATGTTGGCCAGGCTGGTCTTGTACTCCTGACCTTATGATCTGCCTGCCTCGGCCTCCCAAAGTGCTGGGATTACAGGCGTGAGCCACTGTGCCTGGCTGAGACCCTGTCTTAAAGAAACAAACAAATAATAATAATAATAAAAACCCTTAAATCCAAATAGCTAAAACATTAAGGAAAATTGATTATCTCCTATAGGTCAAGGGGTAGGGTAGCTTTCAGGTTGGTTAGTTCAGTGGCTTGATGATGTCAGCAAGGACATAAGTTCTCTCCTTGTTTCTCTTTTGTCATTTTACGGAAGGTAGCTTTTTCTTAATTAGCTCCCCTCAAGATCCCAAGATGGCTATGGCTCTTCTTACCGTCTTCTGCTGAGCTGACAATCTCCAGTGGTTTCCCTTTCATGGGAATTAAGAGTGGGCTGCACACTCATCCCTAAACAAGCTCTAACAAGAGGAAGGCAAAGGACTCTGCAATTGGTTTAGACTAACCAGGACTTCCCTCTGAGTCAAGTGAGGGGCAGAGCAACACCGGAACAAAAGGAGGACTTTGCCAGCAAGGTGGCGGCAGGGATGCAGGATCGGGCGTGGTGGCTGGGTAGGCAGCCAATACTATCTGTTATGGTTTTGCCATTTTCTTTTGTCTTTAAATCAGACTTCTATAGTGTTTCCTAACATTTTACTTATAGCCCCATTATGAACTTCACAGTTGGTAGTTCAAAGTCACACAGTTAGTTGTCTTCTTGTCCTAGTGATGCTGCTCAAGCCATTGCTGAAACCCCTGTCTTTCTTTTTTGCTCACCCCCACTGCATCTTTCCCATTCTGAGCTAAGGACAGCTTCAGATGAAGAAGAGCATTTGAGGTTGGAATAATGGTTAAGTAGTGAGTTAGTATTCTTGCAAGCCATGGTCCCTCAAGAGCACCTTGGGTGTTAGTATAACCTCTTCTCTCTGTAGCTCACAATCTCCTTTTCTACCTCTTTTGAAGTCTCACTTTTATCTGTGTTTGTCTCTTTCAAAATTGAGTATCAAAAAATTGATAGTTTTTATTTTCCTTATTTTTCTTTCCACCTCCAGCTAATACACTTAAGGAGCTGTAATACTGAGTAGAATATACCAAAGAGGGAAAAAAAGAGTGCCTCTGTTTTCTTTTGTTTTTAACCTGCTTACTTTCAGGTTTTTTTTTTTTTTTTTTTTTTTTTTTAATAATTAAACTGAAAAGTCATGTCATTATTTAGAATATCTCTGATATAAAGAGTTCTCACAGTATATAAAATGCATCCTTGCAATACATAATTTACAGAAGGAAATAAACTAGTGCGTAAATATGTTCAATCTTGTGAATAACCAAATTAAAGCATAGAGGCTTTCACATCTGTAACTTTGGTAATAGTTAACAAAATAATATAATTGCCCAAGTGGTTTTGACTCAAATATACTTTATTGATTTGCTGAATAAATTGGAATGACCCTCTTGAGATACATTAAAAGCCGTAAAAAAGTTAACATCCTTTATTTGGTAATTCTAAAGTTGAGTAATACTATATGTAAGAATCTTTATTGTAGCATTATTTATAATGGCAAAAAGTTTAATTTAAAACATCATATATTTGCTGTAAAACTTTCTTCCTTTTTCTTAATAAAATCCATTTGAATTTAGTCTGTTATACTTCCTCATTGCCAACTAAATGATCTTCCCTTAGTCATTGAGTAGCCTTTTGCCTTCCTTAGAAGTCCTTTCCCTATTTCTTCTCTAAACAGCTATTAGAATCCAGAGGATTGAACATCATTGTGTACTGGCAGGAGGGTGGGCTCTATAGCCAGACTATATCGATTTGAATCCCACCTTGTCACTAGTTGAGTTATTTGGGCCACATTCTTTAACCTTTGGTGCCTGAGTTTCACCAGCTGTAAAATATAAACAATAATAAAACTTGCCTCAGACCCTTTTAGCAAACTGCACAACTGGTGAATGTATCTCAGAAATTACAATATTAATGTAAACTAAATCTCCTTGATGTTCTAATAACCATTAATCCTTCCCTTAAAAATGTTTTTGTGTTTGAGTTTTGGAAAGGTACCCTGACTTCCCAAAATTTTATTTTTATTTTTGAGACAGGGTCTTGCTCTGTCACCCTGGCTAGGAGTGCAGTAGTGGATCTTGGCTCACTGCAGCCTCCACCTCCCAGACTCAAGCAATCCTCCCACCTCAGCCTCCCAAGTAGCTGGGACTACAGGCAGGTACCACCATGCCTGCTAATTTTTGTATTTTTTGTAGAGATGGGGTTTTGCCATGTTGCCCAGGCTGGTCTTGAACTCCTGAGCTCAAGTGATTTGCCCACCTCAGCCTCCCAAAGTGCTGGAATTACAGGCATGAGCCACCACACCCAGCCTGGTTTATATTCTTGTGGTAATTTTATTGTGAGACAGAGTATCATTTAAGAGTTAGATCCAGCTGCATACGACAGAAAACTGAAAGAAACTAGATAAACCAGATAGAAATGTATTTCTTAACCCAAAGTAAGTCCAGAAGTAGTGTTTCAGGGCCGATATGAGACTCCTTGTTTATCAAAGACCCACTCTCCTTTTGGTTTCATTATGTAAGCATATGGCTTACATATGTAAGATTACAAAATGGCTGGAAACTCTTTTTTTTTTTTTTGAGACAGGGTCTCTCTCTGTCACCCAGGCTGGAGTGCAGTGGCGAGATCTCAGCTCACTGCAGCATCAATCTCCTGGGCTCAAGCTATCCTGGCTGAGCTTCCCAAGTAGCTGGGTCTACAGGCATGCTGCACTACCATGCCCAGCTAATTTTTGTATTATTTTAATTTAATTTAATTTTATTTAATTTTATTATTTTTTGAGATGGACTCTTGCTCTGTCACCCAGGCTGAAGTGCAGTGGCGTGATCTCAGCTCACTTTAACCTCCACCTCCCAGGTTCAAGCATTCTCTTGCCTCAGCCTCCTGAGTAGCTGGGATTACAGGTGCCCACCATGACAGAGGGCTAATTTTTGTATTTTAGTAGAGGTAGGATTTCACCATGTTGGCCAGGCTGCTCTCGAACTCCTGACCTCAGGTAATCTACCCGCCTTGGCCTCCCAAAGTGCCGGGATTACAGGTGTGAGCCACTGCGCCCGGCCTTTTTTTGTTTTTGTTTTCATTTTCTTTGAGACGGAGTGTCGCTCTTGTTGCCCATACTGGAATACAATGGCACGATCTCAGCTCACTGCAACCTCTGCATCCCGGGTTCAAGCGATTCTCCTGCCTCAGCTTCCCAAGTAGCTGTGATTACAAGCATGTGCCACCACGCCTGGCTAATTTTGTATTTCTGGTAGAGATGGGGTTTCACCATGTTGATCAGGCTGGTCTCGAACTCCTGACCTCAGATGGTCTGCCCGCCTTGGCCTCCCAAAGTGCTGAGATTACAGGTGTGAGCCACTGTGCCTGGCCTGTATTTTTTTGTAGAGATGAGGTCTCATCTCCCTATGTTGCGCAGGCTGGTCTCAAATTCCTGGGCTCAAGGGATCCGCCCGTCTTGACCTCCAAAGTGCTGGGATTACAGGCGTGAGCTACCGCACCTGGCCCCCAGATTGTAAACTGTGTTTGGAAAATGAGTGCAAAGAGAGAAACAAACATAAATAATTAGAGGCTAAATTGGGTGGCAAGGAGTTCAGGGGACGGGAAAACCAAGAGAGGAAAGCACAGTTGGGGAGTGGGCTTCCTGAAAATGATTCTCCAGCAAAAGATCTGGTCTGGAAGAATGGGGTTTAGAAATAGTGAAGGGCAGACAGATTTTAGTAGAAAGCAGGGAGACGAGAAGGCATTCCAGTGTAAAGGAACAGCTGATCAAAGGCAAGGAAGCAGACAATAACTTGCTGCATGTCAGTATGGAAAGGAGACCTGACCAGAGTGGAGTGAAGAGATGTTGCATGTGGGGAAAGCATTCATATTTGAAGGGGAGGAAAATGGGCAGCCATGGAGGAGTTTTCAGAGTGGTTTAAGGAAGATTAATTTGACAGCATACCTGCACCTGAATAGAAGAAATAGAAGGCAGAGGCCGCCCAGGAAGCTGTTTAGTAACTCATACCAGTGTAAACAGGAAACAGAGAAGAGTTATTGTGGAGTCAAAATAAAATAGACCTTCCTGACTTAATCTGGATATGTGGGATGAAAGAGAAGGAAAGAACAGATGTTTTGAACGCCACATTATGGAAGAAGGGTATTATAATGGCTAGACATAGTAGTTGAGATGGGGACTAGTATGTGAAGAGGGGAAGATGAATTCAATTTTGTATGGACTGACTTGAGGTGGTACTGATATTAATACCTCCAGGTAGTATTTTCCATGGGGAATTGAAGACCCAGAACTGGATTTCAGAAAATGCTTTAAGTCATGAGCATGTAGAATATAGAGAACACCAATCATTGCTGGGGATTTACTGTGTGGTAGCCTCTGGGCTAAGCGCTTTACATGCAGTTCTCATTTTATTCTCGTAACTCTCAGGTGGGTCCCAGTTAGCCTCATTTTACAGAAGAGTAAACAGAAACTCGGAAAAGCTAGGTACCTTGCCTAGGATCACCCAAGTAGTGTAAAACTGGGAGTAGTTCCAAGCCTGTGCACTTCCTGCTGTATTTCCCTCTGCTGTTCCAAGAACTACTACATTAAATGGTAGATTGAATGTACCTTAGATACCACTTTTTTGTCACTTAATTTCAGAGGTTGTGTTTGCTGTTTGCTGTTTGTTGTTTTCTTTTTTTTTTTGAGACGGAGTTTTGCACTGTTGCCTAGGCTGGAGTGCAGTGGCGCGGTCTCGGCTCACTGCAACCCCCACCTCCCGGGTTCAAGGGATTCTCCTGCTTCAGCTTTCCAAGTAGCTGGGATTATAGGCGCCCACCACCACACCCGGCTAATTTTTTTTTTTTTTTTTTTTTTGTAGAGACGGGGTTTCACCATGTTGGCCAGGCTGGTCTCAAATTCCTGACCTCAGGTGATCTGCCCACCTCGGCCTCCCAAAATGCTGGCATTACAGGTGTGAGCCACCGCGCCTGTTTGTTCTCTCTTTAAAGTCTGTGTGTAGGTTGGTTTTAAATCAGTGCACCTCAAACTATAGAGGCCAGGGTATGACAGTTTGGAGCAGAGTCTGAAAGTGGTGGTTATAAACTTCAGACTCTAAGGACCAATGGCTACTGTGCATTTCTTCCAGGGCCCTTCCATATTTTCTTCTAAGAACTAAGTCTGAACAAGTCTGCCGTGGCAGCAAGTTTACTACTTGTTACTATAATTGTGTCCTTTCCCCATAATTCACCAATTCCTGAAAATACACTTTTAAATAAGTAATGGATATTTATATGTTTAGTCAGTCTTTGGAGATTCATGGCCTTCGAAAGGGTTAATGTAATTGATGCTTGTGTTATTAATATTGAGTGCCAACAAGGCTCTGGAGAGCAGTAAGAGAGGAAAGGGTGAAGAAAATGGCCTCAATAAAGTTGACTCTGGAGCGCAAATGATTAGTGTGCACATTAAGATCAAATTACGAAGGCAGAGATGCCTACCATCAGAGCAAGAGCTGGAATTTTTAAAATAATAAACTTCATTTTAAAAACTCAGCATATTTAAGAGTTTTATTCCTTGCTTGCTAAGCCTCAAAGTTTTTCCAAATCTATTTTGCATGTGGTTTTGTATTTTCATGACAATTCTGAAACCACAGGTGTTGGAAGACAATTCTAAAGATACCAAGTGTTAAATATATTTTGACATATTTTGAAACTAGCCATACTTTTCATCAAGAAAAACATTTTTGAATGTACACTGCTGATAGAAGCAGATTTCAGTTATGAAAGTTTGGAAATAATACTTTAATAAGGCACTTCATTTTAAAACTGAAAGCAATTCTAGTTTGCTGCTAGTTTAAAAAGTTTATAGTTTAATGTAATCTGAGAAAGTAAACCAAGACCAAGTGGAAACACTTATTTATCTTGAGATTGCAACAAGCAAATTGAGCTGGGAGACTTCTGGGTGAGGAAGGATCTGCTACTTAAATCAGGCTCTAAGATATGATAGATGGTGCTCTACATGCCATCGCTTTTAAAGATTTAAATGTTTCTTATATAAGAATATCTTAATTAGGATTTCTCCCAAGTATGTGCTTCCAAAGCATCAGGGCTACAAGGTGTTCTGCCAAAAAAAGGGTTCTGAGGTCAGAAAAGTTTGAGAGGTTCTTCCTGCTCACTTCATACCATCCCCTCACTGGTCCACCAACCCCATTTGAAAAGTAATCATGCATATTAACATATTTAGGGTCATTGGCCTGCCTCCCAGGAAACCAGTTTAACTTTGCTTAACAACTGGCCTTTATTGGATTTATCTGTCCTTTAACATTTTTTTCACTACATCTTGAACTGCTCTCCTACACAGCACACTTTGAGTAACACTGCTTGAAATACTGCTTCTCAATTTCATTCTCCCAAATGACAACAAAAGTGATTACGGTGAAACCAGAAGCAACAATAAGGTTGTTGAATCAGGTGACTCTTAACTAAGAATCACTCAGCTCTGAAACTGAGTTTAAGTGCATCACAAACTTCATGTTCTTCTTTAAAATATTGGCAAAAGTAGATAAATTTCAAGTCACTCAAGTATATTATAACTTAAAACCCTTTCACATGAATAATTGTTTCTCAGATTGGTGATTTAAGATCTCCAAGGGATATTAGGTAGGGTAAATGATTGACAAAAGAATCCTTCAAGTTTGAAACTTGATGATATGAACTGCTATGGGGTCAGCTGGGCCAACAGCAAGAAGGGGAGCCATGATCTGCAATGGAGGATTTTCTCCTTTCTTCAAGTCTGCTGCAGCAGAGGGGCAGTTACAGTTATCACTTAAACTCCAAATGGCCATCCGGAGATGGAATGCTATCTTTGGTTGGAGAAAGAATTGAGGATAGGGATGATGGGCCAAGCAAATAATAGATCCTCAATAAATGTTTATTGAATACATATGGAACAGGGATGGAGTATTCAGAGACTAAACATTTAGTTTGTGTGTGCTGATACTTGTCAAGATTATGGTTAAAACAAATATAACTTGCCAATGGAGAGAAATGGGAATGAACCTGAAAATTAAAACTAGCTGCCATTCAAAATGTTTAATTCTGGTGGGCTTTTGAACCCTACCTTGCTAGCATGTTTTCCTAGGTTATAATGAAGTCTTGGTGTACATTAATATTAGCCAATCAGGAAAAAAGGCACATCATAAGCTAGAACCCTCTGGGCCTCATCAAAACCTCAGTATGACAGGTAATCAGCACTGGACGATAGATTTATTATATAAGAATGAGGATCTTCTTTCCCTTCTGCCACATCCACTTCCCCCATTTCCCTGCAACACACCTCTTGTTTCTGGCCCACAGAGCATAATGAAAGCTCTTCTGGCCCGTTTTCTCAGTGCCTGCCTGGGAGTAGACTGGGTAAATCTCCAGTCTTAAGTATTTTGTTCAGAGTGTGACCTGGAAGATGACAAGCAGCACTGCTTCTGCCCAGTGCAGCAATGAGGAAACTCAGGACAAAGGAAAGATGCTGAAAAGTAAAAGAACCGAGAATATCGGTAGAATAAAAAGAGAATCCCAAGCTGGCTGCATGCTTTGGTTCTGTTCAATGTTTATGGGCTGGTGTGCTGTCAGGCTAAGTACTGGGCTCAACAAAGAATGAGACTTTTCCTTCTGTAAGTGTTCAGTCTCTTAAGGGAGATGCTACGGAGGGGTGTAGCTTTATCAGTGTGCCAGAGTCCAGCTGAATCTGTTTCTCTCTCTCTTTTTTTTTTTTTTTTTTGAGAGGGAGTCTCACTTTGTTGCTCAGGCTGGAGTGTAATGGCACGATCTCGGCTCACTGCAGCCTCTGCCTCCCAGGTTCAAGTTATTCTCCTATCTCAGCCTCCCAAGTAGCTGAGACTACAGGCACCCGCCACCATGCCCAGCTAATTTTATTTTTTTATTTTTAGTTGAGACGGGGTTTCACCATGTTGGTCAGGGTGGTCTCGAACTCCTGACCTCAGGTGATCTGCCCGCGTTGGCCTCCCAAAGTGCTGGGATTACAGGTGTGAGCCACCGTGCCTGTGTTTCTTATATAGCTAAATATTAGTATAGTTTACAAGGTGTAAAACACTGATAATCCTTGCTAGATTTTAAACTAATTTTCAAAACTAAAAACTAGAAATACAAAAGTGCCCTAAAGGAACATAGATGTTATTTTTGAAATTTGATTTGTGTTTATGCTTCACTGGTAAGGATGAAGTTCAGTAAACTTTAGGATAAAGTTATTGTGTCTGTAGGCATGACAGCATTTTATTATACAGAGTGAAAAAAATATTGTCCTTGAGTAAGAAGATAACAAAGCTTCAGATGCCTGTATGCAAGTCACAATGACTTTTGAGGCAGTCCCATAGAAAAGATTGTACCTATAATATGGGTAATATTTTAATTTTCATGTTGAAATGATCAGCTTTTAAGCTAATAAATGAGTTTTCTTCTTTGATAGAGCAGATTCTAGAAATTTTAAAGTAGAACACATCAGAAGTATTCTTCTGTCGTTGTTGACTAACCTATGGTGGCTCTTTTGTTGCTCTTATGTGTTTATGACTTAGTCACGTATCTCTGCCCTGTTACCCTGCCAGGAAATCCATCTGCTCTTGCCATAGTCCCAAAGTCTCATACCTAACTGGGCAGTGACCTGTTTAGTGTTCCATGGCCATGAACTAACTACAGGGTCCAGAATGGATTCAGGGACACTCAACTCTTCAATTTGTTTCCTGCCACTACATCAGACCACCTTCTCATTTATCTTCCAGCTTTCTCCCATTCAGACATACATTTTCTGTTTATGCTCTTTAAGTTTTTGTATATCATTTGGTTCCAAAAATGTTTTAGGTAATTTTTAATAAAATGTAAATATATTTAAGACTTTTGAAATGAAAAGCCAAAAGCTGAAAGGAGGTGGAGGTGGGATAAAAGGAAAAAGAAGCACAAATGTACTGAGTGCCTGAGCTTCTTCACCTACCAGTGTTTCTAGTCCTATTTTAGAATGATACTGATTCAAAGAAAATTGTCACATGGAATCCTTTTACAGAATTACACAACTGTCAGGGGCTTAGGAGGTCTACCAAGGTAGCCATGAATTTTATATCATATCCTCTACATGGATTTTGTTCAGTCTTTGTTTAAACACTTCCAGCAACAGATAACTTACTGCTTCCTGAGACATTTGTTCTACATTCGGGCAGTTATTAGAAATTTCATTTTGTACTACCGAGCTCTGTGTCCCTGTAACTTTATTGTTCTGATTCTGCACCCATTAGCCAAACAGAATAAAAAACCGAAATTGGCCTTTAGTGTGTGCCAAGTTATGTGTGTGTGTTTTAAAGTTAAACACCTTTAGTTTTTACAACCATGTCTGAATATCAGACTTTCAGAACCTTTACTGTTCTGGGCCACTTCTTTACTTTCCTTTTATGCTTTCATGATTAAATCTATGTAATTTTTATTTTTATCAGTTACACATGTGTGTATTTTTTTTTTTTTTTTTTTGAGATGGAATTTCACTCTTGTTGCCCAGACTGGAGTGCAATGGCGCGATCTTGGCTCACTCAACATCCACCTCCCGGGTTCAAGTGATTCTCCTGCCTCAGCCTCCCTAGTAACTGGGATTACAGGCACCCGCCACCATGCCCAGCTAATTTTTTGTATTTTTAGTAGAGACAGGGTTTCACTATGTTGGCCAGGCTGGTCTTGAACTCCTGACCTCAGGTGATCCACCCGTCTCAGCCTCCCAAAGTGCTGGGATTACAGATGTGAGCCACTGCGCCCAGCTCATATGTTTGTATTTTAAAGAGTTAAGCATTTCTAGGGCTTGTTATTTTAAAAAGCCACCCCCTCCCCCATTTTCTGCTGCCCTGAGACCACCACTTTTAAATCTTTAATTCTTTTGCTTTTCCCCCTTTATATCTTTAATATGCTTCTACTGCTACCTCCTCACTTTTCAATTTTTGACATTAATTTTGGACTCCACTGTAGAAGATAAAGATTGAGCTGTCTTCCAACACCATCCTCTGCCCTACCCTGTGCACCTACTTCAGGTTGCCCTTATCCTTCTGCTGCAGATATATCATAATAACTTTGTTTGGATCAATGTTCAGTCTTTTTGTTTGTTTGTTTGAGATGGAGTCTACTCTGTCACCCAGGCTGGAGCGCAGTGGTGTGATCATAGCTCACTGCAGCCTCAACCTCCCAGGCTCAAGTGATCCTCCCACCTCAGCCTCCTGAATAGCTGGGACCACAGATTTGCACCACCACGCCTAGCTGATGTTTAAAAATTATTTTGTAGAGATGAGTTCTCATTATGTTTCCCAGGAGGGTCTCAAACTCTGGGGCTCAAGCGATCCTCCTGCTTTGGCCTCCCGAAGTGCAGGGATTACAGGCGTGAGCCCTCGCACCCTGCCTAATGTTTAGTCTTCATCTTATGACTAAGTGGTTGCTCTTTAACAGCTGAGTCATGTAATATTTCATCATTTGTCACTCTTGGAGATCGTGGTTGTCTTGTTCTACTGTCTACCCAGCTTTCTATTAATATGCACTTATAACTAAATGGCTTATAAACTCTCACCTAGTTGTGTGAATCTCCTTTGAGTAAGCTCAGATACCTTAGATATTCTTTCAGTTTCAATTTCCTGAATAGATCTCTCCCATACCTCCAAACTGGGCTGGACACTCTTCAGGCCTGCTTTTTTACAAAGCTGTCAATTTAAGATCTCCCTTCACATCATACCTGGAATTTTTTTTTTTTTTTTTTTTTTTTTTTTGAGATGGAGTTTTACTCTTGTTGCCCAGGCTAGAGTGCAAAGGTGCGATCTCGGCTCACCGCAACCTCTGCCTCCTGGGTTCAAGTGATTCTCCTGCCTCAGCCTCCCGAGTAGCTGGGATTACAGGCATGCGCCACCACGCCTGGCTAATTTTGTATTTTTAGTAGAGATGGGGTTTCTCCATGTTGGTCAGGCTGGTCTTGAACTCCCGACCTCAGGCAATCTGCCCACCTTGGCCTCCGAAAGTGCTGGGATTACAGGTGTGAGCCACCGCACCTGGCCCATTCTTTCTTGTATTGGATTCCCAATTGTCTGGATCCCATGTGCTTTTTTAGTTTATTTTTTAATTTACATATGGTACAATTCACTTTTTGTTCTACAGTTGTATGAACTTTGACAGATGCATGGCCTTATGGAGCCACCACCACCAGTAGCAAGATACAGAACAGTTGTCACTTCCAAAAATTCCCTTGAGCTGCCCCTTTGTCATCAGATCACTCTTCTACCCTTGGCAACCACTGATCTATTCCTGTAGTTTTGCTTTTTCCAGAATGTCATATAAATGGAATCATACAGTATGGTAACCGTTTGAGTTTGGCTTCTTTTCTTCGGTGTAATGCATTTGAGATGCATCCATGCTATTGCATGCATCAATAGTTTGTTTTTATGGCTAAGTAGTATTCCATTATATGAATATATCATAGTTTATTCACCAGTTGAAGAACACTGGGTTGTTTCCAGTTTGGGATGATTATTAATAAAGCTCCTATAAACACTTATATGCAGTGTGAATGTTTTCATTCATCTTTGGTAACTATCTGGGAGTGGAATTGCTGGGTTGTATGGTAAGTGATTGTTTATAAGAATCTGCCAAACTGTTTTCCAAATGGGCTGTACCATTGTGCATTCCCATGAGCAATGTATAAGAAGAGTTCTAATTGTTCCATATCCTCGTGAGCACTTGGTATTGTCAGTTTATTTTTTAAATTGTTGGCATAGACATTTAGTGATATCCCACTGTGGTTTTAATTTGCATTTTCCTAGTGACCAGAGATGTTGAACATCTTTTCATGTACTTATTTAACATCTGTATATCTTTCTTGGTGTTGTATCTTTCGAATTATTGCTCTCTCTCTGTGTGTGTGTGTGTGTGTGTGTGTTAAGAGACATGGTCTAACTCTGTCACCCAGGCTGGAGTGCAGTGGTGCAATCATAACTCACTGCAGCCTCAAACTCCTGGGCTCAAACAGTCTTCCTGTCCTAGCCTCCCAAGTAGCTAGGCCTATAGGTGTGTGCCATCGTACCTGGCTAATTTTTATTTATTTTTTATTTTTATGTAGAGACAGGGTCTCACTATGTGCCCAGGCTGGTCTCAAACTGCTGGCCTTAACCGATCCTCCTTTCTTGACCTCCCAAAGTGCTGAGATTACAAGTGTGAGCCACCATACTTGGCCTTCATTGCTTATTTAGCGGAGGGAGTTTTGTGGTATAAGTGGGTTCGCTTCTCATCTTTTCCCACCACTGGCTCGGGAATGAATTATGCTTTTGATGTCATAGCTAGGAACACTGCCTAGTCCAAGGTTACAAATATTTTCTCATATGTTTTATTCTAAAATTTTCTGGTTTTACATTTTACACTTAGGTCTATTATCCATTTTGCCAATCTTTATATAAGGTTTGAGGTACAGGTTGAGTTGGTTTTTTGTTTTTTTGTGTGTATGAATATCCATTTATTTCAGTGCAATTTATTGATAAAGACTATGTTTTCCATTGAATTGCCTTTGTATCTTTCTGAAATGTCAACCGTATATGTGTGGATCTATTTCAGAACTTTCTGTTCTGTTTCACCCATTTGTTTGTCTGTCTTAATACTAGTACTGTATGGTCTTGATTATTGTAGCTTTATAGTATATATTGAAATCAGGTTATGTGAATCCTTTAACTTTTTGCTTCCTTTTCGAAGTTATTTTGACTATTGTAGTTCTTTTGCCTTCCCCTATACATTTTAGAATCAGCTTGTTAATATCTACAAAAAATTTTGCTGAGATTTTGATTTGGCTTGCATTGAAATGCATGGATCCATTAGGGAAGAATTAATTGTCAAATAATACTGAATCTTCCAATCTATGAATGTGGTGTAGTTCTCCATTTATTTAAGCCTTCTTTGAGTTTTTTTTTTTCTCCCCATCAGTATTTCTGTACTGGTGTTATTTTTCTTGGTTTATTCCCTTGATTTGGTAGACCACCTCCTTCGGTAGCTTACTGAGAAAGGCTCTATGAGGGAAGTTTTTTGACACCTGGCATGTTTTTATTTTTATGTCACATATGTAATAGTTGAGTGGATAAAGAATTCTAGGTTGGAAATTATTTTTTCTCAGAATTTTAAATGAGTTGTTCCATTGCCTTCTGACTTCTAGGGTCGCTGTTGAAGTCTGCTATTCTGATTCTTGATTCTTCATATTAAACTTATTCTCTCTCAAACCTTTTAGGATCTTCCTTATAACCCAAGTTCTGACATTTTTCAGCGATGGGCCTTCTATCCATTATGCTGGATACAATATGGGCTCTTTCAATCTGGAAATTTCTGGTTTGCAGTTCGGAAAATTTTTTCTTAATTCTTTCTTGGATTTTTCCCCCCATTTCTTCCCCGTTTCTGAATTTTCTTACCTTTTAAAAGTATTTTTGAACTCCTTGTCTTTTCTTCACATTGCAACAGATTTCCTTAATTTACCTTTCTGTATTTCTATTGCGTTTTTATTTCTGCTGTGATTTCTAATTTCCTAGTGGGTGCTTTTGTTCTCTTCAGTATTCTTTTTTGTTTTTACATCATCTGTTCTTATCTCTCTGTGTGTATTTTAATTTCACTTCTCTCTGCAACTCCATCATCTTTTTCTTCCAAGTTATTTTTTCCTGTTAGTCATGTTAAAAGATTCCTTAACTGTCTGGTCATCCTCAGCTATCTAGTTATTATTAATATTTAGGAACAGGGCCCTAAAAGATTGTTTGAAAGCGTTGTATTATTTGGGTGTGGGATTGTTGGCTGTGGCATTTTCTGTAGAGTGGTCTGGCTCGTCTTTTTCTTTGGGAAACACTAAGTGTCAGTATCGTTTGGTCATTTCTCTTGGACTCATCAGATTTCCCCAAACAAGTCTCTTCTGGGCTCCTGGAAAGGATATTAGTCTGGCTGCCAGAGTCCTGGGACTCAAGTAGGGAAAGAAGGTTGGGGTGGGTGTTGGTTTCAGTATTCAGTGTATAAACTTCCACTTCATCCTTTTGTTTTCTGTGTGGTACCTGTGTGTGGTCCAACTCTTCTGGGTAGAAGAGGGGCAGTTGTCCGACTGCGCAGAGGATCTGAATGCTCTCATGCAACCCAATGAATCCTTCATTTTTAGCCCCATTGTCATCTCCAGTTCCAGAGATATATTAAACCACGAATTCCTGAGTTTTGAGGGAGTTTTGTGATGTAAGTGGTTTCGCTTCCTATCTTTCCCACCGCTGGCTCGGGATTCAGCTTTTTCGAGTGTACTAGGTCAATTTATTCTCTCACCTGCTTCGTAGTTCCAAATGTTTTAAATCCCTCTATTATTTCAGTGGAGTTTTGGAAGGGAGCAGAATTCAGTGCATGTATTCATTTACTCAACATTTACTCTAAGTAGACTATCCAAATCTCTGTCATTGGTCTGAGTTCTATTTTAACAATCTTCTTTTTTTTTTGAGTTGGAGTTTTGCGCTTGTTGCCCAGGCTGGAGTGCAGTGGCATGATCTCTGCTCACTGCAACCTCCACCTTCTGGGTTCAAGCAATTCTCCTGCTTCAGCCTCCCGAGTAGCTGGGATTACAGGCAAGCGCCACTACGCCCAGCTAATTTTTTGTACTTAGTAGAGACAAGGTTTCACCATGTTAATCAGGCTGGTCTCGAACTCCTGACCTCAGGTAATCCACCCGCCTCGGCCTCCCAAATTGCTGGGATTACAGGCGGGTGCCACCGTGCCTGGCCAACAATTTTCTTAAAGTGGGGTATGCAAAAAGCAGCTCACTAAAGTAGATATAGGTAGTCCTTTCTTCTGGATTCTTAATGTCGCCTAATGTTGAATTCGCTTTTTCAACAACTTCACTTACATTACCTTGCCATTCACCAAAAGCCCTTAAGAAAGCCAACTTTCCCTTTTGTGCTGTTGTTTCTTGTAGAATTTTAAAAACGTAAGTATGAAGTTGGAATTTTCCCCAAGAAATTTAAAGCTGTTGATTTTTGCCCAGCTTTATAGACTGTCATGAGCTTTTATTTTTATTATCCAGTGTATGTGCTCTTCCTTCCCCAGGTTTCTATTATCTGATTAATATTAATAAATTTATGTCTGCATATTAATTTAGGGAACACCTCCTAATTGTGGCATTCACTGTAGGGTGGCCTGGCTGGCCTCTTTGCTTGAGAAACCCCTAATGGCAATATCTTTTGGCCTTGATATTATTTATCATTTTGTTTTTATTTTTAAACATTTCCTTTCAGATCCTCTCTTTAGACAGTCACCCTCTTTAACTGGTCACCTCTTTTCTCAAGACCATTCTGGCAGTTTCCTATACGGCTGACCTATACTTTAGTCCATTTCCTCCCATGTTATCCCCTGAAATATTACTAGAGTTAGGATTAATAAATTTTAATAAAATTCAGGAATATCATGTATTTCCCAATCTCCATTCTTCTATCAAAAAAGGACAAGACTTTAGCCAGGAATGGCTTACTCAGGTGCATGTGTTGGCTCTTACTGGTCCCCTCTTTCTTGTCTAAGTGCCCACAAACCCTCCCTTTGATATTCTGTTGTACAGTTTTACTCAGAGTTGACATTATGCTCAATTGCTAAGTGGGTAGCATTCACTTTTTTCCCCCTTTTAAAACCAGGGATGCTGCCATGTTCCTCTCTGTGTTGTATTGCTGTGGTTCTCTACAGTTGCTTGAAGGTTACTGACAGCTGCCAGCAGTCTTCTTTGCACAAATCCTCTTGTTGTTTGTTCAGGCGTGTGACTTGTCTGGACCACCAGGGTGTGAACTCTAACTCGGGAGACAGGAGAGGCAGGTCTTAACTCTCTGTTCTTAGTGTGCCACACTGGTAACATGTAGAAGACACTCAGTAAATGTTTCAGTAAGCTTGTTTATTTGAAACAGTTTACTCACCTACTAGAGCTTCAATGTTTATAGACCAATATTGAATCCCATCCCACTAAATTTTGGTTGTACCTGTAAGGTGCTTTCTTTTGTTAAAGTGTTAAAATTTATTGAAAAAAATATCTTTTCCCAGTACCTGCTGATGTCCCAAGCATCGTGCTGGGCTTTGGAGAGATCACAACACATGACAGCTCTTACTCTCATGGAACTCAGTGATGTTTCGTGCATGATCATCCTCTCCACTTGTTTATTGGCATTGGAGGTGGCATATGTGATGTCCCTTTTTCTAAAAAGTTTTCTCCTAAGACTGTCTGTAGTCTTTCTTTACATAATCATATCTGACATGGGTCAACTTTGTTGCTGCCACCCTAGCCCAACTCATGGTCGTCTTGTGCTTAGCTGCCTACAGTTCTTTCTCCACTCAATAGCCTGAGTGATCAAAAAGGTGATTCAGACTCCACATTCTCTCCCCTCCAGAGGCTTCCATCACACTTAAATATAATATCCAGACTTCTTCTCTATCTTACTCTGGCTCTGCCTCCCTCTTCATCTGCCCACTACCATCCTTCTCATTTATTATGTTCTGGCCAAGTTCATTGTTGTCAAACACGTCGAGATCCTTCGTCTTTCAGGGCCTTCCTTTTCTCTCTGGCTCTACCCTTAGATTTGCCAGACTTCCTCCCTCAGTTCTACACCTTGTACCCTAGCTGTCATTTTCTGTTTCTTTACTTGGCTGTATTTTTTTCAAAGCTGATCATCACCTGAAATCATTACCTATTTTTTTATTGGCTTTCTCCCACCATAAGCACTGGGATTTTGTCAGGTCTGTTGACTGCTGTATCCCCAGTGTTAGAACAGTGCCTGGCCAATGTCTGTTGAATGAATGATGCAGTAATTGTATCAACTTACGTTGTTTCTTTCTACCTCTCCGTTTTTAGTTCAGAGCCCTTTGGATGAGACAGGCGTTTCTGAACAAAGGCATTCTTCCAGACTTAATTAGATTCCCTCTTCTAGGGTTAAGTCCTTAATCTTTGCAGCATCTTAAAACGGTAAAAACTAAATTCTATTCTTTGATGCCATCTGTGTAATCAGTGGTTAACTTTCACACGCTTTTTTCCTGTTGGAATAATAGATGAAAAGACCAAGCGTGGCTTTAAGTCCTTCTGTTTTATAATTCCTGGACACATTTCTCAAATTTCTGCTGCAGGTTTTCTTGTTATCCCATAATCTTGACAGGTTTTCTCTCACCTCTTGGATTCCTCCTGTCAGACCTTGTTAGGCTTGTTAATTTTCTGTATAGCAGGGAATGATGGTTTTCTAGAAGGTTCTGACAAATCCTTACTCTCATTTATCTTATTGCTCCTCTGGTACAGAATCTTTCATTCCTCTCCTATGTTCCCTTGTATCTTTTTTTCCCCCTAAATTACCTCCCTTAATTCCAAGTGGGTGGGAGGAAAAGGAATGGAATTTGGTCTTAAAGGATGAATAATAACTTCATTGGAATATCAGTAAAGGAACTCTAGTCTGCGGGAATGGTACGAGCAAACACATAGAAGTGTGAAATGTGTAATGTGTTTGGCAAAAGTGGTTTGGAATGGCTGGAGTGTGTGTTTATCTCTAGTGTGAAGTCTGGCCGGAAAGGTAGATTGTGATCTTTTTCTTTTTTTTCTTTCAGACAGAGTCTCACTCTGTCGTCCAGGTTGGAGTGCAGAGGCGCAATCTCAGCACACTGCAACCTCCACCTCCCAGGTTCAAGTGATTCTCCTGCCTCAGCCTCCCAGGTAGCTAGGATTATAGAGACCTGCCATCACGCCTGGCTAATTTTTGTATTTTTAGTAGAGACGGGGTTTCACTATGTTGGTCAGGCTGGTCTTGAACTCCTGACCTCAGGTGATCCTCCTGCCTCAACCTCCCAAAATGCTGAGATTACAGGTGTGAGCCACTGCGCCTGGCCTGATTGTGATCTTAAATGCTAGTTTTAGGGTTATGGAAGTCTGTACTTTGGTCTCATAATATTTTTGTTTCTCTGGTGTAGAAATTATTTTGTTATGTTTTACATACTAGTTGAAAGCAAGAGTCTATTTTTATTTTTTCCTCATCTTCAACAGTATCTAATAGAGTAGCTTGCACATAATAAGAGTTCAAAGTTGAGTTGAATTGAATTCTGATAAAAGGGTTTAATTTTCCCAAGAAAATCTAGAAGGCTGGACTCTTTCTACTGAATTAATCAAAAGGAGAAAATACATAATTTTTTAATTGTACACCTTACATGAGTCTGTACTGTAGATATTCATTTTTTTTGTCTTCTTTATATCTCCTACCTCAGTTTTCCTTTTTGTAATA
This sequence comes from Pongo pygmaeus, assembly GCF_028885625.2. Classification (NCBI taxonomy): domain Eukaryota; kingdom Metazoa; phylum Chordata; class Mammalia; order Primates; family Hominidae; genus Pongo; species Pongo pygmaeus. Next base: position 95,669,794 of record NC_072386.2, read on the forward strand.
TGTAATCACCACAACAGGCAGTGTTGGGATCAAGGAGAGGGGCTTGGGAGATATTTAACTCCTCAGTATCTCCGTCAAGTCCCCATTCTTTGATAGGACAGTTAATCTTTTCATAATGTTCAATGCAGTGCTATGCAGAGGCATGTTCATGTACCTCCTTCCAATCAGAGAACTGCATGTGTCCCTCAATGCAGAAAATCTGGAACCACCATCAAGAACAAACTTATATACCTTTGAGAAAGGCTGAGAGAAAAAAAAAAAAAGCCGTATGTATTAGATATCAGGTATCACTATTCTCTTTACAGATGAAAAAGCTGATTCATAAAGGTTAAAGGTCTAAGATTATTTAGCTAGTAAGCAAATGAGTTGTAATTAGAACACAGGTCTTATATTATTTTCTTTCCTCTATTTTTTAGGTATCCCAAATTCCACTTAAGGTTGATGAATGGCCTACTGGTCAGTTGAAAAAATTCGATTTGTGCAGCATTGGCTAGCACAAATGCTGAAAGTAGGTCTCCTCATCTGCTAAGGGATATAAGCAAATTCAAAGCCTCTAGCCTTTCTTGTGACACATGCATGAAAGTAGGTGATAAAAAGAAAAGTAAATATTATTTTATGCCACATTAAGTATAATGTTAAAATAATTTCATTCAGTACGTTTAATTTTCTTTCATATATATATATGATTTTTTTTGTCTTCCTTGAGATGAAGTCTTGCTCTGTCACCCAGGCTGGAGTGCAGTGGTGCGATCTTGGCTCACTGCAACCTCCGCCTCCCAGGTTCAAGCAATTCTCCTGCCTCAGCCTCCCTAGTAGCTGGGATTACAGGTGCCCACCACTACACCTGGCTAATTTTTGTATTTTTAGTAGAGACAGGATTTCGTCATGTTGGCCAGGCTTGCCTCGAACTCCCGACCTCAAGTGATCCGCCTGCTTCGGCCTCCCAAAGTGCTAGGATTACAGGCATGGGCCACTGCACCCAGGCCGATAATTTTTATTACAGTAAGTTTAATTAGAGTATGAGTGACCAAAATCTATTCCTAAAACATAGAGTTATTGGTGAATTAGAAGGGGGCGGATGTTATTCCTTATTGTCAACATGGTTCATGTAGACTGTGGAGATGAATGGATTACATTTGGCTTTTATTAATGCTTACAAGCTGTATTTTTCCTTTTTTGCTTTTTTCTAGTTCTTATTGAACAGGATTGATTTGAAAAATTCATATGTAAACTCAGGATGCTGGGCTCTTATATCATTTCATGGTGGATGATTTGTGTAAAATTGCAACTGAGTGAATTTCATTCAAGCAGTAGGAATCTTGAAGATGTGAGTCCATTACTACCAAATGTTATGTTCTGAGTATATTGTCTGAGTTTTTTTTTTTTTTACCTGCAGTCACAGAGCAGTGACAGTTCATACCATTGTACATAGCCATATCATACTTCATTAAGCAGTTTTGTATTGCTCTAAAATCACTGTTTTTGCTTTTTTCCTCAACAATATGTGTCTGATTTTTTTTTCTCTTAGTAGGATTAATAATAATCTACCTTCCCTGGCTGTGATGCTCTTTAGAGATCAAACAGCATTTTTAAGTTGCAAGGAACCTTCCACCCTGTTGTCTTCTGCTTTTACACACCCACACAGTCACCTGTTAATGAATATGATAGTTCTGTAGGTTATTATTTCTTTATGCATATAAATATGTTTCATGGTACTTAAAGACAGGGTAGGGTAGTAATACTGACACTGATGTTAGAAGGAAAAGTAGTGAATAAAGCCAATAAAAAAACCAGTAAAGGATATATGCATCAGTGAGGTTTTGCTTATGCTCATTATAGCAAACTCTTTATTCATTCATTCACTAGATAAACCACTAATTCGCATTTTACCAGATGTTCCCCTTAAGCAATATGAAGCTACTCCTTTTCCTCTTTGATTCTGTTTTGCAATATATCTTTTCTATCAGCATTAGATTCAAAGTTACCCCTGGACTGTGCCCTCAGTTTACTCATCTGGCCTTTGTCACTGAACAAGAATTGTACTGGTGGAGGTGTATTGGCCTTTTTGAATGAGCATCTTCACTCCTGCCTCACTGCTTTTACTTATGATGTTCTTGTTTGGAATTTTTCTTCCTCCTATCTGAATCCTATCCTGATGAGCCAGTTCATATTCCCTCCTTTCAAGAAGCCTTCCTCTTCAGTCCACACTGACCACCTCCTTCTCTGAACACAGCATAAATTACCTTGGGTATTGTTACCTAAGTGTTTCATGTCACCTACCTATAGAAATATTGAATCTTTTAAAGCGTAGGATGAGGCCCTATCATTCTGATCATGAAACAAGTTCTTCTGCCCAGAATTTAATAACATATTGTTGAACAGTATGGGTAGAGTAAATAACAGTAACACAACTATGTATCCATTGTTTACTTATTTGCTATATGTAGTGGTACGTATTTTACATATACCGTGGTTAACCTCACAACTGTTACAGGTGAGGAAAATAAGGCACACATAGGGTTAAGTGATTTGCCTATGTCATGTAGTAGCTTCTTTGTAGTAGAGCCAGGAATTCTTAGTTATCTCATCCATTCCAATCTGTGAGTTTCTCAGGTGTTTCTATCTTTCATAACCTTGATCCTATTGAAAAGTAAGCACCTGTACTTTTAGAGCAATGAATTATATAATTTGAAATCCACACATGTGGACCCATGTGAAGTTTAAATTCTTAACAATAATGATATAAAACAGTTCAATAGTATTATGATTTCAAAATTAATTTGAAGTCAGTTTGAAAAATAATAAATTTTTTTCTTCAGAAGTACAAAGTTAAAGGCTTGGAGCTAGTCTTGACAGGAGAGTGGTATTTAAGAAACAACTATACAACCATAGAATGTATTAGGGAGGCCTATCTCAATTTGTTGTAATGCTAGATTTACATCACAGATGGTAGCTTCAGCTTTGATTTCAGCTCTTTCATGGAAAATAATGTGTTTTACAGCATCAGGGATTGTAAACACGTTCCAGAGTTGAGTGCATGTCAGAAGTTTTGGCATAGCTCTAAGCTTAGTAAATTCATCTTCAGAATGTCATGAATATTGAGTTTTTGTTGGTCATATTTTGCTTTCAGCTCTTGCATTTTGTTCATGAAAATGTGAGCCATGCAATGGGATAAATGCTTGGTGATTCAGGCCTGTCCCTGAGGGATCCACCTTGGAGGTAAACACAGACAATGAAAGTGTGATTCCTTATAAAATTTGTAACCTTCTTTTGAAATTGAGTTCTAGGAGATATTCTCAAAGTTTTAAATTTAGTGATTCTGTTGAGTTTCAGGGTTGGTCAGCTTATGAAAAATGAATGCAGTCTCTACTTATTTGATCCACATGTCTGGTTTGAATCAGAACACTTGTGTTTCCTTGATCATATCAGCAGTGCTACTGCTTTTTTCCCCCTGTAGTTTCAGTTTTGGTGTGTTCAGATGTCTTGTCACATCATGGAAGAACAATTTTTTTTTTTTTTTTTTTGAGACGGAGTGCTGCTCTGTCGCCCAGGCTGGAGTGCAGTGGCACGATCTCGGCTCACTCCGCCTCCTGGGTTCAAGCAATTCTTTTGCCTCAGCCTCCCTAGTAGCGGGGATTACAGGTACCTGCCACCATGCCCAGCTTATTTTTGTATTTTTAGTAGAGACGGGGTTTCACCATGTTGGACCAGGTTGGTGTCGAACTCCTGGCCTCAGGTCATTCTTCCACCTTGGTCTCCCAAAGTGCCGGGATTACAGGCGTGAGCCTCCGTGCCTGCCCGGAAGAACAATCTTAGAGTCACCAGGGGGTCTGACAAGTTGAGCCACTCCAAGCCCTTTAATTCCAAGTGTCCTTGATCTGAGGAAGCAGCTTAATAAATCTCTTGAACAGGTTTTCACAGCCTAGCCATATGACTGCATTAAAATAAAGTCAACTTCTATACACCTCTTCAAATATTTCTTGGATTTGTGAAGATTAAGGTGACTGAAGAGTCACAGTCTCAATCTGTCACTGCTTTCATCACATCATGCAGTGAACCTGATTCATTCATTCAGTAAGTAGTTTTTGAGATTTCTATGCCCTAGGAACTATTCTATGTACTGGGGATACAGCAAAGAACACCAAGGTTATTTTTTAAGGGGACTAAACAGAAACACAGGTAAAATATACAGTATAGCAGATGAAGATATGTACTGCTTTGGAGAAAATTAAGTTAGGAAACGGGGATGGGGAGCTGTGTGTGTGTGTGTGTGTGTGTGTGTGTGTGTGTGTCTGCAGTTTACAATAGGGTTGTCAGGAAAAGCCTCACTGGGATGAGGGGGCAAACAAACTTGACATTTAAGAAAGGAACATTCCAGGCAGAAGGAATAGCAAGTGCAAAAGTCAGGAAGCAATCCTGAGAGCTCAGTAGCATCAAGAAAACCAGAGTGGTCTGAGAAGTGGAAGGAAGGGAACAGCAGGTCCAGGCTATTTTGTGCCCAAGCATCTAGGGTGTTGTTCCAAGCCATTATAAAAACTTGACTTTTGCTCTGCATGTGACAGGAAGATATTATGGGGTTTCGAGCAGAGGAATAATAAGATCTGGCTTTCCAATCACGTTATTGAAACAAGTGTTGAGGGGACATGGGTGGAAGCAGATAGAAGGCTATTGCAGTAATAGAGGTGACAGATAATGGTGACTTGAACGAGAGTGGTAGCAGTGGAGAACTGATAGGACGTGGTCAGATTCTGGCCATATTTGGAAGACAGAGCCATCAGCATTTTCTGATGAACTGGATAGATGCTGTGAGAAAGCGGCAATAAGGTTTTCAGTCTGAACACCTGAAGGTGGAATTATTGTTTACTGAAAGAGGGAAGGCTGTTGGTGGAGCAGGTTGTGTAGAATATCAGGAGTTGGTAATAGATGTGTGTCGTGGACGAGACAATGGAACTTGAGTGTGGTCAGCCTCATCTCTTGAATACACTTCAGAAATTGGCACGTGCCTCTCTTTACTGCAGTTACTCCATTCATGATAATGAGTTAAACTTTTCAGTGTTTAAATCAAGTGTCTTAGATTCCCTGATGGCAGGTACTCGTGCCTGTTAGCTTACTGGGTTTCAAAGAAAATCTCAAGCAGGCCACACTCTTATAAGCAGGTAGCACAAGATCCACTGGTTCTACGGGGACCCAAATGTTTCTGCTGCCACACCCTGTAGGTGAATCTGGAAAAAACAAGCAAACAAAAACAATAAAATGGAAGCCTCAACAATAATTGAAAAATACAATAAACAACCCACGTTTGCAAAATCAGGCACTAAAAACAATAGGGCTGATGGAAGTTGGGACGGACCAATTAAAACTGAGGAACTTTGTAAACCAAGTAGCCTAATAGGGCTTGGTCCTTCCCATGTAACCAAGTAGTGCATGGGAAGTACTCAGAAAATGTTAGTGTCAGTTCTGTTGTTGACACAAGAGTACTAAAAAACAAAATAAAACAAGAGCCAGCACAGTCAACTCTAGCTGGTACCTGTTTGCAGTATCACAGTCAGAAAATTGTATGTAGCTGTAAACCCTGGGGCTCATGCTTTCTTCTTTGGGAAATAGGTGTTAGAGGATATTTTGCTTCCAATAGAGACCATTTGGATAAAAATTGAAAAGCTGATCCAGCATATAGCCTTCTTAATCCGTTGTTTTAATAGAGGGAGGAATGTATTTGCAGCCTTCTTTTTTTTTTTGAGACAGGATCTCACTCTGTCACCCAGACTGGAGTGCAGTGGCGCTGTCTCCACTCATTGCAACCTCTGCCTCCCAGGCTCAAGCGATTCTCCTGCCTCAGCCTCCTGAGTAGGTGGGATTATAGGTGTGCCACTACCGCCTGGCTAATTTTTTTCTTTTTTTTTTAATTAATTAATTAATTTATTTTTGAGACGGAGTCTCGCTCTGTCGCCCAGGCTGGAGTGCAGTGGCGCGATCTTGGCTCACTGCAAACTCCGCCTCCCGGGTTCACGCCATTCTCCTGCCTCAGCCTCCTGAGTAGCTGGGACTATGGGCGCCCGCTACCACGCCCGGCTAATTTTTTTGTATTTTTAGTAGAGACAGGGTTTCACCATGTTGACCAGGATGGTCTCGATCTCTTGACCTCTTGATCCACCCGTCTCGGCCTCCCAAAGTGCTGGGATTACAGGCGTGAGCCACCGCGCCTGGCCTTTTTGAATTTTTAGTAGAGACTGGGTTTCACTATGTTGGCCAGGCTGGTCTCGAACTCCTGACCTCAAATGATCTACCCACCTCGGCCTCCCAAAGTCCTGGGATTACAGGCATGAGCCACCATGCCTGGCCGTATTTGCAGCTTTCTCATCTGCATTTGCAGCTTTGCTAGATAACTTAGAAGGAAAGTATAGTGGTTTTTGAAGCCACTGAATCAACTACCACATATGCTAAAGTAAGTCACTTCTGTAGACTTTCAGCTTTTTTTTCTGCCTTTAAGGTCATCTTATATTGCCAAGGCTTTCTCTTTAATCATGAGAAAGCTTGAAAACATTATTATGCTGAGAAAAATTGCATGTGAGCCAATGTGACTTCACCATTATGCCAACAGCATTCATCTGTTGCCAGTCAGATATGAGGTGTAATGCCTGTCAAAGAAACACACTGCAGCAGAACAAACTGTGCTGCTGACCTAGGACTCCTTAGATTTGCCCTTCAACCTGGGAACCAAACTCAGATCTACCTCCTTATTGATAGTCTAGGATTTTTCAGTTTAAAATAGGTATTCCCCGGGAGGTGGAGGTTGCAGTGAGCTGAGATCACGCCACTGCACTCCAGCCTGGGCAACAAAGCAAGACTCCATCTCAAAAAAAAAAAAAAAAGGTACTCAGAACAACCTTAAGTTATTTTAATAATATGTTCAAAAAACATTTGAAAAAGCTCAACATCTATTTTTAAGCCATTTTAAAACTAGGAACAGAAAACTTTATTTTTTTTTTATTTTTTATTTTTTTGATACGGAGTCTTACTCTGTTGCCCAGGCTGGGGTGCAATGGCACAATCTCAGCTCACTGCAACCTCTGCCTCCCGGGTTCAGCTAATTCTCCTGCCTCAGCCTCCTGAGTAGCTGGGACTACAGGTGCACACCACCATGCCCAGCTCATTTTTGTATTTTTAGTAGAGACGGGGTTTCACCATGTTGGCCAGGATGGTCTCAATCTCTTGACCTCGTGATCCACCTGCCTCGGCCTCCCAAAGTGCTGGGATTACAGGCGTGAGCCACTGTGCCTGGCTGAGAAAACTGTGTCTTTAATAAGATCCACTGTCTTAAACCAACAAGTCAGTCTTGTACTCGACAGTGATACAGTAGAGCATCTTCAGTTTATATCAGGAATATATAAACCTTCTATCACCATTAACATTGTTCTAGAAGTTCTAACTCGTGCAATAATCCACAATACCAAAGTAAGTGTAACGATCTGAAAGGAGATAAAATACAAAAAAAAGAAAATCAACTAAAAATTATAAGTGCTGTATTTGGTAAGTATACAAAAATCAGTATCTTTCTCAAGTGTTAGCAATAACCAGTTAGAAACATGTGTAAAAAAATCCCATTTATCAAAGTTTCAGCAAATGTAAAATTAGAAATAACCCTAACAAATATGTCCAATTGAAATGAAGAAAACTATAAAACTATAAAACTTTTCTTGAGGTTTTTAAAATAAATAAATGAACTAGAGGGACATACGTTGTTTCTGAATACAAAAACTAGAATATTGAGATGTCATTGTTCCAATTAAATTTAACATGATTTGAATAAAATTGACAAAATGATTCTAAGCAAGAGGCATAAAGGGACGACTAATATCAAATAAAATTTAAAAATAGTGGTCAACACTGTGTTGCAGTTTAGCAGTAATGGTCATGAGTTGAGATACTGGAGGTAGAGTACAGGATTCCAGGTCTAGCTCTGATTTATCAGCCACATGACTATGGCCCAGGTACCTAATCTCTTCAAGGATAACTTTCCTCACCTGTAAAGTGTGGGATTAAATGAGATAAAGAGTTGAGCAAATTGCTGGTGCATGGGAAGTACTCAAAAAAATGTTAGTTGCTATTTTGTTGTTGACCAAAAGTTAATGGAAGATAATAGTCTACACATAGACCATAGTATAAATAAGAATTTATTATTTGTTAAATCAGCTATTCTGAATTAACAATGAGTATTACTCACACTATACGTCAAAATAAATTCCATGAAACCATAAACAGGTATTAATAGAAGAAAACAGTATTAAATAGCTGAAGAGCTTAAAAGTGTTGAGACAAGGTCTAAAGTCAAGTTGATTTGGCTGTACAAAGGTTTGTTTCCACAAAAAAAAAACACAAATTGGGTAACAAACTGAGGCACAAATAGTGTTGTATTGGTGTTTAATAACCAGCTCTCCAAGTGAAGAAAAAAAATCCAGATTTGCTACATTTGCTGATTTCCATGGTGTATATACTCCCACTATGACTAATTTTAAGCTACCGATGTAAAGTCCATGAGCAGAAGTTAGGAAGAAATGTGCAAGGTTGTCTCTCATGAGCTGGTGTGAGCCATTGTGAGCTCACTGCAGCACACAAATGGCACAGGCATGGCAGAACATGCTGAGAAACCCTCGCAAGATCACCCAGCCCACCGAGGTGAACCTGTGACTCCCAGGCCAGAGCACATTCCTTTTTGTAGTTGCCTTCCCCAGGAAGCATAAGATAGACATAACAGAGCAAAAAATTCACTGTTGTCATGGAGAGCACCTTGACAGGGAGCTGGACCTGCAGATGCTTTCAGTAGAGAAACCCCTGTAGGGTGGCTGGGGCCTACCCTGGGAGCAGCCTCTTTGGGAACAAAGTCATACAATGGCTGAAGATTAAGGAGAGGGGTGTTGCTAGGCAAATGCTCTGGACCAGAACAGAGATGTTCCTCTGGTGGCTTCTCTTTGTGAAACCTATGATATTCTTGGCAGTGGCACATGTGTTTTACTCTGTTCCTTGGTAGGGTGCTTATAGTCTTTCTCTTTGTTTTTTACTCTCTTTTTGGTATTGTTGAATTAATGCCTATAATAGTTTTCATAAATGTGGTCACCAGAAAGATGAGTCGTGGAGGCAGTGGTAGTAGTACATGAGTGCATGAAGGGTTGTGTCTAGGAGTGATGACTCAGGTGATATCTTGTTGTAAAGATGTGTCTCATAGGGGCCAGGCAGACATGATATCGTCCGGAAGGGAGGTTTGAAGGTATAGAGGCTTGGGGTCCTTTGCCATGTTTGTTGACATAGGGCTTCCATCAGGGGCTTGCACTTTTTATTCCACAGTGGATGACTACTAGCTGGTCATTTCGTAACCCAGGCTTACATGTGCCATCTTAAAATGGGTTGTTCCTTTGTGATTGCATCTGTAGTTCTAATAGAAGATCAGCTTATTCTTGGGTGGACTTTGTGGAAAGAAGCAGGATTTAACTGGGTTTCAGAGAAATGAAGACTTCGTGAATTTGGGAGCCATATTGTTTAAATTGTATAGTTACTTGAAGCCTGTGATTGAGAATCATTACTTAGGGCAGTACAGAAAGAACCAATTGACATGGAGTGGGATGGGATACAGAGCCTGAGGAGAGAAGAAAATAGTTACTTTTGTGGGATTAACACAGATTAATTTTACACTGTGAGAAAAGTAGCTGTAACAGACACATAGAAGACTGGCTGGTGGGCAAGATGAATTGCCGTAATTGTATACAAACCAGTCAAGGTCTGTCTGAGCTTGGGACCTGGCTTTACGAGTGGGATGTCTTAATGACTCATTGGGTGTGGAGGTTTACAGATACCTGTGTTTTTAGAGCATTTACTTATTCAAGTTAGGCTTATTAGCATTCATTTTTCTTGGTTGCTTTTTTTTTTTTTAAGAACAAGTTTAGTATCTCCCATTTGTAGAGCTATTAATTTGATGATTCAGTGTTCCCCCTCACTTATTTGAGTGTGTCTAATCTAATCACTTTTGATCTTTAGCTGGTTTTCCTTAACTCAGCTTCTGGTGTGCCCATATGTTTTCTTGTGAATGTTTGCTGATCATGGAACCATTGAATGTCAGAGTTGGAAAGGACTGCAATAGTCTTCTGATCAGACTGTCAATTTGATATTTGAGTCCTCTGTATTGTTTTCTTCTCTACTTCCTTCTTAATAATAGATTGGGTCTTGGGTTTTTTTTTGTTTTTTTTTTTTCTTTGAGATGGAGTCTTGCTCTGTCAGCCAGGCTGGAGTGCAGTGGTGCGATCTCGGCTCACTGCAGCCACCATCTCCTGGGTTCAACCAATTCTCCTGCCTCAGCCTCCTGAGTAGCTAGGATTACAGGCGTGCACCACCATGCCTGGCTAATTTTTGTATTTTTAGTAGAGACGGGGTTTCACCATGTTGGCCAGGCTGGTCTTGAGCTCTGACCTCATGATCCACCCCCCTCAGCCTTCCAAAGTGCTGGGATTACAGGCGTGAGCCACTGCGCCTGGCAGGTCTTGATTTTTTAATAGTTGGAATTTGCCAAGAAGGAGGATTTGGGGGTTTTGTGACAATCTATCATCTTCATATACAGCAGTCACTTGGAAATAACCCATTGGTCATACTTAGGGGTAGCTGAAGGTCAGCTGGTTATCTGATGCTGAAATGTCAGTGCACATTCAGTGGCCCCTGCTGCAGGATACTTCAACCTTTAATTTTAAACCTTGGGCCACAGGTGGGAGTTTAGTTGGACTTTGGACCCAAATTGTAAGGCCAGGTTAAACTCAGCACTCTCATGCTCCTAGGACTTCCTCCATGGTTCTGATCTATTTCCGGGCATGGAGCGGGTGCTGAAGGTTGGTTGATTGTGGAGAAACAACCTTGTTTTATCCAAAGATAGTAAGGCAAGCCTGCAGATCTAAGAGCTGCTTATTTGTAAATTATACTGAAATGCTAGGAGAAGTTCTCTGGAAATGGTCAAAATTGTAGTTCTTTAATATTTTCTCCTTGTAGAATTTGAATGGGAAGTACTTGGTGTGGTTTAGGTTTTACCAAGGAAGGCCAGCTGATGGCTGTGAAGAGGCTCTGCTAAGTGTCATTGACCTTAGAATCCACAAAGCTCTGGGGCTTTGGAGACTTAGAACTTAATTTTGCTAGATTTAAAGTGTACTCTTCTCTTAACGTAGAATTCATGTAAAACTACATCATAAGACACACCTTATCAACCCAGAAGGCCAATTTATTAAAGAATCAACTGACAGGCAGACCAGAAATTTTTTGTCAGTTTGGTAAGCATGAAAGTAAAGCCATATTATTATTATTTAAGAACTATTACATTTATTCTTAATAGAAAAGTAGTATGGTTATTTTTTAAAAATCCAATCCCAATATGTGTGAGTCCTTTCTCATTCCACCTTATGAGATAACAAGTGTTAGCAGCTTAGTCTGTATAAATTCTTCCCAAGTGTCTGTAATTGCAATAAGCTCCATTGGTCTATTGCTTTATTTTTCTATAGTTCTCTAGTTATGTTGTGCACTCCACTTGTCAACCTGTGGAAGGCAAGAGCACAGTCAGAAGGTTGCGTGATGACATGGAATCAGATGAAGGGAAGGGGAGTAGGCTGGATGACCCATGGTGCAGCCTCAGTTCAGTAGCCTGAATTGTCTATTATTCAGCAATAAAAGCACGTCTGCATGAGAAGCTGGGTGCCAGAGTTCACTCTTCTAGGACCCTTTCCCCAACACAGTTTGGAAGGGTAGTATCAAGGTTTATCTGTCACACTTTTATTTTTCACTATAACTACACAGGTACAAATCCTGGCACCTAATAGGTGCTAAGTAAATAGTAGTATGTATCTACCTGCCCTATCCATTTCCTATTTTCTGACAAATACAGTCTTTTTTTTTTTTTTAAGAGATGGGGTCTCACTTTCTTGCCCAGGCTGGTCTTTAACTCTGAGCGCAAGCAATCCTCCCACATCAGCCTCCCAAAGTGCTGGGATTATAGCCATGAGCCACTGCACCCGGTCCTGACAAGTGCAATCTTTCTGTAGCTGTGTTTATACTGCAATCTGGTTTTGCCTTGTCACGTGAGTCCTTTGATCTCTATAAGATGATTTTTCTAATTCAGATCTATTTTATGTTATATTTTAGTTGTCTGCAACATTATTTACCCTCTTCCCTTGTGTTGCCTACAGAGGGATTGAAAGTCAGCACCTTATCTAGTAATTCTAATAACTTCTGATTTCTCAGAAACATTATTTTGTTCATCAAATTTCATTATTACCCAAGTCTTTACCTTAAAGACCTTCCACTTTCATCTCGTATATCTGATGCGGTAGCTATATGAAAGTGTTCATATGGAGTCTGTCATGAAGTCAGCAGAACTCTGCAGGTGAAGTGGCCAACGTGGACCCTTTGAAGTGTTTTAATGTGATTTCTTTTATGCATATAACAAATTTATTGAGATATAATTCATATATCATACAAAATGATTTTTAGTATGTTCATAGGGTTGAATAGCCACTGCCGCAATCAGTTTTAGAACATTTTTATCACCTCAAAAGAAACCCCATACCCATTAGCAGTCATTCCCCATTTCCTCTCAACTCCCACTTTCTGTCTCTATAGATTTGCCTATTCTGGGTATTTCATATAAATTGAATTATATAATATATGGGCTTTGTGCCTGATTTCTTTCACTTAGAATGTTTTCAAGGTCCATTCATGTTGTAGCATGTATCACTACTTCATTCCTTTTTATTGCAAAATTATATTCTATGGCATGGATGTACCATATTGTGTTTAATCACTCATCAGTTGATGGGCATTGTATGTGATTTTTTTTTAATAGCAAAGTAGCACTTTAAGTATTATTGTTTTTGAAATACAATCAAGTGTTTTACAGAATTTAGGTGGAAGTTACAGATGGCTAGGAGGAAACAACAGTTTGTTTCTGCCTGTTAAATATCACTGCAGGTGTTTTCTTCAAATATCAAGAGTAATATTTGGACATTTGGAAATTACCTTTGAAATCAAAAGACAAAATATGTTAATAACATGTTATTCTTGGTTATGACCTATAATTTTCCTGTAAGAAAAAGTTAACCATGTAAAAAAAAATAATTTACCAACTGTCTCAGGCATCCGTGTGAAGAGACCACCAAACAGGCTTTGTGTGAGCAACAAGGCTGTTTATTTCACCTGGGTGCAGGCAGGCTGAGTCCGAAAAGAGTCAGCAAAGGGTGGTAGATTTTCATTAGTTCTTATAGGTTTGGGGATAGGTGGTGGAGTTAGGAGCAACATTTTGCGGGCAGGGGGTGGATCTCACAAAGTACATTCTCAAGGGTGGGGAGAATTACAAAGAACCTTTTTAAGGGTGGGGAAGATTACAAAGTACATTGATCAGTTAGGGTGGGGCAGAAACAAATTCCAGTGGTGGAATGTCATCAGTTAAGGCTATTTTCACTTCTTTTGTGGATCTTCAGTTGCTTCAGGTGATCTGGATGTATACGTGCAGGTCACAGGGGATGTGATGGCTTAGCTTGGGCTCAGAGGCCTGACACCCATCTGGCCAACATGATGAAACCCCGTCTCTATTAAAAATACAAAAATTACCCAGACATGGTGGCATGTGCCCGTGGTCCCAGCTACTTGGGAGGCTGAGGTGGGAGAATCACTTGAACCTGGGAGGTGGAGGTTGCAGTGAGCGGAGATTGCGCCACTGCACTCCAGCCTGGGCGACAGAGTGAGACCCTGTCTCAAAAAAGATTTTTTTTAAGATAAATTAAGCTGTAGAATGTACTGCGGTATTTTTACTGCAATTCTTATGCCTCTCATTTTCCTCTTTTCCCTCCTTTTTTCCACATAATTCATTCCACAGTGTCTACACAGGATATGCTAACCACAGTAAACAGAGCACAGCAAAGTGTCATGGGTCCTGGCCCAACTTTCTGGTTCACATTCCTGCTGTAGTACGTACTGACCATTTGACTTGGGCATATTACTTAACCCCCTTTGTCTCAGTTTCCTCGTCGGTAAAATGGGAATAATAACAACATCAACCTCATAACACTTGTTCTGAAGAATAAATGAGTTAATACAGGCAAAATGGCACATGGAATACGCTCAACAATATTAGCTAAAATCTGTCTCTTTGTATGGTATTATGATTTAGTGTTACACAGTCACTTTAAGTACTTGTATAAAACATCATTTTGGTAATAGTCTTAATTTTGACTGATCTATAATCTTTTTCTACCTTAATATGCGCAGCTTTTCCTATAATTTCACCAACCCTCGATTACGAACTCAAATGGGTTGTGTTATAAAAGGGAGGACAACCAGGCACAGTGGCCCATGCCTGTAATCCCAGCACTTTGGGAGGCCAGGGCAGGAGGATCACTTAAGGCCAGGAGTTTGAGACCGGCCTGGGCAACATAAACGAGACCCTATCTCTACAAAAAGTAACAATATCAGCCAGGTATGGCAGTGCATGCCTGTATTCCTAACTACTCAGGAGGTTAATGTAGGAGGATTACTTGAGCCCAGAAGTTTGAGGCTGCAGTGAGCTATGATCGTGTCACTGCTTTGCAGCCTGGGTGACAAAACAGGATTCTCTCTTTAAAAAATAAATAAAATAAAATATGAAAGGGAGGACAGAAAAGGTAGAACCCAGAGATAAGGAAGGTAAATTAGCAAGAGAACAGCAGAAAGGTGAAAGTAAAGTAGCTGAATCTCTTAAGCTCCAGCACCCTTCCTTTCATATGATAATAAGTTATTTATTGAATTAATGGATTTTTAAGTTTGGTTGATTACGGGTTTCAGAATTGAAGTTTCCTTCAACTTCCTTTAAAACTTTAAGACCTCACAGTCTATGTTTATCAAAACATCATGTTGTACACCTTAGATATATATACTTTTTACTACTCAATTATACCACAGTAAAGCTGGGTGGAAAATTTAAGCTATAAAAAAGGCATTTCAGTTTTTCTCATTGTATTGTCATTTGAAAGTTACTATTAATTTGTTTCTTACACAATTGCCTATAAAACTGTGTACTCATTCATTTCCTCTGGTTGTATTTCCCTTACAACTAGTTTTTCAGTTTTCAAACACATTTTATAATATGTACAGTATGGGAACAACTTAAAGATGTTTGAGATGAATATTTGTGGGAACTCACTTTTTTTAATGCTTCATAGGGAAGATTTTCCTGTATCCCACTAGGAAAGGACGTAACAATGATTTAGGGCCTAGTCCTAGGAACTTAAATCATTTATCCTGAAAACAATGCATGGTATAGGGTAGTTGTCCTTACCTTGCAGGTGGGGAGGTCAGTTCAGCTGATCATACTACTATTTAGAAGACTAGCTAGAATTCAAGCCCAGGTTTGTGTTCCTTTCCCTCTCCACACCTGTTCACCTCTCTAAATTGCCGGTTTTCCTGCATTCTTCAGGAGAAATCTTGCTCCTACCTGGGTCATTCTCAGCATACAGCTTTCTAAGGAAGTTTGAAGTGTTCTAATCTCCCATCAATAAGTGTTAGGTAAAATGACTTAACAGTTTCTGGTGGTTTTGATACTGTATCTTTTTACAGGCGATATAATGAGGAAGTAGAAAAAGCATAATCTGGATAAATGGGAGCATATATTATACATATAGATGTTATTTCTTTCATAATTAAATAGCGTTAATAGAAATCAGAGTGGGAAAAATGCATTATAAATCAAACTACTTAAAAATTGCATCATCCCTTTCTAGTGCTTACATATTTGCATATTCTCCTTTGCAGATTTGTATAATCAGAGCATAGATACAATTTCAAACCATGTTTCTAACACAACTGTTTATTATAATAGTTTTTATATGTTACTATACAATCTTCATAGTTATTTTTATGACTGTTTAATATCCCAGTCGTAGATTTATTTTCTATTATTGGATAGTTAATTTGTAATTTTTTTCTCATAATAGCATTGTATTGAACATGTGGAGCTATTTTAATGTTTTTTGTTTGTTTGTTTGTTTTTTGTTTTGAGACAGGGTCTCGCTCTGTCGCCCAGGCCGGGGTGCGGTGGTGTGATCACGGCTCACTGCAGCCTGCATTGCCCGGGCTCAAACGATTCTACCACCTCAGCCTCCCAAGTAGCTAGGACCACAGGTGTGTGCCACCACGCCTGGCTAATTTTTTAATTATTTATAGAGACGAGGTCTCACTATGTTGCCCAGGCTGGTAGCAAACCCCTGGGATTAAGCGATCCTCTAGCCTCAGCCTCTCAAAGTGCTAGGACTACAGGCATAAGCCACCATGCCTGGTCCTATTTTAATATTTCGGATTATTTCCTTGGGCCTCTGAAATATATTGCCA
This sequence comes from Pongo pygmaeus, assembly GCF_028885625.2. Lineage (NCBI taxonomy): Eukaryota > Metazoa > Chordata > Mammalia > Primates > Hominidae > Pongo > Pongo pygmaeus. The sequence goes on from NC_072386.2 coordinate 95,686,171, forward strand.
AATTACTTTCTAAAAGTGGTTAACCAATTTACATTGCTTTCAGTTTCTTAACCAGTGTTATCAGCGTTCTGAAAGTTTTTCAGTGGGAGTAGTATCCTAACTATGAACTCTTATTCTCTGATTTCTAGAAATATAATGAGAGAGGTCAGCATTGTCTGCAACCACTTCCCCCAATGGGTGTGTGACCAAATATGTTTTGGAGAATCTTACAATAAAGGCTCAAAGAATTCCTGCTTGAAAGACTGGACTTTGTTAACCTGCATTTCCAGAACTCATTTAAAATGGGATTAATTTTTCTCATCTAATCCATTAACAAACATCTTTGGGAAATGCCAGCCATATAATATCTGCGGGAAAAGGAATCTGCTTATGATGCAATAGATACTTTTTGGGTAAAAAATCTCATGCAAGAGAAGCAGTAAGGCTGGCTGTTCTAACATCATGCCACTCCAGTGCTAAGAGACCTAGCCTGGTTTATTTATTCACTAAATAAATGTGCTGACAGCCTATTTATGTGCTAACTGCAGTAACTATTGGGGACATAGGAGTTAACAAAGTCAAGTCCCTGTCCCCAAGTAGACGATAAAGTGGGAAGACTGAACATTATATAGGCAACCATTTAGGGGAAGCTTCTGTACACATTGTTTTGCATGGAATAGGTTTTCATTTGAAGAATATTTGAGTGCTTTCTATAAACAATGTTAATCCCTGGGTTAAACAAAAAATAGACACATTACACTTACCATCAAAAAGGTCATCTACTGGGAAAACATAAATAATTATAATATGGAATGATAATTACTGTGATGATATTTACATAGTGTGCTGTAGAAACACAAAGGAAGGGAACCTAGTTCACCTTACGGGTTCCTCTGGTAGGGATTTGGTTCACTTAAGAGTTTTATGCCACTGCCATAGAACTGAACACATATTTGTTTCAGTGCGTGACTGCTGTGAACTAAAAACATCTTAATTGGCAAAGACAATACCTAATTTTGATTTAGAACATAAATTTACCAAATTCTGCCCACCTATTTGCTATATTATGATCAGTGCAATCTTTATGTTACTTCTGTATAAGTCATTATAAGTCAGTTCTCAGTGTTTTTTTGTTTGTTTGTTTGTTTGTTTTTTGAGGTGGAGTTTTGCTCTGTTGCCCATGCTGGAGTGCAATGGTGCAATATCAACTCACTGCCACCTCCGCCTCCCAGGTTCAAATGATTCTCCTGCCTCAGCCTCCTGAGTATCTGGGATTACAGGTGCCCACCACCATGCCTGGCGAATGTTTTTGTATTTTTAGTAGAGACAGGGTTTCACCATGTTGGCCAGGCTGGTCTCGAACTCCGGACCTCAGGTGATCCACCCTCCTTGGCCTCCTAAAGTGCTGGGATTACAGGTGTGAGCCACCGCACCTGGCCTATAAGTCAATTTTTATCTGTTCCATCATGGAAAAGAGAGCAAGATTGGAGTAAGACTCTTATATTGCATATGCATGAAATTTTAAAAAATGGTTACAGCATAGCCAGAAAAGTCAATATACCCATTAACAGTCTGGAAACTGACTATTCTGTAGCACATGGGAGGTGCGAAGTAGAACTTTGGTCTATCAGTCTGTCCTTGGTATCATCAAGTACTGAAGAAATTCTGACCCTTGTAGGATGCGATAGGAAAAAAATGAAGCCCATGAAAACTATAATTTAAAAAAATTAAATAGTAATTTTAAATTATAAAGGTTGCTTACCACTGATTCAGGAGAAAGACAAGTTAGAGATACTGTTTGAGGATTGCAGGCAAGGCTTGTCTGTATAATTTTGATTGTTTCTTTGATAATAGAGGTAAAATATGTTATTAGCTATGTTGCAGAACAGGATTAACTTGGCCTCTGCCCAGTAATTATCATGTGTTCATATGCAAGAAAGACAGTCATTGAGAAGTCTGATGCAAGAGAGACATCTTTGTAACAGGTCCACAATTATTTTTTTAGGGGAATTGGAGGCAGAATGAAGTCATTGGCAATTTATCTCTCTGTGATCTTTCTATCACTAGATAAATACCTAACTTACAAAGCAGCTCTAGTTGCCATTTCCCCCTTTCTCCTTAAATGGATGAATGTTTGTGATTTAGCATAAAGTTTATGAACTAAGAAAAGCAGTTGGGCACAGAATCCTGTATCTTTCCACGCAGTGTATCTTATTACCTTTAACTGTCTGTTAAAATCATGCTTTTAGTTTTACCTTTCCGTAATGAATTGCCATCACCAGGCTTAGCAAATGAAACAGATTACTTATGGTAACCGTAAGTAGTTATGCACTCCAGATCCTTGACAGAGCCTTCCCAAAGGACAGGCAATGTCTTTCAAAATCCTATTACAAGATTTATTTGCAGATGCTAGGAACAGAAGGCTAGAGTCTCCATAGTTTATTGCTACTCAAACTTCATCAGATCTGCTCACTCTATTGAAAACTGTGGCAAAAATGATATACATCAGCTCTTTTATTTTTTTGTTACCACTCTGTGCAAATAAAAGCATATCGGGGAATTTAATGAAGCAGTATGTCCTTAGAGGGAGCTTTAAAGATTCTGAATGTACAACTATTTGTCTTTAATACTGGAGGTTTCTGTGTAAAACTGGCAGGAGCAAAATAAAGTCTTCACAGACCAATGTTTGCCACATACACACTTGAATCGCACAAATGTCTATGCAGCGGTGACCTTGGAGTTGGATGCATTCAGTGACTATTATAGTGGCTTTTGAGGTGTGTCAGGGAGTAGTTAGGACAGTGAAAACTACAGCAGAGCTGCTGGAACTGTGGGACTGTTTTGGAAATGGTCTGCTACCTCAGGAAGTGGAGACTGATGTTCAAACAAAAAAAATTGGGGGAGGGGTTGATTACTCAACAAATTACCCAGTTCAACCCAAGGACACATTCTGGACTCTGTGCTTGATGAGAGTATATCTTAGCTTGCTTTGGCCTTCTCAGGTATGGTTGGCTTTTCATCAGAATCTGGGAAAAGTAGCAGTGATGGATCTGTGCTGCAAAGATCTAGGCACACAGGAAGAATAGCATTCCTGTGCCTGTCATGAGGTATAGGCTTCAGGTTATATGGGATTCCTGGCCTGCCAGCTTAACTCTCCTTACTAGGGACCTGTAAGAACACAAGTATATGTTGATAACCTTGTCAGAAAGATACTCTTGATTGTGCTTAAATTTCTGAGCTTCAGTACTTTGTTAGTAGTTAATACTTTTATACCTCCCAGTTGATCAGGAAAAAATACAAGAATGTGAGTGGTGCTGTAATTGTGAAATGGCAGCCCAAATGGTATTGGAATCTATAATGGTTGGTCTCTTATTTGTTTGCAGGCTTAACCCTGCCCATATACCACTTCTCTTCCCTGGGACCAGCCTCCCAGGCTGCTATTTATTGTTACTTTGAATGTTGGAGAATGCAGTTCTCTGGCTTAGTCTGGGGGAATGCCAAAGGAGCATGTAGTCCTTTAGCCTGTCAGAAATTCCAAGTTGCAGCACCTGTAGATATATGTGACCAGATAGTACTTAACTCATTGTTAGTAGGAATCTCACCGGTGACGTCTACATGAAAATATTATTCCAGTAGCTTAGTAAATATAACCCTACACGATAAGTGTCAGAAAACGAAAGAAGATATTCTTCCTCATTTCTGAGGCTGAAAGGCCTCTTCCTAACTGGAGCCACAAAATCTTTAGTGTGTAAAAAAATCTTGAAATGAAGTGAGAAATGGCTGGTTTTTTTTTTTTTTTTTTTAAAGAAACTTAATGTCCTGTTTGCTACTAAACATTTCTGGGTGTAATAATTCTTATTTAGCAGTCAATATTTCCCCATGATAGCAACCAAGAATTTTTAGAATGTTTTGGGGCACAAAACACATTCTATTTTAGACACTGAAAGATCATTTTAATGTTTGCCTCAGAATATAAGCTGCAAAAGTTTATGAGGTAATTTCAACAGTTCTCACAAATGTTTCCTTAATGTTCCCCATGTCTATTCCTGCAGTACCTTTTCTGTCTCTATCTTGGCAAAGCTCATGCTATCATAGTACTTGGTTTGTCTCTTTCCCACTTAAACTAGAGCTCTGGGGCTGTCTTACTTGTTTCATCTCAAGTATTTTATGTGGTGCCCAGTATTTATTTGAAGAATCAAAGAAATGCTTAAGAATATTTTCTGAAGCTGGGTGTGGTGGCTCACGCCTATAATCCTAGCACTTCGGGAAGCCAAGGCTTGATCCAGGAGTTCAAGACCAACCTGGGCAACATGGTGAAACCCAATCCGTTTAAAAAAAAAAAAATTAACAGAGCGTGGTGGTGTGTGCCTGTAGTCCCAGCTACTCAGGAGGCTAAGGCGGGAAGATCACTTGAGCCTGGGAGATCAAGGCTGCAGTGAACTGTGATTGTGCCATTGCACTCCAGCCTGGGTGAATGAGCAAGATCCTGTCTCGAAAAAAAAGAATATTTTCTGAAAATCAAGCAACTTCATATAATTGACTCTAACCTTTTTATAGCACATTTTCCATTATTTTAAAACCTGGTGTATGAAGGAAAGATTGATAGCATTAGGTAGTACTCATATTACTTATAAGAATTTTTTGGGAAGCTTTGTACTTCTGTCTTAATTAGGAGAAAGTCATACAGGCAGTAAGCACAGAGTATGAAAAGGGAGCAGGAATATTCAGTCTCTGCCTTTAGATATTACCCAGATGTCTTCTGACTTCCAGGGTTTTGGACCCTACCTGCCTCCATATTTGAGACCTAGTTAACTCTTTTTGTATGTAATCTGAATCGTTGATAACACTTGTCTGATCTTTTGATACCTTCCTAATCCTGCCGGCCTGGCCTAATTCTGTGCACTTGATGCAGAATTGCCAGACCTTTTCCTACTTAATTGGCCCCTGGCCTTGGCCCACCCTGCCTGCCATATTACTGTTGATCCCTCCAGTGGCGGCTAATTTGACCTAATTGTTTATAACATATCACTTACCAAAACCTCTGTGTTTTACTATTATCTACAAATACATTTATTCAACAACTGTATCTTTATTTGCAATAACATGGAAATTTAGATTAAAACATTTTGCAGATTTATTTACTAAAAAAAATACACCCTTACTATACACCCTTACTATAGCATATCAAATTCACCAGAAGGCCTTGGGTTTAGTTATTAGGGCTCATAGTGAATGTGGAGTCTAAGACATAGTAGTACTATGACTTCTATAAGAGATACCATGGAAGCTAAAAAATTAGATATCTATGCTGTACAAAATATAGGAAGGCATGTGAAGGTGTTACACATTGTTCCTCCCTAACTTTAAGGATATAAATGTACAAAGAAGAGGTATGTGCCAGCTGTGGTCTGACTTAGAATTGTTCTTTAATTCTCCAGTAGTAGTATTAGAAATTGTAATTCTGCCTTCTAGATTACTAACCTTGTATATGTGTGCAAAAAAAGCTTGTACTGTGGATATTGTTATAGGAATATATTCACACACTTATTTTTAAACATTAAAAAACTTTTTATTATGGAAAATCTCAAACCTTCATTTTAGCCATTTTTGGAAATCTTTTAAATCTTTCTTTTGTACCTCCAAGTTTGTCTGGTATCAATTCCTTGTGCCTGAAGAACTTTCCTTAACATTTCTTACAGTTCAGATCTGTGGCTATTAAATTCTGTCACGTTTTTTGGTTTGAAAAGTGTTCGTGTCTGAGAGATATCTTCTGTCAGCATAGAATTTGGGGTTGGTAGTTTTTTTTGTTTTCATTTTCCTTTCAGCGATTTAAAGATGTCATTCTGTGGTTTTCTACTTTTCATAGTTTCTAACAAGAAGACTACTGTAGTCTTTGTTTTTCTGTATGTGATGTGTCTTTTTTTACCCCTCTGGCTGCCTTCAAGAAGATCTTTGTATCTTTGGCTTTCAAGGGTTTGAGTATAATAGGTGTAGAGGGTGTGTGTTTGTGTATTTATTCTGCTTGGGATCCTCTGCACTTCTTGGATCTGTGCTTTGATTTCTTTCATTATGTTTGGAAAATTTGCAGTCATTTTTTTTCAAATATTTCCTCTGCCTCATTCTGTCTTCTTCTTGGATTTCAATTACACATATGCCACATCATTTGTTATTATCCTATAGTTCTTGGATGCTCTATTCTGGTTTTTAAATTTTGAGTCTCTGTGTGTGTGTGTGTGTGTGTGTGTGTGTGTTGCATTTTGGATGATTTCTGTTAACCTGTCTTTGAGTGTACTGATTTTTTTCCTTGCCTGTGTTTAGTAAACTGATGAGCCTGAGAAAGGCATTCTTCATCTTTGTTACCATGTTTGTTTGTTTGTTTTTAGTATCCCTGGATCCTGTCTTACAGTTCCTGTTTTTCTGCTAGAGTTTGAGGACTCAGGTTTCAGACATAGATTTTCCACTTGTTTTCTTTGATTTTTGTTTTCCTATTCTATAAAATAGAAAAGTCAGGAGTATATAGTAATTAACAGAATTGTTTTAGGAATCAAATGCGGTCATAGATAATATAAATGTATGCCCTTGGGCAAGCCCCTTCTCTTCTCTGGGTTTCAATCACTCTAACTAAAGGCTTGGATTATATGATTACTTTGGTACTATTTAGTTCCTAAACTGCAAGATCCTGTGAAGGGGAGAGACCTAACATTTACTGAAAGCCTGGTATTAATCTCATGTAGAATCTGAGAAAGGGGTAAAATCACATTTAAAAAGTGCTGTTGCAAAACAGTTTACTTTTGCTAGTTCTATGCAGAATTTTAATTGGAAGAAACAGCATTAAATCCTGTTGCCACTTGGTTAAATCTGTTAAAGAATTATTAAAAATTTTCAACTCTTGGGTTTTCTGACTCACTTGAGAAACTTCATGGCTCATAACACATCTCACTTGCTTTCCCTGTACCAACAGGATTTAAAATTATTGAGTTGGCTCCCAAATTTTTCAATGTGAGGAGAAACTAATTGAGGTTATTGCTTTTTACTAACTAGTGCAAATAAAAAATAGTCATTGGAATAGGCTTTGGAGTGACAGACTTGGGGCGGGGGGCGGGGGGGTGGCCCAAAGACTGATTGTGCAGGTGTGAAACCTTAGGCTGATTATTTAACTTCTGAGCTGAGTTTCCTCATCTGTGAAATAGAGATGATACCTACATGAGCTGTTTTGAATGTAGAAGACATGTTTGTAAAGCTTTGAGTCTAATGTCTGATTAATAGTAATCAATAACTGATGGCATTAACAATGGCAGCTAAAATGAAATCTGCCACCATTAAGTCAAAATTTTAGTAAGTATAAGGGAAAAAGAGTTTAATATTCTTTATATCCTTTTTAGTGGGAAGGTCCACTTGGTAAAAGGATATTTTAATAACAGAGAGAAGGTTAACTGAAAAATATTGACGAATAATAATAACCAAGAATTGAGTGCATGCTGTGTGACTGGTGCTCACATTTACTTCTCAAAACAGCCCTGTGAAGTAAGCCAACCCTCCTCTGCTAAGTGTTCCTTTGTCCAAGTGAGGGTGATCACTTTTGTTCTTCCACACTACTTAAGACTCTGTCAATATTTTTTAATATGTAACTCCTACCCTCTCTCCACTTCTCACTCCCAGTGAAAGAATTTCTGTGTATTTGGCACAAAAGTGACCCACAGCAAGTTGAATGGACTTGTTGAGATGTTGAATCTTTGTATTTTTCTGGTCAAAAATGAACTATCTCTGTAAGTTATAGATGAAAATTTAGGCATTAATGAATTGAATGTTGGTCTAAGGTAAAAATACTAAGAAAATAGTTGTGGATAAAGAAACTATACAATTAACCTGAGGCTTCTCCCTTTCTTCCCTCCCCATACATGCTGTTTGTTAAGACAAACAAATACAGCATTTCAAAGTAGCTTTTGCTTTATAAATTACCATAGAGTAAATATAATGAATATCAAAGATGTGTCCAAATTCTCTGTTTGGAAGCAGTTTTACTGTAATGGGTATTATTCAAGACTGAAATTATTTAATACAAAGAAACGTTCTTTATTCACACTGTGAGCAACTGTCTTCCAAAATACAGACCACAATACAGGCATTCTTATATGAATAATACAGAGAATTATGTCAAATTATTTTGTAGTTTTTCCTAGTCATAACAAAGTTTCCACAAAAGTGCATTCTTGATCATAGATTTTAGAGTTGGAAGGAACCTAAGAGATCCAGACTAACTCTTTCCTGCCACCCAGAGATATGAAGCAATTTATCTAAAGTCATGTGGCTAACTAATGACAGAGCCAGGGAGAGAACCAGTCCTTCATCTATTATGCCACAGTGCTACATTCCTCTGGAAAAAAACCTGCCTACTCATTCTTGGTTTTTAATGCTAGTTAGAGTCTTAGGGTAAGATTTTTTTCCATGACTAACTAGTGCTCTTTTGTTTTCTGTGTGGGTGTTTGGGAACAAGCTAACTGGTTGTGTTTTTTGTTTTGTTCTGTTCATAACAATTGTACAGTGTAAGGCAATAACAAAGCATTTGTTTAACACTTTAGGGGTTAGGAAGAAATTGTTTTAACTCCAATTCTCTGCCCTCATTGTTGATAGGCAGGTATTTTAAAGTTGTGTTTTTTAATCTGGGGTTTGAATTCCCTAAATTCTTATGAAAATTATGTGAATATATGCTTACTTTTTTTGTTTGTTTGTTTTTGAGATGGAGTTGCACTCTTGTTGCTCAGGCTGGCATGCAATGGCGCGATTTTGGCTTACCACAACCTCCACCTCCCGGGTTCAAGCGATTCTCCTGCCTCAGCCTCCCACGTAGCTGGGATGCTACGTAGCATGCACCTCCTACGTAGCTGGCATGCACCACCACACCCGTTTAACTTTGTATTTTTAGTAGAGACGCGGTTTCTCCATGTTGGTCAGACTGGTCTCGAGCTCCCGACCTCAGGTGATCCGCCCGCCTTGGCCTCCCAAAGTGCTGGGATTACAGGCATGAGCCACTATGCCTGGCCTGTGCTTACATATTAAGAAAAGAATCTGTAGTTTTCATCAGGTTATCAAAGGATACATAGTTCAACACTATGGTTTTAGAGGGAGAGAGAACTAAGCCTGGTTGCACTCTATACTAATTGTACCAGAGGGCTCCCTTATCTCCAGCCCCTTCCTGCTGATACCGTTTCGTCCTGACAAGACTTTTCCAAATAGCTTCCTGGATCTTGTCACGGAAGCCACTGGAGGCCTGAACCTTCTCAGAGGAACCTTTCCCATAGGTTTCCCAAGGATACCTTCTTTCTCCCTTCGCTGCTTACTTTTTCTAGGAGAGGGTGTGAGACTCGGGCATTTTTATTCATTAGAAAGCTCAGGGGGGTTATTTCAGTTAGATTTCCATTAAAAGGGATTTGTGAGCTGACCCGAGATCCTAAGACTATTGAGATAAGAAAAAAAAAATGCAGTTGGAATTCCAGTCAATACTTTGCAAGTTAACTTTTAGAATGCCGCTAGTTCTGTAGTTCAGGATTCTCTGTGTTTGATCTAGAAACTAACATTTTCTAGGAACAAAATGAAAATGCATGGATTGTTTAGGAGTTGCACAGATCTGTCTATAGAAACTGAATTTTTTTTGACTTAGAAAAATCTACCCCTGAATAGGAATCCCGTTTTTTTGTTGTTGTTGTTGTTGTTGTTTGTTTGTTTTTGAGATGGAGTTTTGCTCTTGTTGCCCAGGCTGGAGTGCAGTGGCACGATCTCGGCTCACTGCAACCTCCGCCTCTTGAATTCAAGCGGTTCTCCTGCCTCAGCCTCCCGAGTAGCTGGAATTACAGCCCACCACCACGCCCAGCTAATGTTTGTATTTTTAGTAGAGACGGGGTTTCGCCATGTTGGCCAGGCTGGTCTCAAACTCCTGACCTCAGGTGATCTGCCCACCTCGGCCTCCCAAAGTGCTGGGATTACAGATGTGAGCCACCAGGCCTGGCCTGAATAGGAATCCATTTTGATGGGCATCTTTCCTAGAAGAGAACATATATATAAACAGCACATTCTAACTTTTTTTGTTTTTTTTTAAGTTTAGCATCTGCACACACAAAGAAAAAGCTAGCATTAAGACTGAAGTTGGAAGAGTGTATTTATTTATTTATTCATTTTTAAAAAGCCCTCACTGAGTACATATTATGAACCCTCAGGCATCATGTTAGATGCCGAGAAATAAGCCTGGTCTCTTCCCTTATGAAACTCACAGTCTGCTGGGACACAGCATAACAAATAAGAATGACAATTTAGCCTGCTAAAAACTCTAATACAGGTACCAAAAAAGCGATGAACTCAGTACCGGGCCTGGCCAGGAAGAGGGGTGGGAGTAGGGCCAGTGGAGTTATTAGCTGTGGGGGTTAGCATAAACGTCACAGAAAAGGTGACAAATATTTGAGTTGTGTCTTAAAGGTTCAATAGAAACTTGTTTGGCAAAGAAGGGCTCTACCTATAGCTGGTGTATTTGTGCCCTTCTAACTTTAACTAAACTTAGCATTTAACACTCTCTTATTTTGTATTTCCAATTAGAGCTCCAAACGAGAATGGAAGCCACTGGAGGACCGTAGCTGCACAGACATACCATGGCTGCTGCTCTTCATTCTCTTCTGCATTGGGATGGTAAGGAAACTCTCACAGATGGTCCAAACTGGACTCATGATCCAAGGGAATGACGAGGAGTTGTTTTAATGAGGGCAGTTGTGGAATATACCAGTCCTCATACAATTCAGTGGTATTTGGTGTCACTCTTGATTTGTTTTTCTACATGAAAACTGAGCTCAAATTAAGGAGCAGCTGGGACTCATATGTCATTCAATAGACCATTTCAGAAAGCAAATCATTTGATGTAAGTCTCTGAATGTTGATCTTGATAGAGTGGTGAGCAAAACAGTGACCATGAGTCACGAGCCCTGCGTATTCATCCAACCCAGTCACACCAACTTGTTGGTTATCTTTAGGGCAGTCATTTCCTCTCAGGGACTTGGTGTTCCACAGTTCTTCCTAGATGGGAGGCTGGTTGCTCACTGCTCCTTCCTCCTTCTGCCTGTCCTAGGCCCCTGCTGCCTTCTGTGTCTACTGTAATGAGTGGCATCTTTCGATTGGAGATGAAGGGACCTGGTGGTTTTCCAATGGCCCCTGCTGCCTGCTGTGTCTACTGTAATGAGTGACATCTTTCAATTAGAGATCAAGGGACCTGGTGATTTTCCAGTGGGTATAGAGAATGGAGGAGCAGAGTTGCTGGTACAAGGTATTAAGGATGTGTACATTCAATTGCATACCCACTCTGCCCTACAGGAGTTTCTGACACAGACTTCAGTGGCATTAGAGTCCCTGCCAGTGTGCTGGGCTGGAAAAAAGATAGAAAACTGCTATTTTTAAAGCGGTCTGATATTTAGAAGTAGAAAGGACATGGAAATCCTCATCTAGTCCATCACCCTTATTTTACAGATTAAAAACATCAAACTCAGAGATGGAAATTATTATCCCAAGGCTACACTGCTAGTTCATGACAGAGCTGAGAACAGAGCCCAGGTCTGTTCACTTCCAGATCAATGCTGTTTTCTAACACCCCATTTCCTCTTCCTCAAGGGGACCCTGCAGATACATTATTGCTCTCTCTCTCTTGTCTTCTACCATTCAAAATGCAATTATACTACCTCAGGCAGCCTTGTTCCTACTCATGTGTATTTTTAACCCCCTTCTTACTATACCTTTTATAGAGTTTCTTTATGAAAATCTTGCTCTTTGTCTCCTCTGACTGCTCACCAGGCCAGCGCCATTTGTGAATCGCAGAACAACTGTAATCTTGGCTAACAGGCACAATTGTAGGTACCAGTTCTGCCTCTGAGAAAAGGAAAAGAAAGCAATACATTTTAATGAGATACGATAAATCCAGTAAAATAAGGAGTGTTTATTTTAAAGATAAAAGCACAGTTTCACCAAATTTAGGATATTTAGGAAAGGTCAAAATACTCGTCTCCTAACTTAATGACTTAAAAGATATTGCTCAAAAGTTTCCTTAGTTTAATGGAATGACAGCTGAAATATAACATGCATGAATGTTTATGCAGCGTGTGGAGAAAAAAAAATTTTTTTTTTTTTTTTGAGACAGAATTTCGCTCTTGTTGCCCATGCTGGAGTGCATGGTGTGATCTCGGCTCACTGCAGCCTCCACCTGCCAGGTTCAAATGATTCTCCTGACACAGCCTCCCAAGTAGCTGGGATTACAGGCATGTACCACCATGCCCAGCTAATTTTGAATTTTTAGATGGGGGTTCACTATGTTGGCCAGGCTGATCTCAAACTCCTGACCTCAGGTGATCCACCCATCTCGGTCTCCCAAAGTGCTGGGATTACAGGCGTGAGCCACCGCACCCTGCCATAGAAAGATTCTTTGATAAAAGAATTAGTCCACAGCCTTTCCCCACTCCCTGAATGTAACCCTGGGACAAATAGCAGCTGACCTTTCAAAATTGTTTACAAAAACATATACCATGCTACCCGAGGTGCTTTGGATTTTCTGTGCTAAAATAGGTCAGGAAAGTGCAATCATTAATGTTAATAGGCTGATTTGGGAGTGACTTGAGACTAAGGAGTTATTTGTTTACTGAAACATTTTAATGCAATGGTAATTAATATAATGTTGATTTCAGTATGATGGTAATTAAGACCCACTGTATGTACTTTTAAATGTTGGCATAGCATTATTTGTTTTCGAATGATTCTTTTAATGGATTACCTTCATGGAATTGAGCTAACATCGTATTTTGCCATGTGGAAATAAGAAATTTCAAAGTTCTATTCCCTGGCACAACAGAGACTCAGCATTTTTTGGCTTCTGAGTATTTGTTTTAAATGATTTTTAGAAGATTTCTCCCTCTTTGGATTTCATTCTATAGTACTTTTAAAATAAACATTTAACAAACATTTGTTGGGCATTAATCTATGCTCAACACTTTAGTACGTGTATATATATATATATCTGTATGTATCTTTTTAATTTTTTTCAATGAAATAGGTTTTATCCCCTGCTTATAGACAAAGTATAACAAGGTTAAATATTAGCTTGTCTAAGAATATACTGCTGGAAATAAGTGGCAAAGATAGAATAGGAACTGGAACTTTCTGGCTATGTCCTTTTAATCGAGTGGCCCAGCTGCCTGCTTCTCTTACAGATTATTTCTTCTTAGTAATCTTGCAGCCCGACACTCAAACCATACCTTTATTCTCTGACTTTATTTGCAGTTTTTTGCTCATTTTTTGATACCTATGGTCTAGTTCTTAAATATTCTAAGATCTTGTCATCTTTCACTCATCTCTACCATTAAATCTTACACATGTTCATCTCTTCATCAATATTTGTACTTCTCTTTTATTTCTTCCCTTAGTTTCAAGGTTTCTAATGCTTGAATTGTCTAGAACTTAGAGTGTTTTTCAAAGCAAGTTGCTATCAGCCTTCTTAAGTGCTATCTTCTACATTTGAACTTTCTTCACTATTTTGGAATTACTGGGCATATACTTAACTCTGCTTCAAAAAATTACTTGTAACATTGCACATTTGTATAAATATACAAATATAAATTTGTATATTTCATTAAGGCAGTAAACAAGTGGTTTTTAGCCCTAGCTATACATTGGAATTAGCTGGGATCTCTTCTTTTTTTTCTTTTCTTTTTTTTTGAGACAGAGTCTTGCTCTGTCATTCAGGCTAGAGTGCAGGGTGCGATCTTGGCTCACTGCAACCTCTGCTTCCCAGGTTCAAGCAATTTTCTTGCCTCGGCCTCCTGAGTAGCTGAGATTACAGGCACCCAGCACCACTCTTGGTTAATTTTTGCATTTTCAGTAGAGATGGAATTTCACCATGTTGGCCAGGTGGTCTTGAACTCCTGACCTCAAGTGATCTGCATGCCTCGGCCTCCCAAAGTGCTGGAATTACAGGTGTGAGCCACTGTCCCCAGCCTAGAATTAGCTGGGATCTTTTCTAAAAAAAAAAAAAAACTTAATTCCTCAGCCCTACCTCAGTGATTCTCATATAATCTCTGCAAACCTGATGTTCAGCCAAAGTTGAGACCCGCTATTATAGGCACAGATAAACCACTGAAAAGTATTGAGCAAGAAGTGATATGAGTGGGTTTAGAAAGATGGCGCTGGCAGCTAATGTTAAAGATGGCTTGGAAGGTGGAAAGATGTTTCAGGCAGATCACTCTGGAGGCTGATGTAATAGTCCAGATAAGAGGTGAAAAACCTGAAATAAAGTAGTGCTAAAGGAGAGGAAGAGAGAGATTGAAGAATTAGGATCCATAACATTTATCATTGGTGTTATCGGTGTTGCAGACAAGTGAGAGACAGATCAAGGATGACTAAGAGGTTCTTGTGTTAGGGGTTCAGGATAGGTTTCTCAGCTCACATCCCACCCCAGCTCCTCCTGGGTTCTCAACCACGGTTTCTGTATACATCAGGAAACAAGAGTGGGATGGATAAATAAAGCACCACTTTATTAGTAGATACCTGATTATGCCCAATAAGGTACTCCCTGGTAAAAATAACTTGTGGAATGAAGCTTGGGCCCAAAAGGCTAAAGTTCCTTCCCATCTAGGATGGTCTGACTTCATTCTGTCTCAAGGAGAGGTATTTGTCAGAAAAGGAGAAGAAGAGAGAATGGAGATCTACCTGGATGAAATCTGCCCAGATCAGCTTACCACAAAAAGGCAAGAAGGGAGGAGGCTGGATGGCCCTAACAAGAGTGCTTACCATGGAAAATAGAAGATACAGAGACCCCCTACAACTTACTTACCCTAGTAGTTATCGCTGCTTACTATGAGCTAGACACTGTTCTTAGCACTTGACATATAGAAACTCATTTAATTCTCACACCTGCTCAAGGATGTATACATTGTTGTTATCACATTCCCATTTTACAGAGAAGGAAACAGAGGCATAGAGATAAGCTCAATAACTGTCTAAGATTACATAGTGGCAGCACTGAACCCAGAAGAGAAGAGGGAGAAGGGGAGGCCTCAAGAGGTAGACCCCACTCTGTTGCCTGGAATTGAGGACAACAGAAAAACATGGACCTGTAGGACACAGTAACCTTGCTTGCCAGTGAAACGTGGTCTCATCAGTATCTCAGGCTCTGACCAAATCGCTTGGCATCACCTCTTCCTCTAGTGTGTTGTTAGGAAGCTAGGGTGAGGGGCAGAAGCATGGAGAAAGGAGACTGCAGTCTTCCACTTCGTATCTTGTGTGTGCCATCTAGTAGATAAGTGGTGCCACCAATGGAGATAGAGTATATGGAGGAAAGGGAAGTGTCAAATGAGAAAAAGAGTTGTGGACATGTAGAATTTGTGAGTAAGGAGAAGCAGTTGGAAATGCAAAGTTGGAATCTTGGAGAATGATCTGGACTAGAGTTGGATTTAGGGGATATCATCTCATAGTTTGTCCCTTCAGACTGCTTTCAAGGAAGGACCTTTTCTATTCTATAGCATTGGTTTACTTCCCAGGGCATGATGTTTCTACCTCATTAACTATTGTTGAGCATGCAGAACAGAGTGAGAGATTCACTGCAGTATTTAGTTACCTGTTTGATGGGCTGTTCTTTGCTGAGATCACAGAAATAAGAACAACAACATTCCAAAAATTACCATAAGGTTACCTGATCCAAATGACTTTCTACTTTCTATTAAGTCTGTTTCCTTTCTTTATTTTAATATTGTGATTATTACTTATTAATGTACCTAACATAATATTTACCATTTTAACCATTTTTAAGTATGTAGTTCAGTTAAATTCATTTGTTTTTAATCTGCTTTTGCTTTATTTATTCTCAGTCACTGTAGTAAACCAAACGGGTGTGAACTTCTCCCTGCAAGTATACTCTTAAAAATTGTACTCTGTGTCTGCTTTCCCTTAGAATCATAATAGTTTTGAAGAGGAAGGGCTTTAGAGATTCATCTAATTCTATCCTTGTGATGATAAGGAAACTGAGGCTCAGGGAATAAAAAGTTACTTGCTCATGATGGTAAGGAGTGTTCATAGCAAAGTGAGGGTCAGTTTTCAGTCTTCCTTGTCTGTGTTCTTTTCATTGTTTTAGCTGCCCATGAAATTGAACCTATGATTTCACTCCCTCATGCCCATTATTTTTTTCCCTCTTGAGAACATTTCAGTTCTTTTAGGGTAAACCTTGCATTTGTATATGCTCAATAAATGCTTATTGAGTAGTTATTCCCTAGACTTTCTATCATTCTTTTTTTTTTTTTTTTTCAGAGTCAAGGTCTCACTCTATTGCCCAGGCTGGAATGCAGTAGCATGATCATGGCTCACTGCAGTCTTGAACTCCTGGGTTCAAGCAATCCTCCTGCTTCAGCCTCCTGAGTAGCTGGTACTACAGGCATGTGCCACCACGCCTGGCTAATATTTTTATTTTTGTAGAGACAGGGTCTCACTATGTTGCCCAAGCTGGTCTCGAACTCCTGGCCTCAAGTAATTCTCCAACCTCAGCCTCCCAAAGTGCTGGAATTACAGGGATGAACCATTGCTCCTGGCTTCATTCTTTTTCTTTTCCTTCTTCTTTCCTCATTCTTAGAGAGAGGCATCCTATTACATTTTTTTAGAAGTCTGGAAATCTGACAGATTGATACAAGTTTATAATTAATTTTGTTTAATTTGTTTACATAAATATTCACTCTGCATCAGGCCTTTTCTAGGGCAGGATTAGTATCCTGCCCTATCTGCTGGGTCCTAATAGCCCTCCGTATCTTAAGGTTCTCAAAAGAGGAGAAACAGAAGGCAAATGTTACAAGATTTTACAAATCAGTTATTATGAGCTCGAGCCCAAGCACTGATGAGATACGGGCTTTATAGAGGTGAAGTGAAGGAGGTGGTATCTGAGAAAAAGAGAGTCAATATATGTTTTCATTAATTCCAGGGGAGAGGGCTTTAAGCAGAACTCCTTTTTTCCCTATCTTTTTATTTTGAAACATTTTGCCATATTCATACACCATCTCCTACCCACTCTATACATGTTTTTGTTGACCATTTTTTTCAAAACTAAATTTAGTCCTTCTGCTTTGCTCAGTTACTTAGTAAAAGCTCTATGTAAAATTCAAACATGCTTGTGAAATAAAAGTGTGTCCTTTTTTTTTTTTTTTTTTTTTTTTTTTACTAATAGCAAATAAAACTAAGCAAAAGCCCTTACTTAGGTACAACTAGACCTTGTGATATGAAGGGAAAATGAGCACAGTTCATTAATGAGTAAATTGTCTTTCTCCCACTTAGGCAGTTGGTACTTATGAGTTGCTAGGTCATGCCTCTGACCCACTATCCCTGTATGCCTTCATCTGATTTGAGTCACCTCCTATTTGTGAATAAATTTGTCTGTTCCTCTTCTCTCTCTTAAAATAGCAGTGCTGAAAGCACTTCCATAGCTCAGTCATTTGAACATTTTAGCCATGGTTTTCTTCCTTGCTAATAGTCTTACTTTCTCTCTAAGATTGCTTCCTACTCCATGCTTATGAAAGCCTTCCTTATCCCCTTATCATTTGCTTCATTAATGTGATTTTTCCTTCTGTTGAATGCCTTTTCCCTCTCTCTCTGCTGAACCATTAAATTATTGAGTGTATTCTGTAAAGTTTCTCTCACCCCACTTTAATTTCATGTGCCACATTTTTTCCTTTCTGAAACTATATTGCTTCCCACATTTGGATTTTAGAATTTTTCTTTTTAAAGAGATTGTATTTTTAATTATATTTGGCCTAGTTCCCCATTGTCAATGCTGGTACCGTATGAGAAGTCCCTAGGATGATAGTCATGGTTTTTTTCCCATCTTATTAGCTTATTATTCTCCTTGCCCACCCCCCACCCCTGGCAGCTTCCCACCCTCTCTAATGCTTCTGGAAGCTACTAAGAAGTTTGAGTGGCCTATGTGAAAATATGTCAGTGTCCCATTTTAGCGTATATATGTAACATTTACAATTTATACCCCTGCCTACATCCGAGAGGGTTGTGAGGTGGCTTATGATGATAAAGAAAAAAACCCACATGTCCAACAGTACTGTTAAAAATAGTCAGAAAAGGAAACCAGAAACCACTTAAAGGAATCTGTAACACAATGTACTTATCAAACATAAGAAGAAAATTCCTATAAAAAGTAAAAGAAGAACATAACCTTTTAATTATGTAACAACTTTGCTATTTTAGATTAGTAGTGAAAGAAGATTGTAATTGTGGTCTGAAAATATTTTTGTATGGTAACAAAATTGCTGACATTCTCACTGTTCCCCCTAGAAATTTTTGTTCTAAAATAGGGAACCAAAGGGGTTTTTGTTAGTGTCCAATTACTGTTGTTAACCTCTTTAGTCTGACTTTCCCATTCAAATTCACCGCTAGCAGCTACCATTTATTGATCACCTGCTGTGTACCAGACATTCAGCTAGGGATCAGATATGCATTATTTCATTTAGTTCTCATCATTAGGCTGTGAAATAGATGGTATTACTCTGTATTAGAGATGAGGAGGGAACAGAGTCTAAGTATGTAATTAGATCAAAATTACACAGATAGTGATTGGCAGAGTGAGGGTTTGAATCCAGGTCTTACTGAATACGAAGTCCATTCCCTTACCATTAATCTGAGTCTTCTTGTTAAAACATGTGTTGGAGGCCACGCGTGGTGGCTCACGCATGTAATCCCAGCACTTTGGGAGGCCGAGGCAGATGGATCACTTGAGGTCAGGAGTTCGAGACCAGCCTGGGCAATATGGTGAAACCCTGTCTCTACTAAAGATACAAAAATTAGCTGCATGTGGTGGTGCATGCCTGTCATCCCAGCTGCTCAGGAGGCTGATGCAGGAGAATCGCTTGAACCTGGAGGGCAGAGGCTGCAGTGAGCTGAGATCGTGCCACTGTATTCCAGCCTGGGTGACAGAGCTAGACTCCATCTTAAAAAAAAAAAAAAAAAATGTGTTGGAAAGGTTAGCTATTAAACCTCCTAATACTTAACCTCCTTTTCCAGTTTTTACTCAGCACAGGGCTTCCTAATTTGGAATTCAAAGATATGCGTAAAATGGTATGCTGATTCACACATGTAAATACGCAAATATGTATGCAGAGGATTAAATATTTTTTTTCCATGTCTTAGCATTGGGTTGAAGTTCTGAGGTGGGATTGATTGCCCTACAGTGTCGTTGGAGGAGTCAGGAGAGGGGGAGAGGGGCAACAGGGTGAGTGTGAATGAGTAAGTACTGACCAGCTGTGTCTAACCCTACTGCTAGCAGTTTGTGCTGCTTGGAGGCAGAAGGAGACTAACATGTATTAAGACATGCACTTTACGTGTAACATGTATTATTTCATGTAATTCTCACAACAGCCTTTGTGGTAAGTGGTTTTAACATTAACTTGTAGATGGCAAACTGAGGCATAGAATTAAGTAAGTTTGTCCAAGGTCACCCAAGAAGAAAATGGATTCATCAGTATTCCATTGATCAACGCAGGCTTTTCTGACCCCAAAGCCCACCATCTTTCCCTTATAGCATATTCTCATTTCTAATAATAGTACCTAACAACTATAATAGCGAAGACTTTATTGAGCTCTTAGTATATGCCGGGCAGGTTTTTTACCACTTTACTGGATTACATCATTTAATCCTCACAACAGCCCGACGAGCTACAATTATCTCAATTTTACAGATGAGTAAATTGAGACAGAAAGTTGAAGCTAGTGAGTAGCAAATCAGGGCTAGTCTCTACTCTCAGTCTACTTTTTTACGAAGTATAGCTTCACGAAGTTTCTACTGACTGTAGCTACGCTCTCTATTCTTTCCTTGTAGCTCCCTTACCTGCACAATGAAAGTACAGGGCTTATTTCGAAAACAGTTTGTTTGCCTTTTTGGGTAAGTATATTTAAAGGGGAAATACTTTTCTCTCAGGAATTGCATATGAGTATAGTATTTTCCACTGTAGGCCTTGGATCTAGCAGGGCTATTTACATAAGTACTACTTGTGATACTTGGCTGTGATTAATTAAATAATGATAGTCTCTGCCTTCTTAGCCAGTTTACTAAAGATAATAAAAACGTAACCTTTTAACGATCAGGTTGCAAGAATAGTTCTTAACCTCAGTCTTTCCCCCCAGTACAATCAATTTATCAGTAGTGATTCACTTTCTGTTCCTCTGGCTAGTAGCTTGGTGTCAAGCGTAGGCTTTTATTGCTTTGTTTTGGTCAGTGCATGCTTGACTTAGCAAGCATGATGTGCTTCTGAAGTATCTACCATTTGCCTTTAGTACTATGATGAAGCATATTCCCATAAAATGAAGTGACCTTTGCAGTATACAAAGCCAGTGCCTTACTCTCCTCCAGTCTTCAATATTAAGAGCATGGCAGTGCTTCACAATGTAATTCTTTGACTTGTATACAGCTTTATTGCAGGAAGGAAACAGAAGTATTGGGTGCACTGAAGCGATAATGATTCAAAACCCACGTTCCTATTGTTCTTTGAATTTTTTTCTTTCATCCTTTGCTGATGTTCACTTAACGAAACCCCTTTACAACCAAATGAAACTAGAGAATGAGGGAAGCTGGGTTTGATTCTATGCTCTGATCTTTACTAGCTTTGATGGCCTTGGATAACTTAACATCTCTAGGCCTCAGTTTCTTCATCATGAGGATTAGAGATAACGTACTACAAGCACCTATTAAGAGTAGACAAACTGGCACAGAGCAGATGTTCTGTAAAGAGGAGCTGCTGTTATTACTATCATTATTATTATAAAATTCAAAGTTGACCTTATGATGTAAAGGTTGGGATTTGTTTTGTTATGGTAGTAAATAGTGTTTCCCTATGGATTTCTTTGTACTGTTTATGTGCAATCCAAGGAAAACAGTGGAATAGTGTTTGCAGTAAGGAAAGATAGCTCTTTGTTCCCTTCAGCAGACAAAAGAAGCTCATTATCGTATCAACTAGTGACTGTTGGCTATTGAAATGGTTTATTTGTATGTTTTTTTCTGTTTCTTTCCTAGGGATTTATTTGTGGCTTTTCAATAGCAACAGGTGCAGCAGCAAGACTAGTGTCAGGATACGACAGCTATGGAAATATCTGTGGGCAGAAAAATACAAAGTTGGAAGCAATACCAAACAGTGGCATGGACCACACCCAGCGGAAGTGAGTAGACTTGCTGAATGATGAACACATGGAAACTTTGAAAGAGGCACAGAGAAAATCCTGCTGTTCTTACTGTTTTAAAGATAATATCTTACCAAATATTATTTTTATGTGACTTCTGTTGGTGTGTTTGATTTTTTTTCACTGAACCCTTGAATGATTCTTCTTTTTGGTCTACAAATACATTCTTCAGGAAACAGAATTAGCTACCATGTTAAAATGGGCTACCTTTACCCATGTTAATGGGTGAAGGCTTGATTTGAAAGGGTTATTCTTTTACTCTTTTTTTTTCATTAGCCTTTAAGTTATACACTAGTTTTAACCCTGTAACATTTTTTCCTCTAAGATTATGCTTAATGGGAGACAGAGGGATGATAATGGATTTTGAAATATTAACATTATAGAAAATATTTTATATTGTATCATTTATAAGTATACATCAGTTTCCAACTTTATAAAAGATACATTTTGTCAGACTTTAAAATTTGCTTTGAGTTCTCAATATTCATCTTTTAGATTTCATGAAATTCCTGACTTAATTGACTTTTTCTTCAAAAGAGCTATCATTTTGTTTTTAATACCTGTGGGGAAAATAGATTTCATCTAGCATATTTTATGTATGATGCTAATATATTTGTACAGACTATATATTTATGCCCCATGAAACCTTATTAGGCATTTTAAGTATCTAACTTGTTCTTCAGAATTAACAAAACTAATTTTAAGGTAGTAGGCTAACTAATCCAGTTAATGCACTTTATAGGAAAAGGCTAAGCAGGTATTGTTTTTAAGGTTATAGGTCTATTATAAAGCATTTTCCAGGAAGGTAGTATGTAATAACTGTATTTATTGTTATATAAATCTGTCGGTTAAATCTGGGCCCCTAGTGGGAAGTATAAGATTAATTTGTTAATGTCACAAACCTGAAGAAATCCAAATAGTTAATTTCTCAGCGTTATTCCTCCCATTAATGAAGATAAGATAATGCAGTTTAAATAAACAAAATTGTAAATAACAATGATGAGTGTTTGTATAGCATCCCAAAGTCAACTAGCATGTGATACCACCCTGTGAGGTAGGTGAAACAGAGGCTTGGAAGATTGAAGTACTTTTCCCAAAGTCACATGTCTGGTGGGCTGTAGAATATCCAGCCCAGAAGATGAGTTTTTCTCTTGATATGCACCTGCATCCATTGAGAGAAGTGAAAGTTGGACTCTTAGCAATTTGAAGAATTGTTACGTTTCTTCTTCTTTGTGATTGCTTCATGAAACTAATGCAAATTTTAGACTGTATGTTATTTCTTGTAGCAAGACTACCATTTTTTTGTTTATTTTTATTTTGAAATAACTTTAGACTCATAGAAGTTGCAAATATAGTACAGAGTTCCACAGTACTATTTTTTGTAGATAGCATCTACTCTGCAAAATATTATTTAACTCTTTAATGCTGCTGACATGTATCAAATATAAAATATTACAATTTAGATAATTGAGGAGATAAGAGGAAAAGGGATCTGCTCCCTTAGGTCTTCTGCTTACATGGGATTGGAATCATTTTTATGGCTCCTTTCATAACTTGCCGTGACTCCAAGACTGTTCTCACCATAAAGTTTGTGTAAATGCTACTCTTCATATTTAACCTTGTGATGATTCATCTGTTCAGTAGAGCAGACTGCAAATACTTGGATTATTCTGTGTACCTTTCGGCCTCTTCCAAGAGAGGCTACTTATTATTCTGAAAAAGTGGTCACTATTCCCTGAATGTTCAGCATAGTCAAGAGCCATTCATATAGAGGGAAAATAGTTTCCCAGGTGTAGATGTTCCTTAATTCATGTACACGTTTAAAATTTATTTTTGATTTCTACTTCATCTTCTCTTACTATATGACCTTTTTATTGCTAACCTACTTAAGTATTTCTGTCTATAAGTGTTTTTGTAAAAAAATGAACAGACTTTTTTTTACCTTTCTCAGATAAGTCTATAATATTTCGATCTGAAAACAGACAGAAAAGCAGCAGACTTTGTGTTTGTCACCTTCATTCCATCCTCTTCTTTCTCCTGAAAATGCATTGGTTTCCTTCCTTTACACCTATTTCCTCGTACTTCTTTGCTTCCTTATGAACTGTAGGCCCTTGTGTAGCTATATAGTATTTTTACACCTGTTTTGTCTTCTAATGCTTCAGCCTAACCTTGATCACTTTCTCCCGTTCCTTACTGTCAGCCGCTAGTACAGTAGCTGGTCTTACTAAGACCTTTATACATATTTGTTGAAAAAGTCAACAAATCAGTCCTCTAAAATCTCAACTATAACTCTTTCTTGCCTTCATGAATATTGTTTCTTCTATCTGAAAAAAAATTCCTCCCAATCTGCACATGGCTAAACTCTACTCATCCTTCAGCTCTCAGCATAAATGTCACTTCCCAGAGAGGTCTTTTTGTTCCCATAATTTAAATCCAATATTCAAAAGTACTCTCATTATATCCTGTAATATGTGTAATTATATACTTATTTTCTGATTATTTGTTAAATGTGTATTCTAAGTGCCATGAGAGAAGAAATGAGGTATATTTGATTTGCTGCTATGTCTCAGATCCTAGTTCACTGCCTAGAGCATAGTAGGCACACATTTAAATGCTTGTTGAATGGATAAATCAATTTATTTCTTTAGAATATGTTTTAAGAAGTAAATTAGTAATTCTGAGGATTTGTATATTTTAAAATTATTAATGCATATTACTGAATGGCTTTCCATAAAGACCGTTCCATTTATATTCCCACCAACAGTGTTTGAGATTGCTTTATCTTTGCTAGTATTATTAGTTTTTATTATTTACTAATTTTTTAAGTCAGAAAATGGTGTTTTATAGTTTTAATTTGCATGTCTTTGATTATTAATGAGTGTGAACCTTTTTTCCCCATGTTTGTTAGCCTTTCAATGAAGACTGTTGTGCTAGCGTATCTATTCTTGGTCGTCTTATCTCTAATCTGCTTCATCCTTTATACTGTGATAAGATTAAGTTGTTTAAAATAGGGCTCTTACGTTATCGTTTCCCTCCTCAAGAGCCTTTCCTTTGGTGGTGTTGTCTATAGCATCAAAGAAGAGCCCACTCAGCCCTGCCTTTCCAGGACTCTTGTGATCTGGACCCGTTTCACCTATTCAGTCTCCTCCCACTGTTCCTCAGTGTGATGTTCTTATTGTCTGGGACATTCAATTGATTCTTCCCTCTTTGCTGTTCCTTCTACCTTTCTGCCAGTCTGAATTCTTGAAGCACTTAAGACGCATCTCATAACTAACCTCTGTATGAAATGTTTCAAAACTAACCTTATCCGTAGTGAGCTTTCCTTTAATTTGATTACCTGAACTTTCCTATGTTATACTTGTTATTCTGCTGCCTTCAGTTTGCACTCTAATTATATTGTGTGTTTCTCATCTGTCTGTATTAATTGGCAGTTGCTAGGTAACAGTATTACTGTAAACTTAGTGGCTTAAAACAAGACACATTTGTGATCACTTTCTGTAGGTCAGAAATCTGGATGTGGCTTACCTGGGTCTTCAGCCACAGAGTCTCTCATGAGGCTGCTACTTAAGTTGTTGGTCAGGGCTGGGATTCCATCTGAGGCTCAATGAAGGGAGGTTCCCCTTCTAAGCTCCTGTGGTTGTTGGCAGCATACAGTTCCTTGAGGGCTGTTGGACTGAGGGCCTTTGTTCCTTGCTGGCTGCCATTTTTTTGATGGTGGGATCAGGGTGTTAGTAATATATTTTGAACTCTGATTGGGAATTCCAAAAACATACTTTTTCTGTCGCATTCTAGATTGTCTACAATCTTTAGGTCTATAATATATAAGTAGCCTTAGAGTATATATGTCAATTTTAGATACAAAATTATTATCATGATTATTATTATTATTGGAGGCAGAGTCTTTCTCTGTCACCCAGGCTGGAGTGCAATGGCGTGATCTTGGTTCACTGCAACCTCCGCCTCCTGGGTTCAAGCGATTCTCCTGCCTCAGCCTCCTGAGTTAGCTGGGACCACAGGCATGCACCACCATGCCTGGCTAATTTTTTTTGTATTTTTAATAGAGACTGGGTTTCGCCATGTTGCCCAGGCTGGTCTCAAACTCCTGAGCTCAGGCAGTCTGTCCACCTAGACCTCCCAAAGTGCTAGGATTACAGGCATGCACCACTGTGCCCAGCCTTATTACTATTATTGTTATTATTGCCAGAGAGGAAGCTCGCTGTCTTCCACATCAATTTGGACAGAGCAGAAATGGTCCTGTTTAGTTGCAAGATGCCTGAATTAGTGAGTGTGTGGACTGAGCTGGGACAAAAGGTCTAGCTTTGTTTGCCTCTGGGGAGAAGATTGGGGTGAGGGCAGGAGTGTTGTGCTTCTATCAAAGATGCTCCCATGTGCTGGGTGCCTGAGATGGGAGAAGATATGGCAAAGTGGTGGTAGCTCTTAGTAAGCATAGGTCATCATTGTAAAACTGGGTGACAGTAAGTAAGGAACTGCTCTTAATGTTTTTGACATAAGTATTAAATCATTATTAGAACTTTTCCCTCATTCTTCAAACAGTCCTAACACAGAGCTTAGTGTCTGCTTTCTTTGTTACTCCAAGAAGTTTTCCCAGTGTATCTCACACATCAGTGTCAATTCTTCCATAGAGGTTTTAAAGATATATTTTTGCACAAATCTAATTTTCTTTTTTATCTTTTTGTCTTTCTTCCAAGGAAGCCATTTAAAGTCCCAATCACTGATAAAGTCTTCATTGCCCTAAAATGCCTCTCCAATGTCAGATAATCTGTATTAACAGGGTGTAAAGAACTAGAGGTCTGGGGAGGATGATAGCATCTATGTATGAGTAAAATCTATAGGGGGTGCATTTTATTTGAGCTCTTTTCAATTTCTTGCATAATCTTTACCAGAGTACCTAGTAAAAACAGAATCAGAGTGTGAGTTTTACTTCTTTCTCTTAATTGTTCTCATTGGCAAGATACTCAAAGCTTAAAATGTTTGTGCTAAAACGATCCTTGAGATCATATTACAGGTGAAGAAACTGAGTCTAGGAAACATGAGTGATTTGATGGAGACAGACCAGCACTCAATTCTCACCCTCAGTCGGTGCTCTTCCCATCATACACTAAAATAGATCTGGTGAGCTGTATGGTAATTCCAGTTTCCCACCTTTTTTGCTTTGGGGGTTTCTCCCTCCCAACGTTTAAAGATGAAAGAAATTTTTAGGGGAACTTGATGAGTCCCCATTCACATTAAAAAAAACTTTGAAAGGAACCAAAGCCCTTATACAATCTAGGAAGGCTTTGAGTAATTTGAAGGCAATTTTGTCTATTTCTTTCTCTGTCAAATAAAGAATATGAATTGTGATGATGAACTGCGTTTTTGTTTTGTTTTGTTTTGTTTTGTTTTTTTTACCATTTGTATGTTTTCAATATTTACTGAAAAACACTTAGCTTCAAATTGTTAGTAGGGTTTTTTTAAGTAAGATAATTGATTGTTTAATAAACAGTGGTCTTATTTTAAGGAAACTCCATTTTTACAATATCTACACATATACAGAATAGGACTTTAGTGGCCACTGATCACCTTCTTTAAAGTCAGAGTCCTGTATCTTTAGTGCCTCTGGTTCAGTCTACCCCGTGATCACATATTAACTTATGCAGAGGATTATTTAGGGGATTGTACCAATATGAATACTGTGCTCACACTTTAAATGATTGCCAAACTTTCTGGGCCTGTACTATACCACATAACCGTCTATTTTAGGGAGAATATTATTCTTTAATTAGTCAGCATGTAAAACATGCCTCTTTTGAAGACTTTTTAAAGAGTTATTGAATCTTATCGCCTGTGCATACCTGTTCCTGTTTGAAAAAGAACTAGAAAAATACAGATAAAATATGCTAAAATATTTGCATGGAAGGTCCTCTTATCAGCTAAGTACTTGTACAGTTTTTCATTATGTGACTAGGACTTCTCTTTCTCGTGATAATTTAAATCATATTGCTGTTTACTGAGTGACTATCCTTCGCCATTTTTGAAAATTATGTTTATTATTTTATTTAGCCCTCAGCAAATATTTATTGAAAATCAACTGTGTGCTACAGACCACTATTACGAATACTAAAATAACAAGCAACCTAAGTGGTTGAAAAAAGGGTTTGGTTAAATTCATTCATTCATTCATTTGTGAACTCTGTTTCCTGGCCATCTTCTTTGAGTTAGGCACTTGAGATTACAGTCTTGAGCAAAATAAGCGTACTTTTTTTTTTTTTTTGAATCTCATGGGAATTACAGTTTTGTGGAGACAACAATAAAATCTTCATACAAGCACAAATTATTATAGCTATAGGAAGTGTTTTGAAGAGAGAGGTATAAGGGTATGAGAGGTTATAATGGGAAGGCCATGAGAGAGGTTACAATGGGAGGTCCTGGCCCGGTCTGAGACACTGTGGAGTCAGTAAAAATGATGCTGTAGAAGTATGTCCATAACATGCAATATATGCATAACATTATTAAGGGAAAAATAAATTGCAAACCAGTATGTACAGCGTGATTTTATTTATAAATGTAAAAATAGACATGTACATAGAAAAGTATAGAATGACATGAAAATGTCAACTGTGTGATTAGCTGTTGAATTATGGATGGTTTTATACTTATCTCTTTTTTTCCTAAGTTTTCTATAATCAATATATATTACTTGGGTAATGACAAAAAAAGGATAAAAAGACATCTGTAGTCCTTGTCCTTGAAGACCTTGCATTCTAGTGGGGAAGACAAAATACATAGAGAAATTATGACAGTTCAGTGATGGAACATAATGTAAAAGTGTTGTCTGTTGAAAGCTGAGTGACTCCACTTTCCTGAGTTCCTAACAGCAGGCTGGTGGGGAGAGGAAAAGAAGGCAATTTGGTGATAGTACTGGAACCACCACTGTATTACTTTCCTAATGTTGCTGTAACAAATTACCATAAAGTAAGAAGCTTTAAACAATGAAGTTCTGTAAATCAGGAGTCTGTGCACAACATGGCTTAGCTGGTTCTCTGCTGTGGGTTTTGAAGGCAGAAATCAAAGTGTTGACAGGGCTGTGATTTTTTTCTTGAGGTTCTAGGGAATGAATCCTCTTCCAAGCTCATTGAGGCTCTTGCCAGAATTCAGTTTCGCATGGCTGTAGGACTGAGTTCCTATCTCCTTGCTGGCTATAAACTGAGAGTCATTTTCAGCTTCTAGAGGTAACCTATATTCTATAGCATATATTCTATGGCTCATGACTCCCTTCCTCCAGCAAAATTGGGTCAGATTCTCAGTCTTGAATCTCTCTGACCTCCCCTTAGGGCAGCATCTTGGTTGCAGGTTGTACATGTGAGTTGAAGACTCTCAGCCAGTGACAGGGGTTCAGGGACAGGGTAATTTTAGGCAGAGTTTTGGAGCCTCATTTAGGTATAAAGATGCTAACTAAATTTTCAGAAGGTAAGTTTATGGAGACGTCTTTGAAAATATTTTTTGTCGTATTTTGGGGGTTCAAGGCAGGGCTTGCATTTTATCAGGGTAAAGTCAAGTAAAGTCGGCTGTGGAAGGGTGGTACACATAATGGTGATTGGACGAAGAGGTGAATAGATGGTTTTGAGGGTTTGGGGACTGAGAGGTGGCTCCAAGAGCCCATCTTCTGGTGAAGATGGAATTCTGATTAGAATACCAAGCTTGGTTCTCACCGTCTGAGGAATAGTGTGGTTGAGTCTACAGGTTGGAATTCTTGTTGGCCATCCTAAAACCCAGAGAAGACTGGCACACACAGGAAGGTGCTCCTGACTCTATCTTATACTCCTGACTCTATCTTGTGGAGTTGTAGAAGCTCAGAAGAAGAGAGGTATACATTTGTCCATTGGACTAATTCTTAAGTTTTACAGAGTATTCTCCCTACCTGTTGTCAAGGTATTCCTCAGAGCAGCCCCGTAGCTCACCTGCTTCTTCCCACACTTAGGGATACATTTAAACAAATGGAGATGCTCTAAGCCTTTGACGACTTTGGCTTTGCTTTGAGGGAAAGCACTCCTCTCTCTGTCTCCTGTCAGTACTCTCTGATTCTAACTCTAACCTACTATCACTCCTACTTTAGCATAAAGTGAAAAAGAGCAGCCTAGATAGATACCTCACATAAACTCGTATTTGAGAACTTATTTCCCCCCAAATTTACAAGCATTTGGAAATAGTAACATCTGTGACATTCTGAATGAAAACTTATTGTATTATTTTTACAGGTTTTTTTGTTTGTTTGCTTTTGAGATGGAGTCTTGCCCTGTCACCCAGGCTGGAGTGCAATGGCAAGATCTCAGCTCACTGCAACCTCTGCCTCCCGAGTTCAATAGATTCTCCTGCCTTAGCCTCCTGAGTAGCTGGGATCACAAGCACCTGCCACCATACCCAGCTAATTTTTGTATTTTTAGTAGAGATGGAGTTTCACCATGTTGGCCAGGCCGGTCTTGAACTCCTGACCTCAATATTCCCCCAACCTCAGCCTCCCAAAGTGCTGGGATTATAGGCGTGAGCCACTACACCCGGCCTATACAGTTTTTTTCTAAACTTTCATTCTCTCTCATGGAAAATATTAGAAGTTGTAAAGACGCTAACTAAATTTTCAGACGGTAAATTTATGGAGATTTTTTGTCATATTTTGTGACCATACTACTCTTTAGCCTAAATTTTTAAACTCTTTACAAAGGTAACATCTGTATTGCTAGTGTAATTCTGCCTTTAGGATAATACTTGCTGTGGAAAATACTGCTAGCAATTTGAAAGAGGAGATCCAGCTACATACCTTAGAAAATGCAGGAGTTGAAAGTCAAAATGTTTTGCCAATTCTAAGTAGGGAAGTGAAAAGCTATTTAACAGAACTAGATGATATGTATGCAGCTAGGCGGCAAGGAAGGAATGATTGGTTTTTCTCCATGTTGTTTGACTAGGTGTATATATTTGCCATGTCTAAATTAAACAGCTGATACAAATGCTCAATCCGAAGTCTCACTACTTGAGTTGGTTCTAGATTACCTGACACCTGTAAATATTTTTACAAGTTTTAGTCATTGTTCATGAGCTGATAGACAATGACCTTTGTAATATACTTAAGGTAATTATTAACTGCTTCAACTATGAGTTTGATGGCAATTGGTTTGCCACCCACTTGTGTTTACCTGGGTGTGAGAGTTGAGGGCACCTAAGAAGTTAGAGGGCACACAGTCCACACACAACCACCCTTATATCTGACCCCAATTGCAAGATCAGGGGTCCATAAAACCACCTATTTCCTGGCAAATAATTTGCCAGGAAGACTTGCAGAACTCACTGAACGCTACTGTACTCATGGTTATGGTTTATTTTTAGGAAACGATATAGAGTAAAATCAGCCAACAAAAGGAGTGCATGGGGTAGAGCTTCCATTGTTGTCTCCCTTGGGGAGAGTGGAGTATGCGGAGTCAGAGCACAGTACTTTCTCAGTGTCAGTGTGTGACAATACACAGAGTATGGCTAACCAAAGAAGTTCACCTAAGCCTCGGTGTTCATAATTTTTGTTGGTACTCCATTATATGGCTGACTCAGGCTCCAGTCTCCAGCTCCTCTGGTCAATTTGATACCATGTGATCCCAAACTCCTAATCTAAACAACATTGTTGGTCTTTCTAGGGTGGTCGACGCCCACCCTAAATACTATGTGGAGTGGTCTACCCTGACCCTAAAACACATTGTTAGACGTCTGTGACCCAAGAGCACCAAGTAAACAAAGACACTCCTATAAGGCTTAGAAATTAACTCCTGGAAGTGAAGGGCAAAGTCCAGATCTCTTTCTGAGTAAGGTTAAATTCTTACTACACACTGGGGCTCATTAAATTAAATTGGATTTTGTAAAGTTGATTTTCAGGAAGAAATTTAAAAATATTTCATATTTATAGTTTTGTTGAGTTATAACGTACATATAGTAAAATTTACTCATTCAAATGTAGTTTGAATTTGGTAACTATATGCAGTCATGCATCCTCCGCCACAATCCATACTTCTTTTGCTCTTAGAAAATTACCTTGTGCCCCTTTGTAGTCAGTCCTTGCCCCCATTCTTGTCCCTAGACAACCACTGATCTGCTTTTCATAGTATAGTTTTGTTTTTTCTAGAATGTCATATACAAAGAATTATATATTATATAGTATTTTGTGTCTGCCTTTTAAAACATAATAATGCTACTGAGATTCATGCATGTTATTAAATATATCAGTGGTTAGTTCCTTTTAAATTACTGAGAAATATTCCATTGTGTGGATATAACACAGTTTATCTGTTCACTAGGTTTTTTGCTATTTGGGTTATTTCAATATTTAACTTTTTTTTTTTTTTTTACTATTGTGAGTAATACTGCTCTAACAATTTGTGTATGTAATTTTATATATTTCATTACTCTTGGAGAGTTAGATATATAGCGTTGAGATTGCAGAGTCATGTGGTAAGGATGTTTAACTTTATAAGAAATTATCAAGCTGTTTCCCAAAGTGGTTGCTGCACTATTTTGCATTCCCACTACAATAGTAGGAAGGTTATATTTGCTTCACTTCCTCCTAACATTTTGTATTATGAGACTTTTTGTTATTTGTTATATTTTATTTTTTTTTTTAGAGATAGGATCTCACTATATTCACGGTTTGGAGTGCCATGGCTATTCATTGGCATGATTATAGCACACTATAGCCTCGAATTCCTGGCCTTAAGTGACCCTGAGGCTCCCAAATAGCTGGGACTATAGGTACAGATCACCATGCATGTCTCTGTTCTTTTTATTCTTAGCCATTCTAGTGAATCTGTAGTGGTATCTCATTGTGGTTTTAATTTGCATGTTTCTAATGACCGATGATGTTGACCATCTTTTTAAGTGCTGGTTGACCATCCATCTGTTTTCTTTTGTGAAGTATTCATATCTTGCATATTTTAAAACAAACTGGTTAGTCTTAATGAGTTATAAGCACTAAATCTGTATACAAGACCTTTGTTAGGTAAGTGTTTTGCAATTATTTTTTCTGATCTTTGGTTTGCTTTTTGTTTTCTTAATGGCATCTTTTGATGAGCAAAAGTTTTACATTTTGATAAAGTTGAATTTGTTTTTATTAATGGCTCATGTTTTTTGTGTACTATCTGAGAAATTACTGCCTTACCCCAAATTCACAATTTTTTTTTGTGCTTTCTACTGAAAGTCTTTTAGTTAGCTCTTATGTTTATATATGTGATTCATTTTGATTTAATTTTTGATTATGGTGTGAAGAAAAGTCAAGGTTTATCTTTTTTCTCCCATACAAAAATACAGTTATTCCAGAAGCATTTATTGAAAGACTATCTGCCCCATTGAATTACTTTGCCACCTTTGTCAAAAATAGATTTTATTATAGGTTTGATGGCATGAAAGGAGGCTGATGGAGTTTCTAGTAATAGCAGCTACCAGTATTGTGGAGAAATAGAAATAGTTTACCTCAAATTAAATAAGCAAGGACATCATCTTTTTAATAGCACTATTTTAAATAACCAGTTGCAGCAAATCATAATAAAAGAGATAAATAGAATATGTATAGGTGGTTAGAAAGAAAAATAATACTATTTGCCAGTGACAAGGGACTATGACCTGGAATCTTTAGGAGATTCAACAAAAACGTATCTTGAAATGAGGCACTTAAATTATAGGTTATAAAACAGATGCCTAACTAAAGTCAGTTGTTTGTCTTATCAGTGTACAGAAAATACAATGAAAAATATAATACCTGTTTTATTAAAATAAAATCTAACAAGATATATGTGGGACCAAATACAGAGAGTTATAGTATTTTAATTAAAAAAAAAACAAGAGAGATATAATCTACTTCTGGTTGAGTAGTCTTAATATAGTAAAGATGACAATACTAACAAAGTTAATTTATAGGTTTAATAAAGTGCCAGTTAAGATCCCAGTAGGATGTGCATTGAACTTTATTGATAGTATAAATCACAGAGTAAAGGATCAGGGAAGAATTTCAGAGGAGAAATGTTTTTAAATTTTTTCTCACTCACAAAATAATTTGAAAGGATTAGAAGTAGGTGCATATATTGTAAGACAATGAAATGGGAATAAAAAAGATCAGGAGGCACACAGTGGAAGTAGAGAAGAGATGAGACCAGAAATCTAGGCTAAGTGTAGTTACTGACATAAAGCACTAAATTAGCTGTGAACTTTCTGGTTTTGAAGTCAGGAAGGGAAACATATGGGTTTCACCATGGGTTGGGTATAAGACAACAGGGAATATTGGACACTTTGAACTTTATGTGTGTGTGCCCCATGTAAAAGAGATAGCTGCTAATTGGGGTGAGTTTTGGCATACGGGTAGATGGGGCCAGTGATGCTAAGTTTTCAAAAGAAGCCGGAAGTCTGTTAATGAGAAGAAGAGTGTATCAGTCTTATGATTTTTAAATGTTGGCAGTTATGATTTTAAATGTTGGCAGTTAGCATACTAGCCAAATAAAAGGTGGGAGTGAAGGGTTACTCATTGTGTGAGTACAGATCGTGTATCTGTAGTTGTCATTATCTAATTAATAATTGTGTCACTTAGAGGAGAATGAAAGGGGTATTGCTATTCTAGGCCGAAACCTGTTCCAAACGACAACAACAAGACTACCTGGACATAGGTTAAGAACAGTGATGGGAACAAAATAGAAACAGCAGAAATAAATACTGTGAAAGTAGTCAGTGTTTAACAAAAAATATTGGGTTGAGTGATATTGTGAAGAAAGCTACATTTAGATCTACTTTAATCTCATACCATGCAAAATAAGTTCCACATGGGTTAAATATTTTAAAATCAATGTTCTACTTTGTATAATTGAATGAATATTATACTTTAATTGTTGTTATATTTTGTATAATTTCAATATTATAAATGAATATTATAATTTGTATAATTTCAATAATTGATACATTGTTGAGGCAACAAAGAAATTAAATAAGGCTGGGCACGGTGGCTCATGTCTGTAATCCCAGCACTTTGGGAGGTCAAGGCGAGCGGATTACTTGAGGTCAGGAGTTTGAGACCAGCCTGGCCAACCCCCCTGTCTATTAAAAAAAAAAAAATACACCACCAGGCGTGGTGGTGGGCACCTGTAATCCCAGCTACTTGGAAGGCTGAGACAGGAGAATTGCTTGAATTGCTTGAACCCAGGAGGCAGAGGTTGCAGTGAGCCGAGATCGCGCCATTGCACTACAGCCTGGGCAACAGAGCGAAACTCCGTCTCAAAAAAAAAAAAAAAAAAAAAGAAATTAAATAATACCAAGGTAGGCATGTTTGATTATCAAAAAT
The DNA here is from genome assembly GCF_028885625.2 of Pongo pygmaeus. NCBI lineage: Eukaryota > Metazoa > Chordata > Mammalia > Primates > Hominidae > Pongo > Pongo pygmaeus. Next base: position 95,720,729 of record NC_072386.2, read on the forward strand.
TTGATTCTGTGATATAAAAGCAATACAATGGGAACAACATTTAGAGTTTTTCTATAATAGGTAAGATTTTTCATGCAATTGGGGATGTATCTGTATGAGTAGATCCAGTAGGCAGATAATCAAAGGACAGGTTACACTGTTGAAAATAACAACAGTAATGTTTGGCCTAAAGATCTTCGTTTGTAAAATGAAAATAATAGCAGTACTTCCTTAGGTGTTTTAGAGGAGTAAAGATCATAAATCATGTATACTGCTTAGCGCAGTGCAGTCTGGTATCGTGAACATTAACTGTTGTTTGTTATAATCATCTTCATTATCATCATCCAAAACAAGCTTCAAAGTTACTTATCAAGGCTTCGTCCCTTTTTAACCTGGATGGGGAAAACACAGCTATTTTAACCAACTGTTACATTTATGTAGTTTACAAAGTACTCTGACATATTCTGTCTCGTTGATTCTCACTATCCCTGGGAACTGCTTAAATTTTTTCTCAGGGGAGGCTTTCAGGGTTCCGTTTTTCATAGACACAGCTTGGTCTTTGTCATCACCCTTAATTGTTCTACCTATAAAATCAATTCAGAGTAATTCTAAACTTCCCCCACTCTCACCATGGGCTTCTCTCCTTCCATCTTGCATTGCATGTCCTTTTTTGCCCACTGCAGCCATTCTTCGACCTCTAGTCCTTTGACTCCTGTACTTTCTCCCAAGTGCTTTTTGTTTTTTGTTTGTTTGGTTGGTTTTGACGGAGTCTTGCTCTGTCACCCAGGCTGGAGTGCAGTGGTGCGATCTAGGCTCACTGCAAGCTCCGCCTCCCGGGTTCACGCCATTCCTCTGCCTCAGCCTCCCGAGTAGCTGGGACTACAGGCGCCTGGCACCGCACCCGGCTAATTTTTTGTATTTTTAGTAGAGACGGGGTTTCACCGTGTTAGCCAGGATGGACTCGATCTCCTGACCTCGTGATCCGCCCTCCTTGGCCTCCCAAAGTGCTGGGATTACAGGCGTGATTCACTGCACCCGGCATTTTTTTTTTTTTTTTTTTTTAAAGACAGAGTCTCACTCTGTGGTCTAGGTGGGAGTGCAATGGGGCGATCTCAGCTCACTGCAACCTCCACCTCCTGGGTTCAAGTGATTCTCCTGCCTTAGCCTCCTGAGTAGCTGAGATTACAGTTGTGTGCCACCACACCTGGCCAATTTTTGTATTTTTTTTGTAGAGATGGGGTTTCACTGTGTTGGCCAGGCTGCTCTCAAACTCCTGGCCTCAAGCACTCCACCTGCCTCGGCCTCCCAAAGTGCTGGGATTGCAGGCATAAGCCACCACGCCTGCCCTCCAAGTGCTCTTTTTTACTCTACTGTCATCCTTGCTTTTTGTTGTAATATAATTTTTTCATAATGTTGTGACAATATTTAGTGAATATCTGTGCCTTACTCTGTCTTACTCAGAGATCTGAAAGAAATCTGTGATAGGCAAAGGATTCCAAGGGACATTTCTCCAAAACAGCTATATGAATGGCTAAGAGGCACATGAAAAGATAGCCAACATCATTAGCTATCAAGAAATGCAAATCAAAAATACAATAAGTTACTATTTCACATCCACTAGAATAATTATAATAAAAAGGCAGTTACAAATGTTGGTGAGGATGTGGAGAAATTGGAGCCCTCATACGTTGCTGCTGGGAATGTAAAATGTGATAGCTGCTCTTGTAAACAATCTGACAGTCCATCAAAATATCAAACATAGAGTTACCACATGATCCAGCAATTCCACTCCTTCGTATCTACCCAAGAGAACTAAAAACAGATGTCCCCACAAAGACTTGTACATGAACATTCATATCAGCTGCAGCATCTAATAGTCAAAAACAGAAAACAGCACAAATGTACATCAACTGATGACAGGATAAACAAAATGTGGTATATCCACACAATGAAAAGTTATTCAGCCATTAAAAGGAATGAAGTGCTTATATATGCCATGACATGGATGAACCTTGAAAGTGTTATACTACATAAAAGAAGCCAGCCACATATGGTACAATTCTCTTTATATGAAATGTATAGAATAGACAAATGTATAGAGACATAAGATAGATTAGTAGTTGCCTAGGGCTGGGGAGTAGGTGGACATGGAAGGATGATGTATTCACTTGTTTTCTGTTGCCTACAGCAGAATACCTGCAACTGGGTAATTTATAAAGAAAAAGGAATGTATTTTTTATAATTATGGAGGTTGAGAAGTCCAAGATGGAGGGTCTACATCTGATGAGAGCCTTTTGCTGGTGGGGACTCTGTGCAGAGTCCTGAGATAGCTCAGGGTATCACATGATGAGGGGGTCAAGTGTGCTAATATGCTAGCTCGTATCTCTCTTCTTACAAAGCCACCAATTCCCCTCCCATGATAATCCGTTAATCCATTAACAAGGGTGGAACTCTCATAATCCAGTCACCTCTTAAAGGCACCACCTCTCAATACTGCCACACTGGGGATTAAATTTCAACATGAGTTTTGGAGGGGACAAATATTTATACCATAACAGATTAGGAGTAATTCTAATGGATAGGAGGTTTCTTTTGGGGGTGACAAAAGGTTCTAAAATTAGATTGTAGTAATGGGATGAACAACTCCGTCAAATATACTTAAAACATTGAATTGCACAGTTTACACAGGTGAATTTTATGGTATGTTAATTATATTTCAAAGAAGCTGATAAACTAAAAAGAAAATGAAATTTCTGGCCATTGGCCCATGACACATATTATTTCTCAGTATGAGTGCTGAAACAAGTTGATTTAGGAGTGTTCTTTCAGTTTATTGGACTAAGTAGAAAATTGTTTTTTTCAAGTGAAATGTTCTTTTTTAAGAGACCAGGTCTTACTTTGTCACCTAGGCTGGAGTGCAGTGGTACCACCATCGCTCACTGCAGCCTCAACCTCTTGGGCTTAAGTAATCCTCCCACCTCAGCCTCCCAAGTAGCTGGGACTACAGGCGTGTGTCACCACATCTGGCTAATTTTTGTATTTTTTGTAGGGATGGGGTCTGGCTATGTTGCCCAGGCTAGTCTCAAACTCCTGGCCTCAAGTGATCCTGCTGCCCTTGTCTCCCAAAGTACTGGGATTACAGACAAGAGCTAATGCACCCAGCTAAAGTTGTTTTAATTTACTTTCTTGCCTCGGTTTATTATAAGTAATATCATTTGCTATAAGTGACTCTTGGTTGCCATTCTGACAATTATGTCTCCCTCCATGGTACATGGATAAGCAGGAGACAGGCATTGTAGCTAAATAGGAGAGTCTTCCCCTGTGCTTTTCCAGTTCTATGCCTTTGCTTTGCAATGTTAGTATCTTCTTTGGCTCTTTCGTCATCTTGCTTTTTACTCTTACAAGGCCTTTGACAATCTATTCAAAATGATGAAGTATAAAATCTGTCTTCAGAAAAATACATATGGATTTGCACATCAGATTTTGCTTATGATTTCTGGAGGCTCACAGATTTCACCCAGGTTAAGAATCTTAACCCTACACACTGACTTTGGTGATCTCATGCACTCCCAGGGGAAAGCTACCATTTATATGCTGATTATTCCAAAATCACTGTCGCCTGTCCAGATTTCTCTGCTAGAACCCTACAGCCAACTGTATAGGTCCATTTGGACACTTCATAGGCATCTCCAACTTAAATTGTCTTCAGTTGGAACGTCATCCTTGTCCTTCGGTACTCTGCTCCTCCTCCTGAGTCCCCTCACAGAATTGAGCAGGATTCCAAACCAGAATGTCCTAGCCATTTAGTCTGAGATGCTAAGCATTATCTTTAATTTTTTTCCTTTCCCCCTATGTATAATCATTCATAAAGTTTTCTTCATTGGGTCTAAACTTTTGAAATCTCCTTTTTATTCACATTCCCACCCTAATTCAAGTCATCATTTCTTGGTAGAAATTTAGTAGCCTCCTGGCCAGTCTCTTTTCTCTTGCTTGCCCTCTGACTCATCCTGCACCTTGCAGCTGGTGAGCTCCCAGTGGCTTCCCAGTGTCTTTAAGATGAACTCCAAACTTTCTAACATCTTTTTTTTTGAGTCTGAGTCTCACTCTGTCACCCAGGCTGGAGTACAGTGGTGCAATCTCAGCTCACTGCAACCTCCACTTCCCAGGTTCAAGCAATTCTCCTGCCTCAGCTTCCCAAGTAGCTGGGATTACAGGTGCACACCACCACACCTGGCTAATTTCTGTATTTTTAGTAGAGACAGGGTTTCACCATGTTGGCCAGGCTGGTCTTGAACTCCTGACCTCAAGTGATCCGCCCACCTCGGCCTCCCAAAGTGCTGGGATTTGCAGGTGTACCATTTATAAGGCCCTGCATGATCAAGCATCAGCTTGCCTGTCCAGCCGTCTATGAATCATCCTGACCATTTTCTTGTTTTCAGCTGTGCCATGCTCCCTTTCACCTTTTTGCCTTTGCCTGCTCTGTTCCTGCCCTGTTCCTACCCCCTTTCATCCATACTGGTTAACTCTTACTCATTCTTTAGGTCCCAGCTTTAGATATCCCTTCCTCAAGACACCTATCCTGATTTTCCATTAATGGGGTACGTTTGATGCCTCCTCTATAATCCTGTTTTCCCTGCTCTAGCACTAGCACACTGTTTGTAATTGTCTTCTTACTCTCTGGATTGTGAACACTAAGAAGGGAGACACTTACTTGTGTGGTCTTATTTATCATCGTATCTTTAGTACTTATTTAGGCCTACACCTGGCAGAATAGGTGTTTAATAAAATTCTTTTGAATAAACGAGAGTATTTCTCTGTTCCTGAAATATCTTCTTCCCTACCTTCACTCCCCTCTGGCCCCACTTAGCAAAATCTTATATAATTACCATCTGTTTATTAATTTGGGAAATATGCAGCTTCTTGTTTATTCCAGGCATCATTTTAGGCACTAAGGATGTAGGGATGAATTAAGCAGTCAAATATCTCTGCCTTGTTGGAGCTGATATTCTACTAGTGGTGGTGGTGGAAAATAAACAGATAAATAAGTAAAATACACAGTGTGTGAGCGAGTGTAAGTCTGAGGAGAAACAAAGAAGGACAGATGAAGGCACATCAGAGTGGAAAGTTGGTGTTTTAGACAGGTTGGCCAGCGAAGGCTTCACTGAGAAGATGTCTTTTGAGTGAAGACCTGAAAGGAGGGAAGGAGCTAGCTCTGTTGCTATCTAGAAAAAGAACATTCCAGGCAGACAGGCAGTGCAGCAGCCCCAAGGTGAGAGTGTGCCAGGTTGCTTGAGGAACAGAAAGGAAACCAGTGGGAGACCAGGCGAAGGTGAGGTTAGAGAGGTGCACATTCTCTGAGTATTGCTGTCTTAGTCTGATCCTTGGGCTTCCTCTGCAGTTTAAAGTTATTTTCAGCTCTCAGTGCTGTGAATTACCAGAAAGGGCCATGAAAATTTCTCTTCTTAGCAGTTGCCTGTAAATCAAGGTCTACAGAAGTGCTGGCGGAGGAGGCTGCCATGCTGTTTAGAATTCAATTGTCTCTTTGGGGGTTGGTGAGATGGATCCTTAGGTTTTAGTTTTAACAAGTGGCACCTCTTCCTTAGGAGATTTTTGCCTCTTCCTAATTAGGATTGAGGAAGCAGTGGGGAAAGGCACACCCCTGTCAGCAACCTCATGGGTTGGGTTTCTTGGGTTTCACCAACTCTGGTGTGCTGGCCCCATAGTTCTCTTAGTATAACAGGGCTCTTCTGGGGGCATTTGGGTCCCACCCCAGATTGGATGACTGGACTTGCCTTGCTGGCACCCCAACACCAGCCCCTCTGGAAATAAGAAGCCTCCTCTGGGCAGAATTCCACTGTGGGTGGAGTACATACAGATCTGCGGGGCTCTCTGTAGCCTATGTTTAGCAATAGCAAGCCTCTGCTAGGCTGTCATGGTTTTCAGTTTGGTATGATTCACTTATGGCAACACTCTCTGTGGAAAGGGGCTATAAATTGTAAATTGATATGAGGTAATAATTGGAAAAATGATCAGACTCCATTTTTATTCCCCTCTGGGGAAGACACATGTCAGGAATCACTAAAGCAGAAGGTGACAGAGGGATTTTTCAGCCTGCTTTCCAGCTTTAGTGCTGCAGTGCTTCCATCCTGATTAGAGAGGAGAGCAGCCAAATTCGGCAGGAGGCAGCCAAATTCGGCAGGAGGCGGCCAGCAGACCTAGTATCTGCTTGCCACCTTCTGCTCCAAAAAGCCTTGTCGCAGAGTTGCCATGGCAGCAGGAGGCAATTTAATGGCAAAGGCTCATCTCTGGAGCAGCGCTGCTGTTCCCCAGCCATTCCGTCTCTAGCCTTCAATTCGAGGGGCTGGCCATACCAAGGTATCACTGTTCTGTGGCCATTTGAGTACATGTTGCCTAATGGAAGAGCTGTAAGATCTTCCACATTCTAGGGATGGCTACATCTTCTATCCCTTGCTTCTCCTTGGTGCATAGCTCTTTGATACCCCATCCCATAGTCGACTTTATCAGATTATTTGCAGTTCCTTAAATATGCTCTTTCATGATTCTGTGCTTTTAGACATGCAGTTTCCTCTGCCTAGAGTGCTCCCTTCCCCCATCTGTCTGGAAAATTCCTACTTAGTTTCAAAGTATGGCTTAGATACTGCCTCCTCCTCCTTAATGGTTTCTCTAACCCCTTATCCTCCATGCAGAATTACACAATTTCCACTGCCATCTCAGCCTGGCCTCCTATCACATGGGTTTTAAACGACTGTATATATTTTTGTGTGTTCTTCTCTAGATTGTAACTTACTTGCGTTCAAGGACTATATTTTATGAATTTGGTATCCAAAGGGTCTAGCCCAGGAGTATACACCTAGTAATGTTTGTTATAAATGAAGTTTTTCTTATCCTATTTAATTCCTGTCATGTGAGTGTTGCATACCACATAGAGTACAGCCCTATATCATGTACAGGTAGGGCTTTGTCTGCCAGTGATCCCAGAAGATTAGGGATCTCCAGGGATCCCAGAAGATTGCACTGATTTAATCAACTGACTTGACTGGTCTGTAACTCACTTTCCTTTGCATTTATTCTCACTTTACAGTTTGAACTGGAAAGTTAGGTTAGTCACCCAGCTTGCCAGTCAGTTCCATCATTTGTTGAATTAGGATGTTATGAGGCTAAAGCCTGTAATGCTTTGTGACTCAAAGTAAATTATTGGTGAATGTTATTTTCTTTACCTTCTCCTATCTTCAGTAAAGAAAGTAAAAGCAAAACAGAAGTTTAAACCAGTTTTAAACCTTCTGTGGCATCATATCATTCATTTTCATCTTGCTCTGAGTGCAGCTTTAAAAGTCACTTCTTTTGTGGCTCTTATCCTTTTTCCTGAGTTTCAGTGATATAATGTCCCACCTTTGTCTGGTTTCCCTGTTTTCATCTTTGGTGCATCTGTCCCCCTCGTTCACCTTGTAGACAGAGCATTTTATTCAGACATCTCTCCTTTTCCTGCCTTTTGGGATAATTTGTTACTGTATCTCAAAAATATCCATTTAAAAATAAACCTTTTTCTCTTCCTCAAATAATTTCTGGAAACCACCCCAACTGTAATAAATACACATTTACTTGCCTTACCTGCTGTCCTCTGTAATGTTTGCTTTGCAGTTTGGTCTGAGCATTTTTCTCCATTCCCATCTGCCTTTTAAGTTCAAAGCTTACTTGGGCTGTTTTGCAATTCCCTTTGCAAATGCATTTCTGTATCATCTGATCATGCTATGTGCATATTGTATATGCCAGTGCCTGCAGGTGTCTAGGCTGTTTTGTTTATATTTTTCTCTTACTGCTTCTTGTCTTTCATTCTCACTTTTGGTATTTTATTTATTCCTGTTCCTCTAAAGGATATGAAAATTAAAGCTGTATTTAAGTTATTAATAAGCTCAGTAAAAGATTCACTGAGGATAACAACGACAAACTTGCTCTTAACTTAGGTTTATGGATTATCTGTGACATGGGCTCTCTACCTTGGAGATGGCGTAGGGAAGGAGGAGGTATGGAGGCCAAGGCCTGAGAAGCTTTTTCAAAATGTATGTGCTGCATCTCTTTCCTGATCCTTGCCCTGTTGGGAGTAAAAGTAGGCGGATACTGCGTGTTACCCTCTCTGCTGAAATACTCATCTGTAGTTTTCAGTTACAATAATCTGGTTTGTCAATACCATGCTTATTACGATTATTGTTTCATTGTCAAAAATTAAAAATAAAACTGTCAGTTCATTTTGTTTAAAGTGAAAACTGAAAAACTAATGTAAGCATTTATTTACCTGGTTAAGGACATTTTCCAATCAAAAGGCAAGAAAGTACAGTTTTAATAAATCATAAATTGGTTTGATACAAGCACTTGGCCTCCTGTAAATATTCAGTTAAATATGAATTAGTTAAAGTATAGTTACTTTTAAGCATGTTGCCATCGATTGGATGAACTTCAGAATGCTGGAAACAGAATATTCAAAGTTAATAGAGAACAGTTAAATTTACTAATGATATTTGTAGGAAATATTTCGGAATAGTGCAGAATGGAAACAGTGAAACTCAGAATCAGAGGTGCTAGGTTTGAATTCATGCTTTGGCATCTACTAGCTCTCTTGGGCCTGGTGGTTAGGCCTCAAGGCCTCAGTTTTAACATCTTTAGAATTGTTATGGCCCCTACCTCACAGAGTTGTTGCAAAGATCAAATAAGGTCTTGAATGTGACAGTGACTAATACCTACACACCCAACAAATGTTAATAGAACCTGAACCTAAAGTCAAGGTCTTATGTTATTTTTAACTTTATGTGTGTGCATTTGAATATGTGAAATGCATAGGGAATTAAGCTTAATATCTTTTCTTTTCCTTCTTTCTTTCTTTTTTGAGACACAGTCTCGCTCTGTTGCCCAGGCTGGAGTGCAGTGGTGCGATCTCGGCTCACTGCAATCTCCGCCTCCCGGGTTCAAGCGATTCTCCTGCCTCAGCTTCCCAAGTAGCTGGAATTACAGGTGCCTGCCACCATACTCAGCTAATTTTTGTGTTTTTGGTAGAGATGGGGTTTCACCATGTTGTCCAGGCTTGTCTCCAACTCCTGACCTTAAATGATCTGCCTGCCTTGGCGTCCCAAAGTGCTGGGTTTGCAGGCTTGAGCCACTGTGCCTGGTCAGCTTAATATATTCTTAGACTGTGGAGGGCAGGTAAGATACAGAGTGTAAACATGTGATCTATGTGAGTGTGTATTTCTTGAAGGTGTGTATTTCTTATTCAAATAAGTTTTTAGATCTTTTCAAACCATATACACAGGCTGAAAAATGTGCAGTGTTAATTTCACAGTGTTGTAGTCATGTTAGCATTCTTCTCACCCTCCTGTTCTTGTTTTCCTTGTGCTGAATCTGTTTTGGGGGCCTACTTGGTTCTCAAGGGTAATGACCTTACCCTTAGTCATGAATACTCCTACAAAGATTTTCTTTTCCTAAATGAAAACTGAATGTTAGTATTGTATCTCTGTTTTATGCCCATATAAGAAATGTAAAATGAAGTGTAAAATGTATGGAAAGCAAATAGTATTCTTAATGGTAATGACACGAATCACTGAGTGCATACTATGTTAGGTGCTTTATATATATTATTGATCACATTACAACAAACTATAAAATAGGTGATATGTAATTTTTCAGATAAGGAAACTGAGGCTCAGAAGGATAAATATATTTTCCAAGGTCAGAGAACTATTAAGAGAGAACCAGAAAGCAAGTTCACATTGGTCTGACTAAAGCAAGGGATAAGGTTGCTGCCCAGTCACTAGCATAAATCAAAGGAATATGTTTTAAGGTATGAAAGAAGTTAGAAATATAATAGGGATACTTTTGCCCTTGGAGAAGGCTGAAGCCTACAGGACAGACAGTGCATCTATTCTCAGGAGGTTGTCATTGATCCACCCTAGGCCCAGCAGCAAGGCCCTGGCAGCTTCTGGCTTTTTTTTCCTTTTCCCTAAGCTTCTTTTTCTACTGTGATGTGATTTCCCCAGATGGTTCTCAAGGCATTGCTCATCACTTAGAACTGTGTACTCGATGCCTCTCTCCCATCCCAGTTCCACTGCCCATCTCCCACCCCATAGAGAAACATACAACAGAATTACTGTGAGAATTAAATGAGTTAATACATGTAAAGGGTTTAATACAGTGTCTGATAAATAATAAGTACTCAATAAAATTGGCTATCATTTTAAAAAGTCTTTATCATTAAGTATTATTAGGCCAGGCGCAGTGGCTCATCATATCTGTAATCCCAGCACTTTAGGAGGCCAAGGCAGGTGGATCACCTGAGGTCAGGAGTTCAAGACCAGCCTGGCCAACATGGTGAAACCCCGTCTCTACTAAAAATACAAAAATTAGCCGGGTGTGGTAGTAGGTGCCTGTAATTCCAGCTACTCAGGAGGCTGAGGCAGGAGAATCGTTTGAACCTGGGAGGCTGAGGTTGCAGTCAGCTGAGACCACGCCATTGCACTCCAGCCTGTGCAACAGAGCAGAACTCCATCTCAAAAAAAAAAAAAAGTATTCTTAGTAGTGATGGTGGTGGTGATGGCAATGGTAGCAGTGATAGTGGTGGTGGTGGTGGTAGCAGTAGTGGTTGATTCAAAGGTTTTATGACACGTTTCTCAAGGACCTGATTGTTCCCTTTCCAGAATCTGTCTTTGTGCAATTCGTTATACAGGGTCACAGGCATAGACATGCTTAGTCAGATGCCCAGGATAGGAGGGAGAATTAGTAAGAGAATGCTTGTTTCTACTCAGAAGTTGCCAGAAACAATTCTCTGTATGCCCTGCTTCCTTGTTATCAGCCATGGAAACAGTCCACAAAACCTACTTCTAAACCTCATCTTTCTGCCTGGCTTTTTTTCTTTCCTTCTGTCTGCATAGATAGAACATTAATGGGTTTGGAGTCACTGATAGGGTCACACACATTTTTTTTTTTTTTTTAGTTTGGTAAGTTATACCTGACCTTCATGCCGGGTTCCCACTCCCCTTGCTGCACTGAAGTGTGCAGTGTTACTTGATCTGCAAAGGCCTCTGTAGTAGCCCCCCTTTTTTTTCCTACTTATTTTTTTTTCCTTTATAGTTTCCATTTTAGTATGTGTATTGACTTTACCTTTTCTGCTTTTCAGTTTGTTCTCCTAATTTTTATATTAGGTTATATTTCCTGTTCCAGATTTGAAACCAGATTTTGCATAGCAACAGAGTTTAACTGTGTGAAAGGCTATTGACAGATGCATGATTTTATAAAACTTCCTATGGACTCATTGGAATTGAACCCTGGCTGGAGATTCATTTTAGGTGGAAGCATTCCTTCTTGTACTCCCTTCCTTGATCCGTATTATTGCACTTAGCTTATCTCAGTTGAGAATGTTTAGCCCTTACTTTCTCTTTGAGCAAATGTTAGCATCTACAATCTTTATCATCTCATCTACTTTATAACATTAAAAATACATGCTTTAGCGTGCTTTCTAATTAATCTTCCCTTTCCTAAAATACAAGTATACAGGACGTAAAGGGTATAATTTCAGATTTGGGGATTATTTTGTCTATCTGTAATGGACAGTATTTAAACTATTAATAAACAATATTTACTGCAGTTATATCAGTTCAAAAGTAATTGGCATTCTTTCTAGAAGATGCGGATTCTGAAAGGTAAAATAAATTAAAAATCACTTTATTTTAACACCCAGAGATGACTGTAGTTGAAATGTTGGTGTATTTCCCTCTAGTCCCCATTTAACTTTGTATATTCAGTTGTATATATTCATTGATATCTATAATATATATTCATTTTTGGAATTATATAATTCTGTTCATATGAATTATATATAATGAATGAATTATATTTATTAACTAAAGTTTACAGTTTATATATAAACTGTTATTCATGCTATATTACATAGCAGTATTATGATATTCCAATAATTTTTTTTGGTACAAGTTTGACAAAATAAGAAAAAATTAATGATTTGAAGAAAACTAAAATAGATGATTTCTGATTATAAAATATGCATGTGCACAATACAAAGATTTAAATATTAGAAACATAGAACATGAAAATTATAAGTCCTACAATTCCCCTATTCCCACTGTTAGTCTGTTAATAAGCAATCTTTTAAAAATGTATTTATGATGAGATTTTTATCGTGGAGGAATGTGGAATAGATGTTCTTTGCTCTAGGCTTAGTCAAATATGCAGGGACCCACAATGTGTTTTGTGAAATAATATCTCAGTTTTTTTCTCCATGCTTTAGGTATGTATTCTTTTTGGATCCATGCAACCTGGACTTGATAAACCGGAAGATTAAGTCTGTAGCACTGTGTGTAGCAGCATGTCCAAGGCAAGAACTGAAAACTCTGAGTGATGTTCAGAAGTTTGCGGAGATAAATGGTGAGACATTAGGCCATCCAAATCTATGTCCTGTCACCTTGTTCTCTTTGTTAAGTATAAATTTGCCCTAGTGTTAAATAAATTATCTAGGAACCTTAGATAATTGAAGTAATTTTGGACTTCCTTGCTAAAAAATATTATAGTCACCCAGGGAGCTTGTTAAACTCCAGATTCCTGGGCCCCATCCAGTGAAATTCTGACTGAGTGGATCTTTGTGCTCTGGAAGTTAATATTTTTAAAATAAATATCTCAGGTGACTTTGATGTAGTCTATTGAGTATTTGGAAATTACTAAACCACTCTATGTAAAATTTGTTTCTTGTTCCCCCTTCCCAAGTATTGGTTAAAAGTATTTCAATTCACATATATATAAATTGAAACAAGTTTTATATATTGAAATAATATATATACATACGTGTGTGTGTGCGTGTGTGTGTGTATATATATATCTCCCTGGTTAGCAATGTAACATATACATATTATAGGAAATTTGAAAAGTTCAGAAAAAATAAGAAGTAGAAATTTAAATTCTAGCATCAGTACTTTTTCAATGAGTCGGTGTGTATATAGTTTTGTGTTCTGCTTTTTAAATTTAACGTTCTGTCATAGCTCTTTTTCTGATAATAATTGTGAGCAACTTTGAGGCTTAAACATAGAGGAATTAGCTGAGAAAACTAATATAGTTTCCTGAAATCTAGCTCTGTTCTCTGAGGCATTTTATCTCTAGGTACCATCCTCAGGTCCACATGGCTTGCCTCAGTTCTCTTCAGAGAATCGTTTTTTTAACCACCCTTTGTAGAGGCCTGTGTTTTTTAATTTCCTTGAGGTTTCATGCTTGTATTTTGTGTGTAGGAATCCTCAGAGCTGCCTTGATCCTGCCCAGATCCACAGGCTAGTGCTGGTTGCTTGGAACAAGGACCAACCCAAGTATCCAGTGGGTACAGCTTCTAGCTGGGTGGACAGACAGCCTGGAACCATAGCTCTACACACACTAGCATGGCTCCAGTGTCTTCCAGTTGGGGATGCTAGCCTTCTGAAGGCGGGAGGACTGCAGCCTTCCAGGCTGGCAGTATCCCTGTTCCATTGTTCCATGCCCTCAGCATAGGATAACATGGGTTGATTTGGGTCTGGATTCCAGTGCTGACTGTCACTGACTGGCTCTGTAATGAGGGTAAAGGGTAAAAGTTCTCTGAGCCTAGGTTTCCTCATCTGAAAAAAATGTGGATTAAAAATAATACTCCCTCAGAAGTTGTTATGAGGATTAAATAAGATGATGTATGAAGAATACTGGACACTTGGTAGGTACTTGAATAAACAAGTGCCAACCACTCTTCACGATCTCATTTTTTATTCCCATATTGTATCCCCACATGTGTTGTTGCTGAGCCTCATACCAGAACTACCAGCCTCATCATTATAAGGTTTCTTAGGGAGGGGTGAGCCCTTCCTTAAGGGTTTTTCCAGAATTTTAGACAATGTGAGTATACTCTGGCAAGTGGTGTGGTTGAGTGGTTAAAAGTATATGCTCCGGAGTCCTATTGTTTGGGTTCAGATGTTGCTCCTACCACTTACTGGCTGTGAGACCCTGGGCAAATTACTTGACTTCTCCTTGCCTCAGTTTCCACATCTATGAAATAGGGACAATATTCGTACCTATACTTCATAGGATTGTATTGCGACTTGATACATGAACAATGCTTAGAACAGTATCTGGCAAATATTAAGTTGCTAAGAAAAATTATTGGCTGCTGCTATTATCATTATAATTATTAATATTATTATTCTACTAATGGAATGTAATAGTCTTTCTGCCTCCAGTCTGTCTCTAGTTTTAGCTCTCTTACATACTACTGACATATTAATATTCCTAGAGCTTCAATCAATGCTAACCCCTTGCTCGGAAATCATCCATAGTAAAAAATAAAAGTCTGTATGTCTTATACTATCATTCAAAGCTATGATCTAGTCTTGAACTGTCTTCCAATATATCTTCTCAAATCCACTGGATGTGAGTCTTGGTCCCTTGAACCTGAGCTGTCATCTGGAGGGCTAGAAGAGAACTAGGTCCTTGTTGGCTGTGTGGCCTGCTGAGATGTTCACTGGAGGAGAAATGCCCTATGGTCCCCTGCTGGTATGCTTTGTTTCCAGGCTGGTATTCTTCTAAGTGAATATGATACTGACTGTGGCCTGTTCAGGTCTAGTTAAGAAGACCCTCCTGGTAGGTTTTACAGCTTTGTATTTCTCACTGTGTCTTGCACAAAGTAGGTGCTCAAGATGTATTAATGAATAAACATTATTTCAGCAAACAGACTTCTTAAATTGGTGCCTAGCTACAAAGGTACCATTAGGGTTTTGTGCCAGCTGTATGAATAGTAAGTCAATAAGGTAGCCATAAAAAATGACAGCACCAGAAGCACAACAATGGAGCATAGAGAAGACAAAATTTTAACAGGCAAATAGAAAAGCTATAAAATTATATCAGAGAGAGAGCCTTTGGTATAGGGGCCTAAATACCTTATTTGAGTAGCAACCCTAAGTTGAAATTTCTGAATTTCTCAAAAGAACCTATCCTGATGTTTAAATTGGTGACTTAAAACTAGACCTGGTAAGATTTAATTCCAATATTATCCTTATCACTGAGAGAATTATTTCTCTGCTTTTTGCATTATTTTTCCTTTTTTTGTCTTTTTAAGTTATCTGTTTTTTTCTTTTTCTTCCTGCTTGAAAGACAGGCTGAAGCGCAGTGGTCTAGGCTGTAGTACAGTGGCACAATCATGGTTCATTGCAGCCTTGTACTTCTGGGCTCAAGTGGTTCTCCTGCTTCAGCCTCCTGAGTAGCTGGGACTACAGGCATGTGTCACCATGCCCAGATAATTTTTTTACTTTATATGACAGTGAGGTATTGCTGTGTTGTCTAGGCTGTTGTCAAACTCCTAGCCTTAAGTGATCCTCCCTCCTCGGCCTCTCAAAGTGCTGGGATTGCAGGTATGAGCCAGACATCTGGCCATTCAGTTATCCTTTCTATCATTTGGGGTGCAAGTTGATTCAAGAGTAGCAAATAATTTTTATTAGAATCCGTGTCTGCATGTTGTCACAGCATATTTCTGTTAGAAAATACACAGACCCTTTAGCCTCAAATATATAGACCTCAATCATTAATTTCAGAGAGGAATATCTTTAATATATAATTCAAACTTAAGTGGGAAATTTTCAAATCAGTAAGAGGGGCTAGTTAAAGGTCCATGAAAGAGCCTAAATGTAAGAGCTAAAACTGCAAAAACTCTTAGAAGAAAATGTAGGAGAAAGCTGCGTGGCATTGCATTTGGCAATAATTTCTTGGATGGCACCAAATTGCACCAAAAACACAGGCAACAAAAGAAAAAATACATAAATTGGATTACATCAATTAAAAACTGTACATCAAAGGACAAAAATCAACAGAATGAAAAGTCAACCCATAGAAGATATTTATAAATCAGATATCTGGTAAGCAGTTAATATCTAGACTATCTGAAGATCTACTATAAAAAAAAAAACACTGAAAATCACACAAGTGTTGGTGAGGATGTAGACAATTGGAACCTTTGTGTACCGTTGATGGGAGTGTAAAACAGTGCAGCTGCTATGGAAAATAGTATGGAGGTTCCTCAAAAAATTAAAGATAAAATTAGCATATGATACAGCAGTCCCACTTCTGAGAATATATCCAAAAGAATTGAAGATAGGATCTTAAAGAGATATTTGCACAATCATGTTCATTGTAGCATTATTCACAATAGCCAAGAGGTGGAAGCAACCTAATGTCGGTAGACCAATAAATGGATAAAGAAAATATGGTGAACTGCCAGTCGTGGTGGCTCACACCTGTAGTCCCAGAACTTTGGGAAACTGAGGCAGGAAGATCACTTGAGTTCAGGAGTTCAAGACCAGCCTGCACAACGTAGTGAGATCTCGTCTCTACAAAAAGTAAAATTACCCAGGCATGGTGGCATGCACTTATAGTCCCAGCTACTCGGGAGGCTGAGGCAGGAGGATCGCTTGAGCCCAGGAGGTTGCAGTGAGCTGAGATTATGCCACTGCACTCTAGCCTAGGTGATAGAGTGAGACCCTGTCTCAAAAAAACCTCAAAAACAAAGAAAATGTGGTGTATACATACAATGGAATATTATTTTAGCCTTAAAAAAAGAGGAAAGAATGTCATATGCTACAACTTGCATGAAAATTGAGGACACTATGCTAAGTCAAATAAGTCAGTCATAAAAAGAAAGAGACTGTATAATTCCTCTTACATGAAACAAAAAGTAGAAGTGTGGTTGCCAGGAACTGAAGGAGAGGGAAAAAGGGAGTTGTGGTTCAATGACTAGAGTTTTCAGATTTACAAGATGAAAAAGTTCTAAAAATCTGTTGTACCACAATATGCATATAGTTAATAGTGCTGTACTGTACACTTAAAAATAGTGAAGACAGTCAATTATATGTTATGCATTTTTTACCACAATAAGAAATAGGAAAATAAATTCTGACACATGCCATAACATGGATGAACCTTGAGGACATTATGCGAAGTGAAGTAAGCCAGTCACAAAAGGACAAATACTGTATGATTCCACCCTGGAGTAGTCAAATTTATATAGACAGAAAGTAGAATGATAGTTGCCAGGGTGGCAGGGAGAGTGAAAGGGGGATATTGTCTAATGGGTGAAGAGTTTTAGTTTTGTAAGATGAAGAGAGTTCTGGAGATGGATGGTGGTGATTCTTGCACAACAGTTTGAATGAACTTAATGTTGCTGAACTGTACACTTACAAATGATTAAGATGGTAGTTTTATGTTGTCTTTATTTTATCATAATTTTTATTAAGTTCATGAAAGAGAAGAGTCCCATTTGAGGTAGTAACTGTTTAAGTGCTAATTTTATGCCTTATTTTAAGATGCAAGGCAATATAACATGTTTCTTACTAGAATGAGAAGATAATATAAATCCTTTTCAAAGAATTTTAAGTTTCCATGACAACATTTGAAAATACTTTTTAGCACTTACAACCATCCATTCACATGAAATTTTATTACCTCTAGAAATTAAAGGGGAAGAAGCTCTTAGTTCCTATGGTGGTAGTTGTAGGAAATGTATTTGCTAGGCAAATAAATTATTTCCTCAAATCTTTGTTTCTTTTAAACAAGAAAAAGGAGTTGTTTTCTTGGGCACTTAGAGTTTGTGGAATGCCCCTGTCAAGTATGACTGCAATAGACAGTTTGGAAGAAATAGCTGGAAATTAGATTGGTATTGTGGAGATGCTGTCATATTACAAAGGCTTTTAAAGGCAGACAGACAAATATAAAAATGTGAGGCTGGCCAGGCGCATGGCTCACACCTATAATCCCAGCACTTTGAGTGGCCAAGGTGGGTGGATCACCTGAGGTCAGGAGTTCAAGACCAGCCTGGCCAACATGGTGAAACCTCATCTCTACTAAAAATACAAAAATTAGCTGGGCGTGGTGGCATGCGCCTGTAGTCCCAGCTACTTGGGAGGCTGAGATAGGAGAATTGCTTGAACCTGGGAGGTGGAGGTTGCACTGAGCTGAGATTGTGCCACTGCACTCCAGCCTGGGCAACAAGAACGAAACTTCGTCTCAAAAAAAAAAAAAAAAAGAAAAAGAAAATAATAATAATAATAATAAAAGAACTGTGAATGCTAGTACATGAGTTGGGTGGTAGGGGTACAAATGTGCATTTATTTTTATGGTTCATAATTCATATAACACAAATATTATAAATACATAATGCTAGAGAAGAAAACAGTTTAAAAATTGCCTTTAAAAAATTGAAGTTGCCAAATACCATAAGGACTCAGTATCAAACTTCTTGCAGTTGTGTATGAATTTCCTAGGGGCAAGCTCATGCTCTATTCATCTGGGAATATCCAGGCGCTAATATAGAGGCTCACGTAGTAGATAAGTAGATATCCATAAATGTTTTTTGAAAGAACGATGGGCTGGATTTCCCTATTCTCCTCTATTGCCACTTAATAATTTCTCATTCTCACAGAACACTTTATCCTCAATTCTGTGTCTGTGTGAGTTGACACCAGCAGGTAAATTGTTCTCCAATCTAACCAGTATTTCTGTGAAATCAGTTATTTTTATTCATCTCTAAATAACTCATTTTATTCATTCATTTATCTCCCTTATACATACTATCCAAGTGATTATTCATATCTCTTCTTCTCTTAAGCCCTCTTGTTTGTCCTCTTTCCAAAACTTATGCCCTACAGAGAAAACTGAAACCATCTGGTGAATGCTCTCATCTGAGTTCTTATTTTCAGCAGGGCATGAATTCCATCTTACTTTCACTTTCCTTCTCTTCAGTCTGATGAACAGGCTACTTTCCTCCTTATTATCATTATTTTTGAAAATTCAAATAACACATACAGTAGTTCTCCCTTATCCATAGTTTTACTGTTCGATTTCAGTTACCCATGGTCAATTGCAGTCTGAAAATATTTAATGGAAAATTCCAAAAATAATTCATAAGTTTTACATTGTGCACTTTGCTTAGTAGCATGATGAAATCTTGCACGGACCTGCCCCATCCCACCCAGACACAGATCATCCCTTTCTCCAGAATATCCACACTGTGTATGCTACCCACCAGTTAGCCTCTTAGTAGCCCTATCAGTTATCAGATCAAAAAGACATAGCATATAGAGGGTTTGGTACTATCCACAGCTTCGGGCATCCACCGAGGGGTCTTGGAATGTATTCCCATGGATCAGAGGGAACTATGTACATTGTAGTGGGAGAGAAGAATCTCCCTCCTTCAGCTTTCATCTCAACCCAGCCATACCAAGACAGGTGGTGAAGGGAAGGGGAAGACAATGCCTGCTCAGACAGTTCTTCTCCTTTCTCTCTCCCCACTCTAATTCTGACCCAGCATCTCTGGTCCATAGACCACCCTTCACTTCATTCCACTGTCCTCGTTGTTCAGCATGGGCATCTGGATTGGAATAGAAACATCAGACTTAAGCCGTGAGTTTTGTTTCAACATACCATTTATTGGTACCTATTGTATGCCATGGACTGCACCAGATACTTTGCATATTGTTTTGGTTTTTGCACTTGCTATCTAAATTCTAAATGGCAGTTTAGAAATGAGCACAATCTTCCAAGTGTAGTGATGCGTGCCTGTATTCCCAGCCTACTGAGAGGCCAAGGTGGGAGGATCACTTGAGCTCAGGAGTTCAAAGCCAGCCTGGGCAACATAGCAAGATCCTTGTCTCTAAAAAAATAAATAAATAAATAAATAAATAAATAAATACATAAATAGAAATGAACATAACCTGTGAGTAAGTTAGGGGCTGACTATAGATTCTCAGTGCTAAGAGTTCACATGGAATTTTTATTACCTTTTCCATTATTCTTATCAAAGTGTTTTATAATACATGTTTTATCTTCCCTAACACAGTAGTAAAGTCTGGCAGAAATCTTATTTTCCTTTTGTTTGCCTCCCATTTATAGTATATGGAAAAAGCACTCCCATTTATGAGTGCTTCTTCAATGTACTATATTTTGAAAAAAATTTGAGAGCTTTATGACCTGCCCTTGAGACAGTGTTCACATTTTGAGTAGAGCCATGAAGCTTGTGTTTTCTTAATGATTACTGTTTAGCCATTAAAAACTTTAACAGATTATGTGATCCATTCAGATAATGCTAATTGTGAATACTAATAAGTCTTTTTGATTATTGTTATCTGGTTGTTAGATTAATCAGTATCAATAGATGATCAATATATTACCCTTTTTCTTACCAGTCAGTATGAATAAAATTTAAACCCCAGAGTAATTATGTATTCTTTTTGGCACAGTAAGCCAAAAGATTTGACTTGATATCATTTATAAATGAATGAAATGATCAACTCTAGCAACTGATTTAATTGTCTCCAAGTCAGAGATCAGCAATGATGCTTGGTTGTTTAAAAAGAAGGAAAATCCTTACATTTGATAATGCAGTTTAAACTAATTCTTTCATTCAACAAATACTTAGTACCCATTAAGTATGCGTCAGATACAAAGTACAGTCCCCACATTTAAGGAGTTTGCAGTATAGTTGAGTCGGAATTCTCCTTATCCTCCACAACACCTAGTAGAAATCTTGTACATAGATGTTCAAAATTAATTCACTCAGCAAATATTTATTATGTGTGCCTAGTGTGTGCCAACAGTGGTTGACAGACGATGCCACATTCTTACCTGGCTAATTTCTGTAGGTGGATGCTTCTTGAGAATTGCAAATATGTCCATATTTTTCATGGGTTACTAGGAATTAAAATTGGAAAATTATCTTCCATTCTCCCAGCATATAAATAGTGTTTCTTAATTAGTGAAAAAGAGCTTAAATTCATTAGACATCACAAGGCAATGGAAATCTTTCATAATAAAAACTGTTCTGCATTGACAGACTTTCTTATTAATTGCATATTTTTAAATCATATTTTAAGGAACATTTTTCCTTGATTTTAATCTATCCTGAAAATATTGTGGTGGTAAATTAAACAAAATTTTAAAGCAAGAAAAATTAGCCCCCAGCATAGAAACTCTTTGTTTTGTATCTTTATTTCAAATAATGTGATGTTTTAAACCATTGGTTCACAATTAAAAGTGCTTTTGCCTCCTCAAAGATAATTGGCAATGTCTGGAGACATTTTTGGCTGTCACATTGGGTGAGAGCTTAGCGGGAGGCTACTGAAATCTTGTGGATAGAGGCAGGGATGTTGCTAAACATCTTGCAATGCACAGGACAGCCCCCTACAACCAAGAATTGTCCAGCACAAAATGTCATAATACCAAGACTGAGGAATGTTGTTTTAGGTAGTATATTTGTAGCAAATGGTGAAAAGCATCCGAACATTGTATATAACATATAACACCAAAACATAAGATATTAAAAACAGTTATTTCATTTTTTCTCCACTCAAGATATCTGTTTTATTCAACAGAAGGCTTTTGGATGACATCCATGTATCAGGAAATATAGGTTCCAGACATTTCAAAGGCATAAGGTTCGAGTTCTCAAAGAGTTTGCATTATAAAAATAGAAATGATATATAAACAAAAAATTACAAAAGAATATGCCATGTTTTATCATAGAGCTAAGTAGTAAATAGCTTTGTTGGGTTGGTCAGAGAAGGCTTGACAGAAGAGATGAAGTTTGAGTATTGTGTAGAAATTCTGCTCAGACGTCAACACTCAGGTCCTAGCTGGGAAAGGACAGCGCAAGCAGAGGGAACAGCATGTGTGAAAGCCTGGAAGATTGTTAAACAGCAAGCATTGATTGTTTGTTGTTTGTTATGTTGAGATGAGTCTGGAGTTTTAGGTAGAGACCTGCTTTAGGAGGACTTGAATCCAGGATAGTTGGACTTCATCCTGAGGATAGGGATATGATATGACTAATCTGCATTGTACAAAGACCATTCTGATGGTTATATGCAGAATGGAGATGAGAAACACTTTACAGTATTTTAACTGACACAGTAGGAGATCATGAAGGTCTGAGATAACATAAGACGGTCTAATGTCAGGATGTGGTATCTCTTGAATGGTACAGGAAAACAGTAGATAAAAAAGATGTAGGATAACTTATGTTTCACGGATGATGGAACCATTAGCCAGGACAGAAAATATAAAATCAGAAAGTACATGGTGGAACTAATTTTTCTCCAAAGATGTTCTTTTTGAGGTATCTGTAGAATGTATGTTTTTTGGCCCAGGAGTTTATTGAATACTTGCCCAATTATGAGTATTAGCAATGGCACAAAGGAAGCATGGCAGCTTAGGGGCAAAGAATTCTACTTCTAAATATGCCAGTGATTGTGTTTAAGGCCTTGGAAGTATAACTTTTTTTTTTTTATCTGTAATGTTTGGAGTGTGGTGATGGAAACATACCACTTAGGGGAGTTGATATAACTGATACTGAGCTAAAGAATAATAAACTAAGACTAAATAATTGACTATTATACAGCATTTGAAAAATTGTAGTAGTTAAACATTCTGGGGGCCATAGCAACCATTTACCATGATAAATGTTTATACACTAAAGTTAGGTTCCTAAGGTCACTCATTTTGATAGTCTTTGAGTAACATCGGCTGAGTTGCATGGATTGCCTCTGGTGTGCTTTAGATAAGCTTTTGTTCTTAGTTTTCTACTTTTCATTACTCATGTATAACTTTTACCTGCTTTTGCATTAGAAGGAAAACTTTGTCTTACTGGTTATATCCAAACCTCTTGTGCTAAGTATTTTTTATACTTTCACTGAAAAAAAAAAAATACTACCTTCAAAATGTTAACTGAAAATGCCTTAGCTAATGAACATGAAAAGAAAAACAGTTGTAAAATGTTTGCCGTTACTGCATTGTTTTAATGTTCTTCATTGAGGCTTCTCTGTTCATCAACCCTTTGAGCAGGAAGCAGTATAAGGTTTCTTATGATTATTACTACTAACAAATTGTAAAGATCTTTTTCCTTTAATCTATTTAGTACAGGATCTATTTAGTACTGGCGTGTGTCCCGGAATACCATCAGAGATAAGGCTATTATCCTCTCATTGAGTATTATCCTGGGAAAGTATTTATAAAATTGAACTCCGTTGCACCTGCTGACCTCCTTTTTTAAATGAAGAAGGGTGGGGATAGAGATTATGCTAACTGAATTCAGATGAAGCAGTGTATTTGGCAACACTGACACAAAGTGCTTTAGTTAGGGCCTTTTGTTTTGTGCAAATCGATTCCATCTTGGACTCTGAAAGAAATAAGTTGACAATTCAGATCAGGAAGTTGATAATCACATTGGGTGCTCTGCACTTATTGGCACAGTTGCTATTTTTCATGAGCAATTCTATACTAGGACTCCTGGCTATTTCAGGACTAGTCTAAAATGTTTGCTTGCCATTGTTGTCATGTTTTCTGCAAAATTGCTATAAATGTAATCTAGTGGCATTATATTCAAGTATGAAAGACAGTACTCTTAGAAGAGTTAAATATTTAATATTCATGCTTAGCTTTTTAAAAAATAGATCATTAAAATGGAAAAGAATAGTCAAGCACAATTTTTAAAACTTAGTTTCTTATTGAGCCTACCTTAAGCTTAAAAAGCTTGAAGAACAGTGCCATGTAACTTGTAATTATCGCCTTAAAAATATTTTGCATTGTCAGATTACTCAGATTATTGTTATATAAAATATATGCTACATGCACTCATTTCAGTATGCTATTAAGGCTCACATATTTAATCACTTAGGTTTTTTGCTGGTTTGGGGCAGCATTGCTAAATTAAATGGTGGTTTGTGCCTTTCTAAAAATTATTTTGATTGATAGGACAAGATATAAATGAAATAAATTTGCTCCCAATTTTGTTGTCCCATTAAATCAAGCTATATTCTTTTTTCTATATTCCCTTCCAGTTCCTTCTCATATGGTCACATGCCTTTTCCATAATTAACTCAGTGTTGCAGTCTGCTGTTCACATTATATTTTAAGCTTTTTCTATGGTGGTACAATATAAAAGTTCAGTATCATCATAATACAAATGCAAAGCTATTCTGTTTATTTAATAATAAAGTATTTGACCAAATTAGTAATCTGGTAGGAACATCAGTTAATCAAATATAAATAGTTTATGTGATGAAATGCAGCAAAATTAGAACTGGAGCCTGGGTCTCCTCACTTAGAAATATATTATATAATGAACCTTCCAGTATTCTAGTTGCTGTATTTTAAAATTAACGGATCAGGAAAATAAGACTTATATTGGATTTAGTGGACTGTATCCATCTCAATTTTCTATACTAAGGAAATCAATGTATATACCAGCTTTATGGAGTTATAGTAAATTATATAATACATAAAGGTATTATGTAAATTTTACATTGTGTACATTTTACATATATTAGATATGTGTTGGCCATATAATCAGAAAAATTAATTTTTTTGCATAACCAATCTAAAGTTGAATTTAAGCTGTCTTAAACTCTGAAAACTAGGAATCACTTTTATCAATTTATCAGTTTTATCAATTTGTTCAGTTTATTTACAGTTAGGAATGTTTCCTGCTTTTTAAATAAGTAATGTATTATCTTAATTTACATGTGTTATATGCAGTAATTGTAAACATTTAGTAATGGAAAGTATAGGAAAAACAGTCATAATATGTAGTTGAGCACAGGCTTTGTAGTGAAAGAGATGTGGTGTTTAATCCCAGTTCTACTCCTACTAGCTCTGTGTTCTTAGGCAAGTTATTTACCTTATCTCTTAGCCTGTATTTCCTTCTCTCTAAAGTAGGCTTAATAATACCTGCCTGATAGAATTATAGTAAATTGTATAATACATAAATGTCATCTTGCAGAGAACCTGACACTCAATAAAGGTAGTTCTAGTACTTATTATTATTACCTTTAATATTAATTAAAATTTGTACATGAATTACATTAATAGTAATTTTAGAGAAGAATCAGTTTTAAATGATTGAGGACTTATAATATGGATCAAATCAGAATTTTATGAATTCTATAATGTTTGGAAAGTTGCATATGTTGAATAATACAAAATTAAAATGAATAGTAAGAGAATTTTTTCAGACTGTTCTGCCAGCTAATGTATAATTTTTCTTTCAACAGGTTCAGCACTATGTAGCTACAACCTAAAGCCTTCTGAATACACTACATCTCCAAAATCTTCTGTTCTCTGCCCCAAACTACCAGTTCCAGCGAGGTAAATTTTATTGCAAAGTTGTTAACTTGTGACTGTTGTTTTTGTAGGTAAATTTTAAACAATATATGTTATTCTGAGAAAATAGTCATTTGATACCTGTTGGCCAGGTCCAATACTTTTATACAAAAAAATTTTAAAGTAGCAATAGAAATGACATTATATATTTAATATTTAAAAACAACACATAGGCAACCAACTTTTCTTGTTCTGAGATATTTTAAATTTCTTTCAGGGGCTTGTTTTTTTTGTTTTTATTTTCATGCCAAAATTTTTAAGTGCACAAAAGCACTGAATTGCTGTAAAATCTGCAACAAACTTAGAAACCAAGTCTCACAATCTCCAAAGAGTTTTTTTGATTTATCCTGGTAATATTTACTGAGATTGTTTTAAATTTACTTTGTAAATTTAGGAAGTCTGCCAGTGATTATTCCCCATAGTTTCTTTCAGGTTATATTTTTAAAGTAACATTCTCTGTATTAGGTTGTTTGCTATATCTTATCCAAGGTCTTCTTCAACAAACATTTATTATTAAGTACCTACTGTGCATAATGGATACAAAGATGAAACAAGAAATGTTCTTTGGAAGGATCTCAAAGTAGTGATAAGTAAAGCAACATTTAAAATTATAAATAGATTTTTTGAAAGGAAATGAATTATCAAGCGTTGTAAAATATATGCTCAGAATTAGGTAGGTATATGTATCTGTATGTGTGTGTATGTATATTTGTGCACACACACACCCCCACACACTTTGGAGTATTGGTCAGATCACAACCTTAGCGTACATTGCCAACTATGTGTAACATGAGTCAACTTCTCCAGGAAAATGTACTTGAGGCCACTTTAATTGTATCTCAATATATTATAGGAAGCTGTTGTATAAAAAATTTTGAGACTCATGTCTACTTTCTTTTGGATTACTTATGGGTGTAACTTGGGTTTTATTAACTTGAATTTGAAATTTTCTGTTGAAAGTAGAAAAAAGATATATCAGTTAAATATATTTTCAGCTCATTAATCTTGTCAAGTTGCTATTGAAAAATCAAAATTTAAAGCCTGT
This sequence comes from Pongo pygmaeus, assembly GCF_028885625.2. Lineage (NCBI taxonomy): Eukaryota > Metazoa > Chordata > Mammalia > Primates > Hominidae > Pongo > Pongo pygmaeus. The sequence goes on from NC_072386.2 coordinate 95,746,965, forward strand.
AGACATAAAACTAAAGGGACTATTTTAAAAGATAGTAAGAGAGACCTACAAATTATGGCCTTAAACCAACAGCTACAGAGATTACATTCATATAAATTGAGAATATTAGGGAGGCTGTGGCAGTAAAGAAAAGGGGATCCTTTGAATAGTCTTAGGAGAAAATTTATCCATATAAAAATGAGAAAAGCTCTATACCCTTATCTATCCAACTGGTAAAGTCTGTTTTAAATATATTCTTTGAATATAGAATCATGCTCTCAAGATTTAAAACATATTATGACAGGATAGCCAGAAAGCCTGGGTGTGAGAGGGAGGTCTCTGCTCCTGTGTAATGGGGGCAGGATGTCAGGTGGGGGCAGGTTGTCAGGTGGGGGCAGCTCAGCTCATCCTGCACATCCTTCCCTGCCTCTGACCTCTGATGCCACTATGTTGAGGACTGCCTGTTCCTGGTTATTTTAGGTTTTCCAGTTTTTGGTACACACATGCATCTCACAATGTCCTAGGGGTATTCACTGGAAGACAAAGAATAGTATTAGGGGAGAAGATTTTAGAGATGGACAGAAATGGCTTCTAACAAGGTCATCATCTAATATCTCACTAATCTAAAATGCAGTGCTGAACCTATACCATCTGAAAACTGACTGCATGCTGTGTTTATGCTGTGTTTAAAGATCCTTATGTTTTACTTATTTTAGTACATCACAGTCTAAGTATGTTATCACTTTTGTCTGAACTAAGCCAGTTGGAAAGTAAAAGAGAAGAACATTTGATAGAAAGAAGGCAAATCTTGTAAATACCAGAGCTATATAGTATTAGATAAACAAACTGAAAGGATCTGAGAATAAGAATAAATTTGTTTTAATAAAAAGACTTGGGGCATCACCCCATTCCACCCATCGTTGTATTAGATACCAAGTCTCCAAAGATGAGTAAGACCTAGTCTCTGTCTTTAAACTCGTAGTCTAGTAGGGACTATGTTTTTGGTGACTTTTTTTAATGGCAAAAGACCAGCACCAGGCAAAACTATGAGGCAGGCAAGTACCCCTCAGCATCCTTCACATCTCTTTTGGTGTCCTTCTAGGAGCATACTACTGGGACAGAAGGACGTGAACTTTGAGATAAGTCTGGGGTGAATTCCATATAATTACTTTCTGTTTGTCACCCTGAGCAAGTCTCTTAACCTCTCTGTAAACCAAGTTTCCTCATGTGTGAAGTGGGAATAGTCATATTCCCCTCAAGGAATTGTAAGACTTAAACAAGATAATATAAAAACAGTGTAATTAAACATCTGTGTGCTTGGCCCTTGACTTAGGAGGTATTTCTTTAAACGTCTAGAACCTCTTCTTTTGGCCCATCTTTCTTGGGAATCCAGGGGCCTTCTACAGCTAAAAGCAGCACCTGTTTTAGAAAAAAGCATTTGTAAACTAATTTTCAATGAAGCATTAGTGACATATAATAACCAGATGATTACCATTCCTAAAAGCTTTTGAATTTTAAAAACAAATGCCTAGAAAGAGTTGTATTTTATCCAAATTCATAACTCTCTATAGGTGAAAATGCCAACCATGGTGGCAATATGGGAAATAGCTAGCCGGTATGCTTACAGTGCTTTTAGAAATAGCCAGAGAAAACAGCAATAGTAGAAACAAATTACATAAATTCAGTTTATTCATCATGTATTTGGGCACCTCTGGATGCCAGAAAGGTTACTAGGTGCTGGGGAATTAATGATACAATAATGTAGAGATGACAAATTAATAGCCAAAGGCCAGATGCAGTGGCTTATGCTTGTAATCCCAGCACTTTGGGAGGCCAAGGCAGGTGGATTGCTCGAGGCCAGGAGTTTGAGACCAGCCTGGCCAACATGGTAGAACCTCGTCTCTACCAAAAACACAAAAATTAGCTGGGCATGGTGGTGCATGCCTGTAATCCCAGCTACTCAGAAGGCTGAGACATGAGAATCGCTTGAACCTGGGAGGTGGAATTGTAGTGAGCCAAGATTGTGCCATTGCACTCCAGCCTGGGCAACAGAGCAAGACCCTGTCTCAAAAAAAGAGAGAAAGAAAGAAAGAAATTAATAACCAAGAAGAAAATGTTATCTGTTCATATTTTTCAATGGAGGATTCAAGGATAAATTAACACTTACAAATCATCTACTACGTGCCAGCTATCCCACAGTATCTCTCATATATATTATCTCATTTAACCTTCACAAAAATCTGTCAAGATATTGCCCCCAATTTGTAGATGAGGAAAAAGAAGATGAGAGAGGTTATCTAAAGCCATACAACTAACTGTTGCAAATTGGAATTTGAATCCAGGATGTTGTAGTCTATACCACAGTGAGTGTTCAACAACAACAGAGTATAGGAGTGAAAGAAGGCTGGGCACAGTGGCTCATGCCTGTAATCCCAACACTCTGGGAGACCAAAGTGGAAGGATCGCTTGAGTCTGGAAGTTCAAAACCAGCCTGAGCAACATAACAAGACCCTCTCTCTCTATAAAACATAAATAAATGAATAATAAAAATGTTTTAAAAAGGGGGAAAGAAGAGAAAAAAGAAACACCACTCCATATTTAGACTCGTAATTCCTGCCTTTACTGTACTATAGAGATATTGCCAGAATACTTTATTGTTATACTTACTTAAATAAAACTTTGGCTAGAAATCATGTGTAATTGTTTATTTATAACCTGAGGTTCTAAAGTAATTATATGAGATGCAGACCCCTGCCTTCTTGTGAAGGCAAATGGGCAAGTGGTATTAGGCATTGTTTGTCATCATACTTTAGGGAGCTTATTAACTGTGATGATCTGAACTTAAAGGTAAATGGACAGTATGTTTGCCAAGGTAAGATATAATTTTCATATGAGGGACTAATGTAAAAATTTTTAAAAGATTCATTATAAGTTCATTTTGTTCTTGTTGACTGCTTCAGCAAGTAAAACAGCATCACTTCCTAATGTGACTACATCGACTTAAAGATTCAATATTTGGTGGAAGGTAGAAAAACTTACTGTATATAGAATACTTTATGCTTGTCCTTTTAATTAAGAAGCACAAAATGTGTCATTTAGGTAAGATACTAAAGTAGAAATGATCTCATAATACTAGCTCCTCAAAAGTATTATTTTCTCAGAGGTATATGAAATCGGTGAATTCACCTCCACCTAAATTCATTAAATCACATGGGATTTAAATGCTAAAATATAAAACAAACCATTTCAATGACATGATTAATACTTAATTTTTTTTTATAAGAAAACAATTCAAGTATCAAAACCCTGTGGCTAGCAGAGTTGTTTTTGTTTGGGGAAAAGTTGAGAAAAAGAATGACAAATAAGGAAATCTAGTTTGTTTAGATTTCAAACAAGGGAATCTAGTGCTTTTTACTTTAAAGCTAAGTATTTCATCTTATTTTTGAATAATGTGCCTATATATTATTTCTTCTTATGTTTGCCTTCTATTTTTGTTACTCATTACTACTAGGAACAGATTTTGACTATCAGCTAGACAATGTAGTTAATCAGCATGTGCTAATTTTATACCTTTAAATTTAGAGCATCAGGTTGTTGTTTTTTTTTTAACTGACATCGATTGAATTTTGGTGCAAAGGACTGTTGTTATTTTGCTCCGGTTCTTTGAAGAATACTTAAAAAAGTGTTTTTTCCAGTTGGCCAACTGTTAATAAACTGTAAAAATGTTTGAAAGGTTAAGTTCAGGGCAGATATTACCCAGCATTTCCTCCTAAATAAAAATGAAGGATTTTCATTTTGAGAGTTCTGGTCATTCTCTTTTAAAATAATCTATTCTCATCCTAAATTTGAAAAGAAAAAAAACACTGAACATATTGGGCATCCTGTTCCTATATAATTTTGTATCATCGATTTATGGGTGCCCTCTTGGATGATGATGATGATGATCTGAAGAGACTTACAGAGTGCTTACTCCTACTCTTTCAGCTAACCAATGGAGAAAGTAAGAGAGAGAGATGGAGTTACAGGCAGGGTGCAAGGTTAGAAGAATTGGGGCTTTTATAGTTGCCTAGCAGGAAAAAGAAAACAGGAAGGCAGGGCTGAGAAAAATAGTGGGTACTGAAAACAAGAAAAAGACATCAGTATCCTTAAGTGAATATATTTTATGTTCAAGGTTGGAGGCAAGTGAGTTAAACAGAGACTAAATCACATGATAGGGTAATAAATAAAGAGGATGGAGTTATAGATAATCATGAAACGAGAGGATTTTAGTTTTGAAGGATAGAGAACCAGGCTTTATTTTAAAAATACGGTTAGAAGGGTCCTTAGGCAGAGACATTAACTTGTAGAGATGGCATCTAGACAACATCAAAAAAGAAGCTTCATCATGACAAAGTTGTCAGTTTAAAGGTTTCTGTCACAAATCAGCTTCTATTGACTTAGAAATTTACAGTTAATCCTTTTTGATTCTCATAATATTTTTAACTAAATCTACTTCACTTAAAGGTATTCTATAATTTAATATCTTTTTGCATCATTAGTGAAGCACTTTTTGGTTAAAAAAAACAATGATTTGAATACCTATAATTCAAGCATTTCTTAGAATGCTCTGGCTTCCTGCGCTTTCTGATACAATATCAAACCTTTGGCATTAACTTTCACTAATACCATTTTGGAGGTTGACACAAATACACAGGGATCCAAGAGGCAATTTTAAAAAATGAATATTCATGTCATATTGTTATGTTATCATTTTTTGATATATTTACTAAAGCAAGACTAAGGCAAGGCTAGATCTTTAAAATTATATTATTTTAACGTTCCACCAAATATGACAGCATGGAAGATGTTACTCATTCTTACCACCAGTGGTGCTCATTTACTAACATTTAAGGGAAACTGATACATAGTGTGCTTATATTCTTATTTGAAAAGAAACATTTTTCGAGGAAGGAAACAAGGATAGTGTTTTGCTTCAGGTCATACAAAGTTGCTTTGCTGAGATTACAAACCTTGTAGTGCCCAACCATGTAATTTTATCCACTCATTGGACCAAAATACAGTGCCAACCAAGACTGAGAACACATTTGTATCATTCCAGTTAAAAATGTAGTTGTAGCTGGGACTTAAAGTTCTATGAACATGTTTTCATGGATACCATTTAAAAAAAGTTATAAGAACAATTCTGGAAATGTGGGATTCACGTTAACGATGGCTAAATTTTAACATAATGCACATATAAGTGTGTATTTATGCATGGACATACGTATGGCTCTCGTAGAATCCGAGTAAATCACAACCAAAGGCATATTCGTAGTTCTTTGTTTAAAATCTCTCATTGATTAGTGTATACTATCCTCTCAGAAGTTGAACCATGTTGTAACAAACCAGATTAATGTCACAGTTTACACATAGCTGTAGTCTTTCACAAGTAAAAGTTTCAGTCCATGTAAGCCTAATATAAATGACTAAGTAATTCGTTATTTTACATCTTTTTAGACACAGATAATCTTAGATTAATAGTAACTGATAAAAGGAAAATAGCCCAGAATTCTGTGATCCTAACAAGTCCAGTATTTTTCACTTGTTAATTATTTTCTGTTCTCATGATTATGTGTAATCTTTTATGCAGAGATATCACATTAGATATACTTTTCCCCTTCTATTATTACATTATAAGCATTTCCATATATTAGTACTCATGGTTACTGTTTTAAATAGCTGCCTATTACGCTGTTTGTTGATGTCTCAGCATGACTTTGTTTATATGAGAGGTATTAAGCTTATGCTGTAAACACCTTTATTAATCTGAGATTTTGTATGCTGTTTTGTTAGAGGAAACATTCTCTTAATGGTGGCACATTTCAAGTAAAAGCACGTGCTTTTTATTTTTAAATCGCTTATGGCAAAAATTCATTTTCAGTTCAATAAAGTATGTGTTTGTAAGTTTTGTCATCTGCCCTTTGACTGGTAGATGTGCAGGCTAAGGAGTTTTAAGTGTTTGGTTTTGCTTTTGGTAGTTGTGTGTGTGTATGTGTGTGTGTGTGTGTGCGTTTCTTTTCAGAAGGGGAGGGTAATGTCTTCTGTTGGAACATGCACTCCACCCTCTTTGATAAGGCTTGTGGTAAGATTTGCATCACTACCCATGACAGTCATCCTCATAGCATTAAGCACACAGCTCTTAGCTCCCATAATGATGTGTGGAGGGTGGAGAGTATTGCAGCCATATTCACCTTTCATTTGTGTGTTTGATGTGGCATTTATATTAAGTAGGAGTAATTTTTTTTCTGATTTTTTTTTCTTGTGTCACCAGTGCACCTATTCCATTCTTCCATCGCTGTGCTCCTGTGAACATTTCCTGCTATGCCAAGTTTGCAGAGGCCCTGATCACCTTTGTCAGTGACAATAGTGTCTTACACAGGCTGATTAGTGGAGTAATGACCAGCAAAGAAATTATATTGGGACTTTGCTTGTTATCACTAGGTAATTGTTTTTCTCATTATTAGCTATTGCATAGTATTGCAGTAGAAGACTGTTTTGTCTTTTAGCCAAAATATGAATACAACTGGGGATACTTGTAAAATGTTTAACTTCCCATAGCCAAAATCATTGTTTCAGATTATATATAGTTAAGAATATGTACATATAAGTATGTATATATATCTGAAACTCATTCCCTTCTTTTTTTCTTTCATTGGAGAAAACTGGTGTTTTCCCAAACATTGGTTACTAAGTCTATAGCTACTTTAATATGATAGCAGGAGGCTTCTTTTAATGAATCAACAACCCTCTGTTTTTAGTTATGATTCCTAAAAGGTATATTTACTTATAAAGGAGGCAACATATTCTCTTATATATTCCCATCTAAGAACATAGATTTCTGATAGATTACTTTTGAAGTATGTAATTTTTTTTTCATTGCTACAGTGCATAGTATCACTGTATTGCTGGAAAAATTAGGAAATCTCCACCTATTAGCCACTGAGTTTTCTAGTCAATAAATGGATAATAAATCAAACAAAAATGTTATTTTCAAGATTAAAACTCCCTATATTATTCTAGAACTATATGTACCTTATCAGAATGTATAGGCCTTCTTAGTTGGGAGAAGTAAGCTATGGTAGGAACCAACAGCTATTTCATTATATAAGTAAACTTAGTATTTATGCCTGTTAACAATTATAGCCATTGAGAAGATACAAGCTGTATTTCCATCTTTCCTGTCATTAGAGAGTATTTTCTTTTTGCTTAGGTAGTACTTGACTCAATTGAAATAATGCTGTCCATATGAAAATCTATTTCTGTGATATTTGAAAGGCTCCCATCTGTTTTTGGTTCCTGTACATTTATTGCAAAAGTGAGTACCTTAATAATGTTACCTAGACACAAATCCCAACCATTTATTTGGCTTTGCAAGTGGCCCAAAGAAACTTAACTGTTAGTCTAGCTTTGTATCAAAATTATTTGGTTTTTGAAATAGTTAAAACTTTAACCAAAAACTAAAGATCCAATTAAAAAATAGTGCCAATAATGTTAAGCCATCAGAATTCTATTTTTTATTAGAATGATTCTCTTTTGAGGCTTAAGAGTGTAGTATAAACTTAAAAAATCTTTGTTCATTTGTTTGTGGAATGGGCCTTTAGATAATTAAGAAATTTATAAATTATTATTTCAGAAACGTATTTCCCATGCAAGGGTTAAATCTTTCCTTTCTTCTTTAAGAGTTTTACTCAGGATTATAGAACATCAGATTTAGCTTGGGGCAGGTAGAAGAACTGGCTGTATAACTCAAACAGCTTTGCTCCTTTTTGAGGAAGGTCTCCTCACCTGGGACCCCTGACCTCAGTTGAGAAATTAGACAGAGGAAGTTCGGCCATAGTAGGCTTCAGGATGTTATTCCACAGGGTCAGACCATCCTTTGGAGTTCTAGAGGAGAAATACCCAGAAAAGGATAAGATGCCATTTAGCTTCTTGACTGACTGTCAGAGAAGTTAGTTGCTCCTGAAATACATAGATTACTCAATAAAGCGTAGCTCCTAATTTAACTGATCTCTGTCTATGTGCAGTAATTTTTCTTGTCACCGACATGTCATTCTCTACACTTTGTGTGCTGGCATGTATGTTTGCATGTCTGATGTCTTCCCCGTGGTGAATCCACAACAGTCTTGTGCTGTTTTTGAGTCACCATGTGCATTTGCATGTATTTTTTTCTGTAGTTTATAAACCCACAGTCAGGTGACTTTGGTTTCGAGTGATGCTATTTAAGTGGTACAGGTAGCAAAGTCAAATACAACAGCGGCTAGTTTCCTTCCTTATCTAAATTGTGGTCAATAGCAACAGATTATTTCCCTGGGGAAAAAAGCAGCCATTTAAAGGGTTTTCATTTATATTTACCTGCATTTTCAAATAATATTCTATATGTTCTCTATTTTCCCTGCAGTTCTATCCATGATTTTGATGGTGATAATCAGGTACATATCAAGAGTACTTGTGTGGATCTTAACGATTCTGGTCATACTCGGTTCACTTGGTAAGCTATTTATTTCTTTGTTTTCTACCTCAGCCTTTTAACTACTTTGGTAGAAAATAGAAATATAAAGAAGAAAATAAATTTTATTTTCACAAGCTATATCTTCAAGGAAGACTGTTAATTTTTGCCTTAAAATTTCTCATAATTATATTTGCCCCTCCCCTCATTTCATCACTTTTGGCATTTGAAGTCCAGACCTTTTTTCTATGCATATGTATATGAACATATATAGTTAAATTTTACCAGCTGAATATGAAACCTTTTAGTAATGGAATTTGTTCTCATTACATTTATAATCTTCACTGGTATGTTTGGTCTTACTGTTCTCATCTGTTCTGTCTTTCTTGAAATTCATTCTTTCTTGTTTTCTCTCTTTGCTACACGAACTATGTTTTCTTTGGTTATCTTCACCCTTGCTTTGATGGTATACATTACATTTTCACTTCTACAGTTGTTTTCAGAAAATATTCTTCAGACTACTGTGATTATTAAAGTCAGAAATAAGATGATATAAAATGCTCACCATCACTGGCCATCAGAGAAATGCAAATCAAAACCACAATGAGATACCGTCTCACACCAGTTAGAATGGCAATCATTAAAAAGTCAGGAAACAACAGGTGCTGGAGAGGATGTGGAGAAATAGGAACACTTTTACACTGTTGGTGGGATTGTAAGCTAGTTCAACCCTTGTGGAAGTCAGTGTGGCGATTCCTCAGGGATCTAGAAGTAGAAATACCATTTGACCCAGCCATCCCATTACTGGGTATATACCCAAAGGACTATAAGTCATGCTGCTATAAAGACACATGCACACGTATGTTTATTGCGGCATTATTCACAATAGCAAAGACTTGGAACCAACCCAAATGTCCAACCATGATAGACTGGATTAAGAAAATGTGGCACATATACACCATGGAATACTATGCAGCCATAAAAAATGATGAGTTCATGTCCTTTGTAGGGACATGGATGAAATTGGAAATCATCATTCTCAGTAAACTATCACAAGAACAAAAAACCAAACACCGCATATTCTCACTCATAGGTGGGAATTGAACAACGAGAACACATGGACACAGGAAGGGGAACATCACACTCTGGGGACTGTTGTGGGATGGGGGGAGGGGGGAGGGATAACTTTAGGAGATATACCTAATGCTAAATGACGAGTTAATGGGTGCAGCACACCAGCATGGCACATGTGTACATATGTAACTAACCTGCACATTGTGCACATGTACCCTAAAACTTAAAGTATAATAATAATAAAATTAAAAAAAAAAAAAGAAATAAGATGATATATGTTGAGTTCTCCCCTGCCTCCCTTAAATTTAACATAAACTTTCCTTCCTTTCATCCCCTACTCTCTTCTGCTCCCTCCCACTTTTCGCCCTTGTTAAATAGTCTGAGCTTTTGTACTCAGGTTATAATTAAAGTTAAAATATTACTTTCACCTGCTGTATCTTTTTAAAAATCTTGTTTATCTTTGCCTTAAAAACTTTTATAATTATATTTACATTTACGTTTTCCTGGACTAGTTTTAGTAGGAACTACTGGTCCTTCTTCCATAAAGTAGTACAGAACTGCTAGTAAGGAAAATTAAATCCGTTATTTGGAAATAAATTTGAAGAAGTCTTCCTGAATGTAAAGGAAAATTACCAAAAAAGTAAGCTGGTAAGTTAGATGATAGCAGAAGAATAAACAATGACCTTAGGAGAAAAAAACCAATGGAACAGAAACAATAATCAAATGCAGAAATAAAAAATTTCAGAATTGAAAGATTCCCCCAAAAGATCATAGGCAAATTTAATTAAGATTCAGAATTAGACAAAACTTTAAAACTCTAGATATTAATAGTGTTGTGATGATTAAATTAGATCACATCTATAAAGGACTTATCACAGTTCCTAACACAAATTTAAATTTTAATAATAAATACTGTCTACCACGGCTATTGTGAACAGCTTCCTCCTTGACATCATTATTTCAATTTCATCCTATTTTTTTAACTTCAGCTTTTCTCCTATAATTCATTTCTGTATGTAGGTAACATATTTTCTTCCATTTTCTGAATATATTAAGCATTTTTACAAACAATTTTCTTGTACCTGCAAGACTTCAAAATGGAAACATTCTCCTTGCTCTAAAATGTTTTTCACCAGTTTCTGGTAGTTTTGATATGTTTCCTCCTCTTCAACAGATGGAAAATTTGTACTTGGTATTTGCCAACAAATAGGTAATGGAATTTGCCTTTGTCCTCATTAACTCTTGAGTGCAGATGTTGATATACATAGACTTTACTTCAGTTTTTTATTTCCCAGACATTTATCATATCAGCCACACACACACATATCTCTACTCTGAATCATCCATTTTTTCACTGTGACCTACAAGGCCTTACAGTGTGGTCTGGTCCACAGCTACCTCTCTACCCACATCTCTACCACTTTCCGCATTGTTCATTGCAGTAGCCACAATGGTCTTCTTTCTCTCATACTAGGCATGGTTCTACCTCATTCTCTTTGAACTTTGCCGGGGACACTCTTTCCTTAGATAGTGTCATAGATTGCTCTCTGTCTTTGATTCCGTTGCTCAGATATCATCTTACTAATACCAGTGAGGCCTTGCTTACCCATCTTATATAAAATTGCAAAGCTTTCCCTACCCAAACACTCTATATCCTTCTTACCAGGAGATCGTTTTTTCTTTAGGCTTAATATACTGTATTTTTCCTTGTTTTCTTATTTTTTTGTTTCCCTATTATTATATAAGTTCCATGAGCAGCAAGAGTAAGGACTTGGCTTTGTTTACTGTTCCATCTCCAGCTAGAACAATAGGTGCTGTAGCATTCAAAATGTTTGCTGAATGGGTTGAATGTAGGTATATAAGTCAACTCTCATATGTGGAGGTAGGTTTGTCTCCCTCTTCAGTCTTGTTCTTTGAATCTCTCAACTGGTGTTGGAGATTTAAAAATGCTCGTCCCTAGCACCCACCACTATCAGAGATTTCCTCTTTGTTCCTCCCTTTGGTGGGAACTGTTCTTTTGATTTGCATTTATTCATTGTACAAATACTTAATCAACTGCATTACTGTGTCAGTGCAAGTCACAGAGGTATCTGTGATGAGTACAACAGAGAAGATCCTTGCCCTCTTTAAGCTTCATTGATGTTTTCTGTGATGCTTATTTCCTTCCTCCAGCCTCCTCAGCTTAAATGCTGAGGCTCTTTCTTTGTGATCAATTCCTGTCAGGGGTGTATGTTTCTACTGGCTCGCTCTTAGCTTCATAGTCAATAATAAATACATTTGAAGGAAGCTTATTTGATACACTGAAGGATTTATAAGTGCTTAATGTGGAGGATGATAATAGAGCAATGGACACTTTCTTTATGCTGGCAAAAAGTTATAGCTATGTACTTCCCAGCCAAATGGATTGTCACTGCATTAGTCCCATGATGATCTGTAGGAAGGGTCAAGAAACTTGAGAATTTATGTTACACATTTTCTTATGCTAATTATTGCATTAACAATTGGGTCTTTTGTCTCCAGGAGGCACAGGTGTACTATGGTGGCTGTATGCAAAGCAAAGAAGGTCTCCCAAAGAAACTGTTACTCCTGAGCAGCTTCAGATAGCTGAAGACAATCTTCGGGCCCTCCTCATTTATGCCATTTCAGCTACAGTGTTCACAGTGAGTTTAGGCTTTGGCGTGTCTTTCGGTTTTGTGTTTTTGTTTGCAGGAGATCATTAATGGAGCAGAAACTCAAATCTAGCTTTTGCATTCCTAACCCTGATCTCCAGTAGATAATATCTCTGTGCCATAGTGCGTGAAACACTAAAAAGTCTCTTGAAGGCTTCCCTCATGGATGAGTGCTATTTGATGAAACATTTTTTCTACCCTGTCTGCTTTTTGAGAGAAGATTTTCACCTAGAATATTTACATTACCATTTGCTTACAAGAACATATTTCTTATTGTTATAAGATAATTACTTTTTAAAAATGGTTCCCTTTACTGTAGAAAAGTATGTTAAAAAATATATCATTCCATTTACTTGTTCGCTAATTATCTTCCCATTTGTCTTTCAAACTTTTCATTTAACAATATGGCGTTATTTCAAAAATATAGGTGTGGTCAGGTACAGTGGCTTATGCCTATAATGCAAGCACTTTGGGAGACTGAAGTAGGAGGATCACTTGAGTCCACAAGTTCTAGACCAACCTGGGCAAGATAGTGAGACCCTGTCTTCACAAAAAATTAAAATCAGCTGAGCCTGGTGGTGTGCACCTGTGGTCCCAGCTACTCGGGAGGCAGAGGTGGGAGGGTCACTTGAGCCATGATTGTGTCACTGCATTACAGCCTGGGCAACTGAGACCTTGTCTCCAAAATATATATATGTGTTTGTGTGTGTGTGTGTGTGCGTGTGTGTGTGTGTGTGTGTGTGTGTGTGAGATTTGCTGCTTAGGTATTAAGCAATAAAATTACTAATTAATATGTGGTTAAATAATTTATATGTATACCTTTGGTTCATCATCGTCTTCTCTCTGAAAAAAGAAAAAAAATCAGTCTACTTCTAAGAGCAATCCCAAGCTTTTTATTGAGCATCAGAAACAAAAAATAAAGCCATCGTAAAACCATTGGTGCCAAAAGATATTTGTTAGTTATTGTTATACAGATATTACAACAAAATATGAATGAAATCTCATTTCAGGTACAATTTGCTGCTGAAGATGGGACGTGGGGGTGGGAGGAGTCAAAGGGTGAATCTGACACAGATCCCACTTTTAAGGAGCTGTTGGTCTAATAAGGAAGATACAAATAAAAACCTCGTTTTTGTGGTATATCTGTTTAAATAAATTAAGAGTCTCATCTTGACTGACAGTATGTTTTGATTCATAATGAGTGGCAAAGGGAACAGGAAAAAAATTCTAGAATGTATTAATAAGTTGAGAAATCCTTTTATGTTTTGCTTTAAAGGACACTTGGTAACCATAATATAAAATTGACAATGAATATTGCAAGAGAGATACTTACTGATAAAATATTATTGAAATTCAAAGAATGCTACCTCCAGGTTTGGGGCTGAAGGGTTATGTTAAAAATTTCTACTATTTTCGGTTTCTGTTTTCACTACTTATAATAATAACTGAAACCATTCTCTCCATACAGGTGATCTTATTCCTGATAATGTTGGTTATGCGCAAACGTGTTGCTCTTACCATCGCCTTGTTCCACGTAGCTGGCAAGGTCTTCATTCACTTGCCACTGCTAGTCTTCCAACCCTTCTGGACTTTCTTTGCTCTTGTCTTGTTTTGGGTGTACTGGATCATGACACTTCTTTTTCTTGGCACTACCGGTAAGAAGATAGGCTTCTTTTTCTTAGTGACAAACGTGATTTGCATTCCAGTATTTTAGAACATCAGAGAGGTAATTCTTCACACGTTTGTTGATGAAGGTCCAATAGCCATCAGAACTTGTAGTGGTTATGGCTTCTCAACAACCTACTTCATATTCATCTTTTTTTTTTGAGACGGAGTCTTGCTCTGTCACCCAGGCTGGAGTGCAGTGGCACTCTCTTGGCTCACTGCAACCTCCACCTCCTGGGTTCAAGCGATTCTTCTGCCTCAGCCTCCTGAGTAGCTGGGACTACAGGCACATGCCACCATGCCTGGCTAATTTTTGTATTTTTAGTAGAGACGGGGTTTCACCATATTGGCCAGGCTGGTCTGGAACTCCTGACCTCATGATCCGCCTGCCTTGGCCTCCCAAAGTGTTGGGATTATAGGCGTGAGCCACTGCACCTGGCCCTTTTTTTTTTTTTTTTTTTTTTTTTTTTTTTTTTTTTTTTTGAGACAGAGTGTCTCTCTGTCACCCAAGCTGGAGTGCAGTGGTGTGATCTCAGCTCACTGCAACCTCAGCCTCCCAGGTTTAAGCAATTGTCCTGCCTCAGCCTCCCGAGCAGCTGGCACTACAGGTATGCACCACCATGCCTGGCTAATTTTTGTATCTTTAGTAGAGACAGGGTTTCTCCATGTTGCCCAGGCTGCTGTCGAACTCCTGGCCTCATGTGATCCATCCACCTCGGCCTCCCAAAGTGCTGGGATTACAGGCGTGAGCCAGCGTGCCCAGCCCATATTCATGATTTTTTAGAACATCCTAGCAATGTAAGTCTAGATCAGGGAAGGCCTGAAATTGCATTCTAATTTTGAAATGATCATGAATTTGAAGTAAGTTCCAGTACTGACTCAGACATTTAGATTCATTCTAAGATGAACCAGTGAATGCAATGTCACTCAGGAGTTACCTCAAATCCCAGGTATAGCCAAGGATCTACTTACTTCCTTGGGATTTCTAGTTTGGAAATGATCTGACCCTAGCTAGAGCTCCAAGTGATGATATAGTTCATAGTTAGACACTCAGACTTTCTTACAGCCATACTGAATATCAAAGGTTAAGCTTAAATGGAACTAATTGTAAAGAGTATCATAAGGATAGTAAACTTTTATGTAACTAAGTAACTTATCTGTCCATTCAGCAGACACACTTAGCAACTGAATATAATAATAATTTCTGTACTTTGCTAAGAAATCTATAATGATTGGATAAATAATAGGTCTTGAAAAAAACTGAAGTGTTTGAAAATTCATGCTTAAACTAAATAATTGATAATATAAGAAGAATTTTATTAAATAGAACAACTTTTAAAAGCTTTATATGATGCTTTTGAGGACATCAAAATGCATAATAGTACAATTCTTAATTTCACAACTTTTCAAGTGATAGTTATTTTTGTCCCTTTATGAAATACCATACGGATCAGAAGGTTTGTGGCTTGGGGTAGGGCCCTATTGCCTTCTATTTAACTGCCGTATTTCTGGATTTGTACTTCATGTGCTTCTTCTTTCCTTCCTTGATATTTTCCTAGGCAGTCCTGTTCAGAATGAGCAAGGCTTTGTGGAGTTCAAAATTTCTGGGCCTCTGCAGTACATGTGGTGGTACCATGTGGTGGGCCTGATTTGGATCAGTGAATTTATTCTAGCATGTCAGCAGATGACAGTGGCAGGAGCTGTGGTAACATACTATTTTACTAGGTAAGAATTTGTTGTTATTAGAAAACTCAAGTTCATCTAAGGGATGGTGTCCTCAGGCTGGAGGGGAAGGGAATCATACTGGGGCTGGCAGGAGTTTCATTTCTTTAACAAAATAATTAGAAATGAATACGACAGAGTGTTATATATAGTTGATAATTCTGGGAGGTGGTCAAATGAGAGATTGTTGTTTTATTCTTTATACTTTTCTGCAGTTGTCTAATAAAATTTATTGTGATGTCACAAATTGTATTTAGCAGAAGAATAAATCTTATAGTGCTGCCATATGTACTTTTACTTTATATAAAAGTCCATCAAAGGACAAGTCTTTTTAGTTTGTTTAGACCGGAACAAGTGTGAGTTCCCTTTGCTAACTTTAGAGCCAAATATGAAAGCTTTAGGCCTCATAATTTTCTATTATAATTAGATGCCAAGTCTAAATTGAACATCTTTTTAAATTCTGTTTTCTGATTATATAATTAACCCCATAAGTATTCACTAATAAAAACTTTCAGAGCACAGTTTTAACTTGAAGTATTAGAGCATCAGAACCCCATGAAAGTACCATAGAGCAATGACATTAATTTTATATAGCATGTCTGTAGCATTTGTAATAGTTATATATCACTTGGCCATTTTGTCATAAAGCTAAAATAAGAATGATGAGCTGATTTTTTTTTTTTCACTGCATTGGACTCTAAACCATACCTGTGTTTCCATCCTGATCTAGGCTTTGTTTTAATTGTCTTTTTGGTCATTTTTTAAATAGGGATAAAAGGAATTTGCCATTTACACCTATTTTGGCATCAGTAAATCGCCTTATTCGTTACCACCTAGGTACGGTGGCAAAAGGATCTTTCATTATCACATTAGTCAAAATTCCGCGAATGATCCTCATGTATATTCACAGTCAGCTCAAAGGAAAGGTAAGGGGAAAATGCATTTCTGTACTTTCTATGGGCACATTCCAGACCTCAGTTCTGCATGTAGTAAAGCACCCAATAATGTTAAATACAAACTTGTGTTTTCTTCAAAGTCTTTACAAGGCAAAATCCAGCCCTTCTCCCTTGTCTCCCACTCATGCACTCCATATGCTCTGGCAAAATTCATCCAATCACTAATAATTAAAAGTATCCTGTGATGCTCTTCCTCTCTGTTGACTCACATACCTTCCTCCTTAGAACTTCTTCCCTATCCTTGACTGTGGGAATAACATGCATTTCAACATAGTTTAGCTCAAATTCTACCCCTTTGTAGAAACCTTTCCTGATTCCTCCCATCTCCCAAACAATGCTGCCTCTTTGTTCTCCACTCTCATAACACTTAGTATTTATACTATATTCTGATTCTAACCTTTTTTGTGTTTAGTATTTTTTTTCTCCTACTAGATTGTAAGTTCCTTGCAGGTGTTATAAACTTCACTGTATATGCAATAGAGACTAAATAAATATTTAATTGAACTTATTAAAAATAATTCAGTCATGTTTTAAGGAGGAAGTGGACAAGTATAGAAGCTTTGAAGCATAAATTGTGATTTTTAAATTTTTATTTATTTTTTGAATGTTTGAAGTCTTCTATGTGACAGTTTGATTCTTTGGTTTTTTGATTATTTCCATTTTTCCCCCATCCAGGAAAATGCTTGTGCACGATGTGTGCTGAAATCTTGCATTTGTTGCCTTTGGTGTCTTGAAAAGTGCCTAAATTATTTAAATCAGGTAAAATATTTTAAAAATAAATCTAATATTTACTTTCAAAGATAGGTTCATTGTTTCTTCTCCCAAGATAAACTTAATTGAAAGATGTTATGTTTTTATTGTGGTATTGTACATTGTACCTTGATAAAGTGTGTCTATTTCAATCATATTCTTATTTTTTAAATTAATGTATGTGCTTACCAAGGCTCATTATTATTTTAATTTTTTCCAACTTTTAGGTTTAGGGAGTACATGTACAGATTTGTTACATATGTTGTTATTTTTATTTTAATAAATAGATAAAACATCACTAGGGTTCATCTTTCAGGAAAAACATTTATCTCTTATCCCTTAATTCACATACCTTCATTTTTTAAGTTTTTCCTAAGAATCTGACTACTGTGGCTATGATTACCCTTTCATTTTTAAAAATGTTGTTTGAAAACTTCAGTGTAAAGCTCTTGTGACACTTTATCCCTCTTTGCAACTAGCTACTATCATTCGAACTAGTGTGCTCTCTATGCTGATACTTTTTTTTTTTTTTTTTTTGACCCAACTGCTAAACACTATGATATTGGCCTGGGAAATATTATCAAAGGAAGTACTACTTATAAGGTTGAATGGAAGAATTGATATTTATAGGATAAAAGGGCCTAGGGGAATGGATTAGTCCTCTATCTTTCTATATCTGAGGATCTAGGAGTCTCTGTGGGGCACTCCTTCCTTCTTTTATTTTTTTAAGTTACTTTTCCATTCCCTAAAAATCAATTCTAATGCATTAATGCCCTCACCTAATAGGCCAGAGATAAAATTGACTTTCTCACCATTTACTGCTAAGTGATTGAAGAGTAGCATTGCACTTTCCATTCACTCCAAGATAGTCACAGGTTGATAGTTCTATGCCCATGGTATTGAGCATGCCTGGACTTTGTTTTATTGGGTTCTATGGTTAATATGAGAAAGTAGGTATGATGTTTCATTAGCAAAATACATTCTTATAGGTCATAATATTCCCTATGGATGTACAAGTGTTTGGAAGCTCATTCTTAAAATAATTAGTAAGGCCATAACAACCTGAAAAATTGTGTTCTTTAAAATTGGTTTGAGGCTAAGTCATCTTTATCAGAAAGTTGATGGATACACTAAAGATGATCATAATTGCATTTTTATACCCATCACTAAATAGCTTATCCTCATAGAGATGCGCTAAGCCCAGATCTCTAGTCTCAATCCTACTGCCGTACCCCCAGGCACCTTTTGCTTTTGCAGTTTTCCAAATGTGCCTGGAATGACTTCCAACACCTGACTAGTTCCTACTGAATCTTAATGATTCTGCCTGAGCATCACCTCCAAGAAGCCATCCCTCTTCACCCCAGCCCCTCTGCTGAGCTTCTAACACTAGGTCATACCTTAGTATTCAAATACTAACAACACTATATCGAAGTTATTTGTTAACTTTACCTTTAAACTTCTAGCTCCTTTAAAGTAAAGATCTTCTTTTTCTTGGTCTCCTCAGAAGGTAACACAGTGCCCAATATACAATAGGTGGTCTTTAAGTGTTTTCTGAATGAACTGTTAATTATATTAGTGAATATTTAGACTCAAAAAGACTAACAGGGTGATACAAAACTATAAAAATCTTGAAAAGGAGATGTGCAGTTATACTGAAGGAAGAAAACAAATCATATGATATCAAGATAGTCGATAAAAGGTTAAAAAATCAAAGGTTTTCAGCGTATCGCAATCTAAACATTAGTCAGTGATTTAGTACCAACAACCCTGAGATGTTGGTCTTTTTTTTTTTTACAGGTTTTGTCCATTTTGGATCAGCATTTTGTAGGCATGATGTTTGAAGTTTTAAGTGGAACATTAAAATAGTAGTAAATCAAACATGTGAGGAAAGGCTTAGGGAGAGTTATTCGGAACTCATACTTTGTAGTTCTGTTTGGGAATACAAAGTGCTACAATGTGGGGACTGATTACCTGCAGTGCTTCATGTCTCCTGGGCTCATAGGAAATGCCACATTTGAAATGTGGTCAACACAGCTCTGTAAGGCGAACATTATTTTCTCATCTGTTTCATAGATGAGAAAATTGAGACTGGCATCTTGTGGCAAATCACGAGACCTAAAGGTGGAAGAAGTTTTCAAATCATTTTGCTTCGCTCTTTCCAGTATATCACCCTGCTGCCATTATATCACACTCATATACATATAAATATATACACATTTCTGAGTGGCATAAACAAACAAAAATATGGTTTATTATAGAAAATATGCAGACATCTCAAATTTTAATGATTCATTCTGTAAACTAAGACAATGATGTTTTTAAAGAAAATCTATTGAGGTCAGGCACGGTGGCTCACGCCTGTAATCCCAACACTTTTGGAGGCCGAGGCAGGTGGATCATTTGAGGTCAGGAGTTCGAGACCATCCTGGCCAACATGGTGAAACCCCATCTCTACTAAAAATACAAAAATTAGCCAGGTGTGCTGGCTCGTGCCTGTAGTCCCAGCTACTCTGGAGGCTGAGGCAGGAGAGTCACTTGAACCTGGGAGGCGGAGGTTGTAGTGAGCCGAGATTGAGCCATTGCATTCCAGCCTGGGCAACAGAGCGAGACTCTGTCAAGAAAAAAGAAAGAAAGAAGGCCTGTTGAAATTAAGATTTGCAACACACTTGTAATTTTTATGACCTTGAAAAAGTCTAAGAATTTAGAACAAAATTAGATAAAGCCTACAGTATGGGTTTGACTTTGTGCCCTGTCTTAATCTGTTCAGGCTTCTATAACGAAATACCATACACTAGGTGGCTTCTAAACAACAGGAATTTATTTTTCATAGTTATGTAGTTGATGAGAACTATTCCCATAGTTCTAGAGGCTGGGAAATCCAAGATCAAGGCACCAGCAAATTCAGTGGTTTGTGTGGGCCTGTTTCCTGGTTGAGAGATGGTGCTTTCTTGCTGTGACTTCACATGGTGGAAGAGACAAAACAGCTCGTTGGGGTATTTTTTTAAATAAGGGCACTAATCCATTCATGAGAGTAGAGCCCTCATGACCTAATCACCTCCCGAAGACCCTACCTACTAATACCATTACCTTGCTGACTATGTTTCAACATACGAACTTTGAGAAGACACAAATTTTCAGACCAGAGCATTCCCCTTCTCCCCTTTGCCTCAAATAAGAAAGGAATAATTGTAATTACCCTTTCATTTATTTAATTTATACGAATCTACACAGAACTGCACATACCCTATATTCCCTTAGCATTGCTGTCTAGCTTGCCCCTATTAAGTGAGTCATTATGTAAATATTTTAAACTTTAAGAGAATTTCTGGGTCCTTCACTAGAGAAAGGAAAGAAGATATGAAAATGAAGAAGTTGTATTCTGGGACAGATGGCCACACAGGCCTGTTCCATGCATGGTGACCCTCTGCCCTAACATATTTTCTTTCACATGATCAGTACTTTTTAACTATATCCCGTCACACAAAAGTACAACCAGGGATTGCGTAGGCTAACAGGCATGCTTTAAAAAGATTCCTGGATGGTGGTCATCCTTCACCTTGCTCCTGGGGGTTGAATATTCTCAAGCTTGTGTCCTGCCCAAGCAAATGTTGAGCGTGGGCTAAATGTTAATCAGTGATGTCTGTCTGTGGGCAATTTAACTCCAGATAAGGAAGGCTGTCTGAGAAGGTGGGTGGACTCTAAAAATCTCAACCAAGAAGTCTGAAGAAAGCTCAGAGAATAGTTATCAGGGAAAGCCACAAAGGACTCCGAAATTCCTAAGAACTTAAGCAAGAATTTTTTTAGACTAGGAAGTATAGAAAAGGAGGGAATTTTCATTGGCCTGCTATGATCTGCAGCACATTTTTCTTCCTGAAGAGGTCATCTTGACCTTTGTGTGTCCAGTTCATCTTCGTACCTTGGGAGTGAGTGAAAGAGCTTGCAAAATATCCACCTACTTTTTTTCAGTTGGGTTGAATACAAAGGAATTGCATAGATCCATAGAAATATTGCTTTTTAAAAGGCTAAATTTCTGGACATTCGACCCTCACAGAAATTTCTCAGAGGGGTGGAGAAAAGAAATTATTGCTGCTTCTTTATCTACAAACAAATAGACTTCTGCCCTAAAAGCAGATGGGATGGGGCAGGGTGGGGTGATAAGAAATAAGCAAAAGAGGAATAATAATAATTCTCAATGAAATGAAGCTTCTAAAAACTAATGAGGGAAACAAAAAAGCTTTTATAATTTAGTTTGGAGGTGTTGGGCATTCTCCTCATATAAGCTGGTCTGATGATAACAGAGGAGAGAGAATGGAGACGTGTGGGTCCTTTCTTGCTTCCGTCTCAAGGAAATTCATGGTGAACTGGAAAGGGCAGAACACTGTAGTTAAGAGTGAGTTGTTCCCATTGAGGATGGGAGTGAACATAAGCTAGTACCTAGTTGATTTAAATGGGCTGTCCCATTTCCTTGATTCTAGACATTATGAAGCTATTTAGCATCAGGATGCATCTCATAATCAATATGTATATTTAATATGGTAGGATATTTTCTCCTGAAAACTTGTTATGAATAACTGGCTCATTAGTCTCTTGATTATATCTTAGAATGTGGGAAATAAGGTATTTCTCTTCAAAGGAGTTATATCCCAGATCACTGAAGACCTTTGTCAATTAAATTGTTGAACTGAAGAATTACAGTGAAAGATGCTGAAAGACTGGAAGTTGTGGAGGAAGTTACTAAAACTTGAAATGAGCAAATGTGGTTTGTATTTCCAGTAAGAGGGTGGGTTCCACATACAGTAGATGAGTGAGTAGATGAGGTTGATATTAATCCTTGGCAGTACTCTAGAACAGGAGGTCAGCAAGCTTTCTCTGTGAGGGACCAGAGAGTAAATATTTTTGGCTTTGTGGGCCATACAGGATCTTTCACGACTGCACAGTTCCATCACTGTAGCATGAAAGCAGCCATAGACAATATGTAAACAATAAGCACAGCTGTGTGCCAGTAAAACTTTATTTACAAAAGTAATTGGCAGGCCGGGTGTGGTGGCTCACGCCTGTAATCCCAGCACTTTGGGAGGCCAAGGAGGGCGGATCACAAGGCCAGGAGGTTGAGACCATCCTGGCTAACACAGTGAAACCCCGTCTCTACTAAAAATACAAAAAATTAGCCGGGCGTTGTGGCGGGTGCCTGTAGTCCCAGCTACTCGGGAGGCTGAGGCAGGAGAATGGCGTGAACCCAGGAGGCAGAGCTTGCAGTGAGCTGAGATTGTGCCTCTGCACTTCAGCCTGGGCGACAGAGTGAGACTAAATTTTTAAAAAAAAAGAAAAAAAAAAGTAATTGGCAGGCCAGATATGGCCTGCAGGTGGTAGGTTGACCACCCCTGCTATAGAATAAATTGTTAACTGGGTGTTTTTGTGAGTACTTAGGGAACTGGTGTGAACTGGGAACCAATCTGTGTTGTTTCAGAATAGAACTGGCTGGGGCAGTTCTTCTTCATCGTTTTTCAGCAAGGTTAATGTTACACAAGATCAAAAGTATAGGTTATTTTTACTTCATTGAGGCACTTGGCAGAGTATTTCAAAAGAAGCTTTTGTAGAAGATGGAAAAAAACACTTGGACCACTGCAGTTAGATAGTTAACTCTGTGGTGCCTGCTATCTTTTATCTGATAAGAAGCACTGACAGATGACAATATAAGGGAGCAAGAAGCAGGTGGATGCTAACAGAAACACTTAGTATGATTTCTTTAAGATGTTCTGTATTTTAGTTTTTGAGATAAAAAGACTTACAAACATAATATAGTAATAATATTCTAATGATAATAAACTTCCCCAATTTGTATGATGGAATTCTATATACCAAAATCATACTGTATTTCTGTTCTGTTTTTCTTTTTTTGGAGATGGAGTCTCACTCTGTGGCCCAGGATGGAGGGCAGTGGCGCGATCTCGGCTCACTGCAACCTCCACCTCCCTGGTTCAAGCAACTCTCCTGCCTCAGCCTCCAAGTAGCTGGGATTACAGGCGCATGCCAGCACGCCCAGCTAATTTTTTTGTATTTTTAGTAGAGACGGGGTTTCATCATGTTGGCCAGACTGGTCTTGAACTCCTGACCTCAGGCAGTCCACCCGCCTCAACCTCCCAAAGTGCTGGGATTACAAGCGTGAGCCACCACGCCCATCTTTATACTGTGTTTCTTAAAAGAGCACCATAATTTATTTCCTATTGCCCCATTACTGAAAAAAGCTTAAGAACCACAGATAGTGACCTGCTCAGTACAATACTCTCTTTGGCTCTGAAATGTTCTGCATTTTTAATCAGTGAATTTAATCATATAATGGCAAGTTAAATTTTTGGTAATTCAAACCTCATCTTCATTACAGACTCCTAATATCTAACAAGCTTATAATTAGAATATTCGTAAATTGTAGACTATCTCTCCTGGGCTCAATGGTTAAAGCTTTATAGACAACACAGTATAAAGTAAGCCCTTTATCTCCAACAGTTTCCCAGCAATCCCACCATTTGGGACCTAGAGACAATTTAAGTCAGCACTAAACCCAAATTCCTCAGGACCAAAAGTTTTAGTCACAAAGTTCATATACTTTTCCTTCCTAAGACTCAAACATATTTGATGTTATAATACTTTTTCACATTTCCCAGAAAACATCAATGCTGTTCTAGATGTAACATAAAAAAGAATGGAAAAAAAAATCAGTCTATGACTAGTAGGTCAAAGAGCACATGGGGCAGCAGAAGCAGGTATAATTGAATGAAAGCGTATCAGCTAGAACTCAGTATTTTAAGGAACAGAAAGCTCAGCTCAATCTGACCTGAACAAGGGAAAGGGAGGGGAATGTGGAGCAGGGAAGAGCTGGGATTCTTAGCAATTTATTAGCTTCTATAACTGAAAAGTTCAGAAATCTGGCAAGTTCCCAATGTCCCAACTGTCACCAAGTTGAAGTACCTGGTTCTCCCTGCTCTGACTTCATGGTGTTGGCCTTACCCTCAGTTTTACACTGTGGCCTTCAGCAGCTCTTCTCATTATGTTAGTGAAACAGCTATAGCCATTCAAACCCTCACACCTTCAAGAGAACCTATGGAAGAGAAAGAAAGCCTTTTTTTCCCAGAAGCCCCAGGGAACATCACTTTTGCTTTCATTGGCTCTGATTGGTTTATTCACCAATTCTGAACCAATCATTGTGACCAGTAGGTATAGTATGCTAATTGGCTTGTCAGTCAAGACCCATCCCCAGAGCTGGAGGTAGTGACAGTCTCACTGGGACTAAGACAGGGAATGGGGTAAGACTGTTTTCTCAAAAAAGATTTAAGGTTCTGCTCCCAGGAAGAGGAGGGGTATAAAATGCCAGCCATCAAAGCGCTGTGTACTACAAGAGCTGTGAGAAGTGAGAGGATAGAAGAAAGCCACCAAGGAGGAGATAGTGGATAGTCCAGATAAAACACCACAGCAATCTGATGCTCACACCTACCTCTTCAGCTTTTAAGGCATCACCTAAATGATTACAGTGCACTGCTGATGTTCACAGTCACAACCCTGAGACATCTAGGAAAGATTAAATTATGTTTGATTTACTAAGACAGGGAAGAAGTTAATGGGTGTTAGAAAGGTTTGTGTATGTTTTAATAAATGACAATGTTTTTAAAGGACCAAAACTAAGCCGAATGGAAAGTTATTTTTACCATATGAGGCTTTAAATCTTATATTTCCTTGTACTCAGTCTCGATCTGTACCTCATTAAAGGGTGCCATGTGTTTGACTGAAATATTTTTAAAAGCTATGTTTTAGCTATGCTCAGTTTATATCTTTACAAAGCAAGTTTCAATTGTTGATGAAAATGTTGTTTTTGCTTTTGTCCAGAATGCATACACAGCCACAGCTATCAACAGCACCAACTTCTGCACCTCAGCAAAGGATGCCTTTGTTATTCTGGTGGAGAATGCTTTGCGAGTGGCTACCATCAACACAGTAGGAGATTTTATGTTATTCCTCGGCAAGGTAAGACCAAGTATTTTTTCTGCAACATACAGTAAAATTTTGCATATATTTATTTGCTTTTATTTAAAAAATATCCAGGCCACCAAAAAACTAAAAGTAATATATAGCAAGTACTTAGAAAGCCCTTACTGTGTGTCCAGCATTGTGATAAGTACTTGACATATATTGTGCTCATTTAATCCTCACAATAAATTTTTAAGGTAAGTTCCATTATTATCCTCATTTTACAGAGAGGGAAACTGAGGCATGGAGAGGCTAAGTCATATGCCTATGTTTCTCTTTCTGTGTTGTTTTTTTTTGTTGTCATTTGTTTGTTTTTTGAAATGGAGTTTCACTCTTGTTGCCCAGGCTGGAATACAATGGTGCTATCTCAGCTCACTGCAACCTCCGCCTCCTGGGTTCAAGCAATTCTCCTGCTTCAGCCTCCCGAGTAGCTGGGATTACAGGTGTGCCACCATGCCCGGCTAATTTTTGTATTATTAGTAGAGACAGGGTTTCCCCATGTCGGCCAGGCTGGTCTCTAACTCCTGAGCTCAGGTGATCTACCCGCCTTGGCCTCCCAAAGTGCCGGGATTACAGGCGTGAGCCACTGCACCCGGCCCTCTTTACGTGTTTTGAACTGTAAAGAATTGGGAAATAGTCTTCCTCCTGGTTAGTGGTACTGCAACTGGAGCCTGACTGCCTGGATTTCAGTTCTGACTCTATCACTGATAGTTGTGTGACCTGGGCAGGTTAGATAAGGGAATCACTCTGTGCCTCAGTTTGCTCATCTGTAAAATTGGAATATAATAGTGCCAAACTCCTAGGGTCATGAGATTAATGCATTGTTAATACATGTAGGGTATCTAGGAGAGTGCTTGACACATTTTAAGTTCTCAGTGAATGTTAGTTGTCATCATTATTATTATAGTATTATGTATAGGCCCCTTTAAAATAGAGCTATTAGAGAACGAGACTTATACTTTCCTTAGAAGTGTCGAACAAGAGGTAGTTTATTCTATACTATTAAAATACTGCAAAATATTCAATAACATAATTAGATTTCATTGTATCTGAGTATTAAACCATAAAATACTCAACATTTTTTAAATTGAGGAAAGAAAAAGGCTTATACTACCACCACAACTAAATAACTTATTTCTATATAATTCTTCCCATTTTTTTTTTATCGGCTTGTATTTCTACAGTATAACAATCATAGCATACGTACCTGTTTGTCCCGCCCATTTCTCTTTACATTACATCATATACATTTTCCATCTTGTTTTGATAATCTTTACAATTATTCATTATTACCATGGTAAATATCCACCAAATACTATTTGTAAACACTCTCTTACTATTGAACCCTTAGGTTGCTCTAGCCAACTGTATTTTTTAAGTGTTTTTGTAAAGAAAATATGTTTGGCATGGAGAAGTATATATAGCATTGTGTGTGATGAAGTGGGTCGGTTCTCTACAGCTGATTCAGAATTCACCGTCTTTATTTTTATTTTTGTTTATGTATTTATAATTTATCCCTACAGCTAAGAAAGATATGAAGCAACTTAGAATAAAAGTATATATATGTATACACATACACACACTACACACACTGCTTTTTTTTTTTCCAGATAGAGTTTCACTCTTATTGCCCAGGCTGGAGTGCAATGGCACAATTTCAGCTCACCACAACCTCTGCGTCCTGGGTTCAAGCGATTCTCCTGCCTTAGCCTCCCGAGTAGCTGGGACTACAGGCATGCACCACCATGCCCATCTAATTTTTGTATTTTTAGTAGAGACAATGTTTCTCCATGTTGGTCAGGCTGGTCTCAAACTCCCGACCTCAGGTGATCTGCCCATCTCGGCCTCCCAAAGTGCTGGGATTACAGGCATGAACCACTGCCCACAGTGTTTTTCACAAAGGGAAATAAGAAGCCATTTAGAAGAATAAGGGAGATACTAAGTGGCAATATTTGATGACGATGATTTTAGTAAACTCTGATTAAGATACTTTGGGTACCAGGCACTGAGTGAAGGGCTTTTGTTAAGTGTTACATTTGGTCCTCCCCTGTAAGGTGAGCTACTAGTATTATCTTTGGTTTTCTCTACTCTAAAATAAAGTTTAGAGAAAAATTAAATTGGCCAAATTTAGAGAACTAGAATGTGGCCGTTCAAACTCAGGTCTGTCTGACTTCTAAGTTATTAATCACTGTGTGCTATAATTGCCTCAGCTGACATTAAATTTGTCCTTGGGCCTTTTAAAAATTTTTTTAAAAAGCCTTTTGACTCAGTAATTCTGAGTCAATGATAAGCCACTCCTGGTAATAGTAACTGCAAACAAATACAGCATTATTTATATAGTGACCAATTGTAAACAATCTGATGCCTAACAATAGAGAAATGGTTGGGAATAATAGTCAATAGACTGTTATTCACCTACTAAGCCATGTTTTTTATTAAGAGTTTACAATATGAAGAAATGCATATAATGTAATAAATGAAAAAGCTGAGTAAAACTACTAGGCTTTAGTAGTGTTTAAAAATGTTTATAAGAAAAAGAATGGAAATGAATATCTCAAGATGTTAACAATGATTGCTTTTGGGTATTGAAAATATAGATAATTCCAAACCCCTACCCCACTTTATTGTAGTAAGATAATGGTCTCTATATTGAGTGTGCATTATTTTTTTAATGAAAAATAAAAAGATGAGTTGGGCTCTGTGGCTCATGCCTATAATCCCAGCACTTTGGGAGGCCGAGGCCGGCAGATCACCTCAGGTCAGGAGTTCAAGACCAGCCTGGCCAACGATGTGGTAAAACCTCATCTCTACTAAAAAATACAAAAAAAAAAAATTAGCCGGGCGTGGTGGCGAGCGGCTGTAGTCCCAGCTACTTGGGAGGCTGAAGCAGAGAATCGCTTGAACCCAGGAGGCAGGGTTTGCAGTGAGCCGAGATTGCACCACTACACTCCAGCCTAGGCGACAGAGCAAGACTCTGTCTAAAAAAAAAAAAAAGAGAGAAAAATATAAAGATGATAAAACACAATGTTCTAAAATTGGCTTTTTTTAGCAGCCTAGTGACCTGTTAAAACTTTTTATCATATCTTTTTATTCGTATCTTTATAGACTACCTACTAGTAATGTGGTAAGGACTATTATAGGTCCTGGTTATATACTGATCAATACATAGAATTTAAAATCTAGTAGAGGGCCGGGCACGGTGGCTCACGCCAATAATCCCAACACTTTGGGAGGCTAAGGTGACCTCAACACTTGAGGTCAGGAGTTCGAGACCAGCCTGGCCAACATGGGGAAACCCTGTCTCCACTAAAAATACAAAAATTAGCCAGACGTATAGTGGTACATGCCTGTAATCCCAGCTACTCGGAAGCTGAGGCACAAGAATTGGTTGAATCTGGGAGGTGGAGGTTGCAGTGAGCTGAGATAGCGCCACTGCACTGCAGCCCGGATGACAAAGCGAGACTCTGTCTCAAAAACAAAAACAAAAGAAACCTAGTAGAGAAGGTAGTTTTGTATCCCTCTTTTCACTTGGTGTTACATTATGAGCATTTCTTGTTCTCTTAAAACTTTTCTAACTATGGTTATACAACTGTTGTGTCATTTATTTAATCAATCCTCAGGTTTTCTGTTTTTTACAGTTGAGCTGGGCTCAATTTTTTACTTACCTGAAGTTTGTATTTGTGTATAAATCTTGCCCCCATCAATCTTTATTTCCTGAGGCCAGAATCCTAGAATTAGAATTAATTAGGATTCTTGATGTGCATTGCCAGATTGCTTTCCAGAAAGATATATCTTTAATAATGTAATATTTATAATATCTCAAGTGACTTTAAAAACCATAAAAGATAAATACATTTTTTTAATTGAGAAATTCAGAAAAGAGAAAAATAAGAGGAAGAGAAATCTTCTGGGTTTCTAACGTTTTAATATAAATGTTCTTTAGTTTTTCTTTCCTAAAAATATAGTTCTGATCATAGAATACAGTAAATCTGTTGAAAAGAGTTTTTCATTACAATTCAATGGCTGCTAGCATGCAGAATTTGTTTCTAATCAGGTAGTTCAACTAATAGATCATAATAAACATTATAAAACATGATGCCAGAAATGAATTGTTCATATACATAGCAACTTGAATGAATCTTGAGGGAATTATGCTGAGCGAAAAAATCTAATCCCAGAAGATTAATTCCTTTTATATAGTAGAAATGACAACAAGGCTGGGCTCTGTGGCTCATGCCTGTAATCCCAACACTTTGGGAGGCCAAGGAGGGTGGATCGCTTGAGCCCAGGAGTCCAAGACCAGCTTGAACAACATGGCAAAACCCCATCTCTACAAAAAAATACAAAAATTTTCCTGGCATGATGGGGTGCGCCTGTATTCCCAGCTACTCGGGAGGCTGAGGTGGGAGGATCGCTTCAGCCCAGAGGCAGAGGCTGCAGTGAGCTGTGATCACACTGCTGCATTCCAGTCTGGGTGACAGAGCCAGACTCTTTCTCAAAAAGAAAAAAAGTAAAATGACAAGAGTATGGAAATGGAGAATGGATCTGTGGTTAGAGATCGGGTTGAGGAGGAGGGGAAATAGCTATAAAATAACAAAGTGAAGGGTTCCAGTGATGATGGATATATTCTGCATCTTCACAGTATCAATGTCAATATCATGGTTGTGACATCAATATGCTATAGTTTTACAAGATGTTATCATTGAAGGAAATTGGGGAAAGGGTACATGGAACCAACCATTCTACTATTTCTTACAACTGCATGTGAATTCACAATTACCTCGAAATTTAAAATTCAATTTTAAAACTCTGAATTTAAAAATTAAAAAAAGACATCATTATGGGTTCCATTTCTATGGTACTCTAATAGTTTTTATGGAGTGTGAATTAGATTTGTAAGGGACCTTAGCTCTTCCAGTTTAGTGACTTGTAACGTATGGTCACTGGCCAATAGGGTCCTAAAGGTAAGAATAGAGGTTTATAATCCAATTTAAATATTTTTAAGTATTGATATTTGTCCTAATTAAGCCATCCCAAAACCCCTCAATCTCAAATTTCTTTGCTTCTGTATGAAATTATTTTACCTCCATTTGGTAATATCTTTTCTCACACTAATTATATCTTCTAGTTGACAATTTATTTGACTTGGGTTAATAAAAATTGAGAATATGAACTATTACTTATAAATGCTATTTTATTGGTAAATAATATCTTTCAAAATGTAGGTTCTCTAGAGAAAGAGCATCATAAGTGTTGCACTTATTATGGCAAAAAAAGAAAGGAAGGGAGAGAGGGAGAAACATTGCCAGGCATTGCATTAAATACTTTTAGAATGCTTATTTTAACAATCGTGGGATGTATGTATTATTATGTCTCTTTTAAAGATGGAAAAACAGGCTCAGAATGGTTAAATGAACTTGCTTAGAGTTACAAAACTAAGTACTAATTCTGTAATTCAAATCTACATCTTTCTGACTCCAAAACTAGTATCCTTTGCTTCCTGCTTCCCACATCCTACCTAAAGCATGAATCTCTTCTACTGCATTCCAATAATTTATCCTCTAAAACAGGAATGTCTATTTTTTTTTCTTTTTTTGAGACGTAATCTTGTTTTGTGCCCAGGCTGGTCGTGAAGTCGGGCTCAAGCAATCCTCCTGCCTCAGCCTCCCAAATATCTGGGACTGTAGGTGTGAGCCACCATCCCCAGCTAGGGATCTCTTAACTTCTAATGTCATGCGCCCTATTAAGAAAAAAGTTTGATCACAGTTGTTCAATATATTTACATTTATTTATCAACTATATATATATATATATATATATATATATATAGCTGTTACTAATATATGCCTTATAAAGCATACTAAAGAAGACATTTTAAATGTATGAGAAATATAATAGAAGTCCCAGGTGATCTTGTTAAATACTCCCTAGGATGTGGGTACTCCACCATGGAGATCACTGATATAGACCAGTACTTCTTGAGACATAGGCTTTATCAGCACCTGGCATACTTTTTAAATGCAAACTACTGAGCTTTATCATGGATCCAACCAACCAGACTCTGGGATTAGGGCCCAGGAATCTGCATTCTTAGCCTTTCTACAGTTTGAGAACCATTAATGTATCTGTTTGAATAAGTGCATAACACTCTTTCATTATATTTGGGAGTAACTACTACATTTTTTTGGCTAAACATCACTAATTGTTGAAGTCACCTCCTGCATGAGAATATCTAACCTTCCATCTCACCAGCTTTTTGTCTCAACATCTAGTGTGTTTGAGCCATACCTTTTTTCTGTAACTAACTTTACCATTTCAAAGGGGTTTAACTTTTAATGGCATGGTGAGAGCGTGAAGAACCTCAGCCCTCCAGTAGGGTGAATGTGCAAGATTTGGAGAGTATAGGAAGTAACTCACTCTAAAACTGAAACCAGGAGAGTGGAAGAAAATGGAAGTAATGACCAGGCATGGTGGCTCACGCCTGTAATCCCAGCACTTTGGGAGGCCCTGGCGGGTGGATCACCTGAGGTCAGGAGATCGAGACCAGCCTGGCCAACATGGTGAAACCCTATCTCTACTAAAAAATACAAAAAAAAAAATTAGCCAGGTGTGGCGACGAGCGCCTGTAGTCCCAGCTACTTGGGAGGCTGAGGCGAAGAATTGCTTGAACCCAGGAGGTGGAGGTTGCAGTGAGCCAAGATCATGCCACTGCACTCCAGCCTGGGCAACAGAGCAAGACTCTGTCTCAAAAAAAAAAAAAGAAGAAAAAGAAAAGAAAATAGAAGTAATTAACCATCTGTGGAAATAACCCCAGAAAATGAGAAAGAAAATAAAATGGAAGTAATTAACCATCTATGGAAATAACCCCAGAAAATAAGTCACTATAAGAGAAGATTCATAAGTGTGTTGCTACAAAAATAGTGAGGAGTCTTCCAAAGCTTGGGCAGACCCAGATTTGCTCCCTAGAAGCATCTGAGAGAGGGATCAATTTATAGTTTAACCAATGTATCATCTAATGCATTTTAACTCCGAGTTAAGATAATGGTGAATGAGAAATGCCTTGATGTTGATAAATATTGGAGAAAATGCCAAAGAAGAATTCTCATTCTGCCTATTCTTAATGCTAGACAAGAAGAGGCTGCCATGATTCTAGGGGTCTCTTTTTTCCCTTTACTTAAAGCCTTATACAAGACAAAATAAAGGTCTGGGAAAGAGTGTGTCTAGAATTCAGTAGAATCCATTACTGCTGTGGATCAATATCCAAATATTTCTGAGTTTTTATCTGGAAAGAGCACTGGAGTTGACATCATAAGACCATTATTTGAGTAAGATCTATTCTTTTTTTCTACTCTTATGACCTTGACCTTGGGTCTACTCTTTTTTTTCTACTCAGGTCGGCTGGCATCTGTAAGTGTTGTTTCCTAGTCTATAAAATGGGATGCTAATATTAGCCATAAACCATTCATAGGGTTATTGAAAAGCTGGAATAAAATGTATTTTAAAAACCACAAAAAATTTAAAATGCTGCATGTGAAATGGTGCAGCATCAGAGTGGGTGGTTCTTGACAATAACTAAATTGGCTATTTCTTTTATTCTTTTAGCATGAATGTTTTTGGCAACCTCTTTCTTCACAGAGAGTCCAAATATACACTTCATGGCAAATTATATTAAATTTACAACATATTCTATGTGAAATAAAATATGAAACACAGAAAAAGTTCTAAGACTATAGATGTTTGTTGCAGCATTATTTATATCTGAAAACAATATAAATTTCCAACAGTAAGAGAATGGTTAAATGTATTTTAAATCACTCATAAAATGAAATTGTGTAGCTGAGTAAATATGAAGCATTCATAATGATACTTCTATATATATTAATGAAAAGCTTATAGTGATTTGTTTATATAATACTATTTCATATATGTGAAAATGCTTAGAAAAAAATACATACCATTACACTGAAATATCACTTTTTTTCTGAGTGCTAAGAGTGTGTAAATTTTTTCTAAAATATGCATATACTTATCTTAAAAATTGTCACAGATTCTAAATAGGTTAAGTTTTAGGGTGCAGCATAGCATTTGGAAAACTTAATTATCTTTAAACCAGAATCATTTAAAGTATGATTTTAAAATTTATATTATATGATACGCATGTATAACTCTGGGTGTATATGAGAATATGTGGATTATATTTCCTCATTTGAGATGGAATGGCCTCATGCAACCATCATTTATAAATAGTAGAATTTTAAGTCTGCAAATGGTGAAAAAAGAGTGGCTTTCTTCAGTAGGATATTAAATGTGATCTTTGTTCTCTCTGCTTCAGGTGCTGATAGTCTGCAGCACAGGTTTAGCTGGGATTATGCTGCTCAACTACCAGCAGGACTACACAGTATGGGTGCTGCCTCTGATCATCGTCTGCCTCTTTGCTTTCCTAGTCGCTCATTGCTTCCTGTCTATTTATGAAATGGTAGTGGATGTATTATTCTTGTGTTTTGCCATTGATACAAAATACAATGATGGGAGCCCTGGCAGAGAATTCTATATGGATAAAGTGCTGATGGTAAGTACTTCAAATTCCCTTTCCTATTTTAGGGATAAAAATACCAATAAAAATGTTTTGTAAAACATTCTCTATATTTAATTCACACTATATGCAGCTGCGTAATTTAGAATTAACCCCTTAGCACTGACTCATGAATGAGGTTAATCTTGGGTAAGTCAGGGAGGAAGGCTTCTTGGCATGGACAAGATCATTTCAGATCCACCTAGCTAGAGCAGTACTCGTTAATAGTCCTAAGTTCACCCTGTTCCTGCTGCCCCTCTCTCTGCAGTTAGATAGATTTGAATTGACTTTTTAAACTAGCTTCTAGCCTTTTCCTGAAATGGGGCTTAAAGACAAAATATCCTGTTTCCCAGGTCCTAGTGCCTACCTGTCTTTCTCTATCCACCACTGCCCCAAACATTACTGCTGTCAACCCTGGTTAAAACTCATCATCTTAAATATGGTAGGCCAAATTGAAAGCATTTTGTGATGAATACCGATAACAGACCCATGACTGATAGAATGTATAGTTATTTATTAGTCAAGATCTGAACCTTTACACAGATATTATATGCAGATTTTTCATATTAGAACCTCAATTAAATTTCTTTAAAAATTTGAAAACCTTATTAAATGGTTTAAGTACCGTTATAATCAGTGTTAAATGTTACCAAAGTAAAGATGCTTTCTAAATAATAGTAGTTTGCTATTAAGCTGTGAAATATTTCTATCTCAAAATGGGTAACATTGAATGCTAAGCATTATACATTGAAATAACAAGTCATTTTCCAGGAGCATATTTTATCCAGTTAAATCTAAAATAAGTGTATTAATAAATAAGCTAGATTTTTTTTTTTTTTTTTTCGAGACGGAGTCTTGCTTTGTCACCCAGACTGCAGTGCAGTGGCATGGTCTTGGCTCTGCAACCTCCACCTCCCAGGTTCAAGCAGTTCTCCCTCAGCCTCCCAAGTAGCTGGGATTACATGCGTGCACCACCACTCCTGGCTAATTTTTGTATTTTTAGTAGAGACGGGGTTTTACCATGTTGGCCAGGCTGGTCTTGAACTCTTGTCCTTAGGTGATCTGCCTGCCTCAGCCTTCCAAAATGCTAGGATTACAGGTGTGAGCCACCATGCCCAGCCTAGATTTTTTTTTTCAATAGCAAGAATTCCAAATGATTTAGCTGACCTATTTGGCATTGATTTTCTCTTTTTCTGGCAACATCAGCTAAATTGCGGACATTTTCTTAATGTCTAATTCTAACTGGTTATTTTCTTAGTGGAATTTGATCATGATTATTGCATCTCTTTTGGATTAAAGCATTTAGAAGAGTGTTACTGTTTTTTAAGTCACTGATCAAAAGCAGAGTAAAAAATAACTGTTTTCCACCCTTCAGTTTTCTCTGTAGGAATGGTGAGGATATTTAATGAAGAAGTGCTCTGTAAACGTTGACAGAATAGAAATGTTCCCTTTGGGCACATTCCCATTTCGACTACTACTAACCATAGGTTCTGGTTGATACACCCTGTCTTCCTGCTTTATGAAGTAATGTCATGGTCAGATTGACACTTCTTAAAAAGAGTAGTTCGTTTATGGTTTGGTTAAGAAAAAAAGCATTATGTGCTTAGCAATATCAATGTGTTCTTTTACCTTCTATGGCTATTTAAAAGTGGAGGCTTATGGAGTAACGTGTTCTTGTTGTTTCATTTAACCTAGATATAGAAAAAAACAACAACAAATAAAATGATATTCTGAGTATGAGAAAATAGCCTCTTAAAAATGTTAGGTATTTTCTCTTCCAGATAGAACTAACGTTATCTCTTGGAGCCTTAGTAAGATTGTCACAATGAATGGATGGAAAGAAGATTTTTTTAATCAGCGGATTGCAGAGTCCATTCCTACAAATTTAGCAGCTCTCATGTGTGATACTAAACATTATTTATTGCTGTGTTTTTAGGCCATCCATTTACTAAGATCGAGTCAAAAATGTAAATTTCTTTAGAATTCATCTACTAACAAATCTGAAAGGACCCAAGAATTTATTCAATATGGTCCATATTTTGCAGGAGTTTGTGGAAAACAGTAGGAAAGCAATGAAAGAAGCTGGTAAGGGAGGCGTTGCTGATGCCAGAGAGCTAAAGCCGATGGTAGGTGGAGATGAGGAGGTGGCTGCCCTCCAAGAATTTCACTTTCACTTCCTCTCTCTCTCTGTCTTCACTGACTGCACTTCTTCAGGAGAAGCTTTTGTTATCTGTATCACGCAGGACGTGCTGCTCTTTCTGTTTGTGTGCTTACCCATCACTTGGATGGCAGAATTCTTGTCACAACTGAGACCACCTTCTGTAAAAGTAAGCTGAAAGGAACAGCATCCTCGTCAGTGCTCAGTGGGGGCGGGTGGGGAATGATAGTTTTTTCCCTAAGGTAAAACTGCCGTTGCTCTTGTTTCCTTTTTAACTGTCAGTGTTTGGCTTTCATCAGACTGAACATTTTGGTGTACAGTTGAACTGACGGTTTGATTTTTATCATTTTGGAAGGTGATCATAGCAATTCCTTTCAACTTGCTAAAATGCATACTCCCCCTTTTAAAAATATGGTTCTGTTTACATTGCTGTCCTTTTCCCTTGGCTGACTTTTTCTTCTGTTGCCTAGGTTGTACTTTCTTTGTTTCTTAAGCTATTTTTCAGTAGCAAACAAGGCTGTTTTCATCAATACCCACGTTCCCACTCAGACAATCTAGTCTTCTCCCAGTTTAATTGTGAGATAGATAAATTATTTCTGGTAATTGATATTATATATGTATATATACACAAATATATCTCTCTACTCCACTTTTATTTGAAAAAAGCAGCTTAATGAGCGTAAGAGAATCTTGAGCTGCTTTTCACATGGATATTGTCACTATAACGTAGCAACAGATGCCTCTATCATATATTGGTCTAATTACTTCCTAATTTAAACACGTATTTTTTTTATTTTCAAATATTATATAATTGTCTGCATCCTTAAATAATTTTAAACAATGTGTCCCCTGACTGCATATAATGTTCAAAAGTGTGAGGTAAGGACTTTCCTTTCTGTCTTCTTTACACTTTAATAAATGATTTGATTTATAGCAAGTTTGTCCAACTTGCTGCCTGTGGGCCGCATATGGCTTAGGAAGGCTTTCAACGCAAATTCGTAAACTTTATTAGAACATGAGATTTTTTGCCTTTTTTTTTAAAGCCCATCAGCTAAGCCCATCAGCTATCCTTAATGTATTTTATATGCGGCCCAAGTCAATTCTTCTTCCAGGGTGGCCTGGGGAAGCCAAAAGATTGGATACCCCTGATTTGTAGGTTTTCAACTTTAAAATATATGGTATAAAATAAGTTCATTAAAGTAGGCTGGGCATGGTGGCTCATGTCTGTAATCCTAGCACTTCGGGAGGCCGAGGCAGGTGGATTGCCTGAGCTCAGTAGTTTGAGACCAGCCTCGGCAAAACAGTGAAACCCTGTCTCTACTAAAATACCAAAAAAAAAAAAAAAAAAAAAATCAGCTGGGCGTGGCGGCGTGTGCCTGTAATCCCAGTTACTTGGGAGGCTGAGGCAGGAGAATTGCTTGAACCTGGGAGGCGGAGGTTGCAGTGAGCCAAGATCGCGCCATTGCATTCCAGCCTGGGCGACAGAGCGAGACTCCATCTCAAAATATATATATATATATATATATATATTTTCCCCCTTTTCTGTCTTTTCAGTGATTGAAGCTTTCATTACATCACTCAGTAATAAGCATTTAAAGAAAGGGAGAAATATTTCGAGGTTGAAGACTAGGTAATTTGGCCATGAGTTGGCACAGATTTCTATAGTATTCTTTAATGAATGGTAGATGAATTGTAGTAGATCAGAATGCAAGTATACTTTCCTTACCTAAACTCCTAATTTATAGGTAATAATCCTGGGAGAATTGCCCAGGTTATGTGGCATTCTACCAGATGCCAAATGTTTTAGAAAGAGTTCTTTCCTATTAGTATTTTCAGTTTTGAAATAGTGTCCCTTACTTCAAACAATGCATTAAAATCTTCATTTAATTTTTGCTTTCATTTTATGTTGTTCATCAGTTCATTGCTTGCAGATTAATGGCAAAAACCCTCTGCTGCATCCCAAAATACATCTTCTATGTGCATTGTTCTGGTGCTTTGAACGTTGTAGCATTGGGTCCCTAAGAATTATGTTTTAAATGGTTAAAAAGCTCCCAGAAGACAAGTGTGAAATGCTGCTCACAGAGTAGTTTTATTTTTTCGGCACCTCAGTACTTTCTTTATTTCTCTTCCATAGTATGCATGATTAGAGTTGGCCCCTACTAACACCATTCCTTTGCATGTGTTTCTAAAAAACTATTTGAGAAATTTCTACTGAAAATTTGGGGATTGATAGAATTTAGGATTGCTTATTTGTATTTGTTTAATTCACATATTGTTGCTGTAGATGAAAGTTCTATAAAAGAGCATCATGGCTATTTTGCAATAGCTCTAGAAACATTGCTGCTGTTTGAATTCACTATCTTCCTCCCTCCTCAATGAGATATTTTAATTTGGGCTTCATTTTTAGCCTATAAAATAATGTTCAGTAAAATGAGGTTTTGTATTTTGCTTTTGACAGGAGATCATTGAACTAAACATGAGAACTTCCACTTTTGTTCTTGAACTTTTCCCTGAGAGAGGCTCACTAGTTAAGGAAACTTTAAAGATTTATGAATTTTCTTATGATTCTTTGAAAGTGATTTTGGAAAAATGTACCAAAAGTGATGAAGAGGTTTAGGAAAGAGATTTTCTGACTGTCTGCTTGCTATCATATAGGAAAGAACTTAAAGAGAAAAGGGAGGGAAAATCCTAGACACTGTAGGAACATGGGCTAGAGAAGTATGCTCTGTTATCTCAGAGATGATCCTGGAGAAAGTGTGACTTTCAACATTCATAAGAATTTCAGCTCCAGGAATTCAGGGGAGAAGGATTCTCAGTCCATTTTGCTGTCTTGCTGTTTGTGACCATGTGTATATTTGTAACATCATTCATGATCTCCTTTTAATGGTAATTGTCTAAGATTATACTCTGTATGACTTTGTTTTCTAGGCTTCGGGAGCAAGTTCTGCTTGAACCTAGCCGACGGTTATGGAAACCCATTGACATTCCAAAACAATATATACACATAACTATGTATTTGTGTGTGTGGGTGTGTGTATATATGTATATGTATGTGTGTATATATGTATATGTATATACACACACACACATAAATCAGCCAAAATCTGAGAAAAGGAACAGGGATTTAATACCTTTTTTATGCTTATTTTTGTCAAACATGTACTCCTTTCATACGGGTGGCTTTTACAAGGCAACTTCCGTCATTTAATGTTTTCAACTGTAATTGTCTTAATGGAAATGTTGAAATTCATATCTGATTAACATTTTTAATAACTTAGAGGAGATTTTAACTTTATTTAAAAATAGGTAAAATTATTGTACCTAATTATGTCTAAATTTTATTCAGGGGTAATTTCCCTGACGTGTGTATAAAATCAAGATCTTATTTTACTGATGCATAAGTCCTAGTGGGTCAAGACTAGGCATATGTTTTCAGATAAATAAGGAATTACTCCAATCAGTTTTCCCCAATCAAAGAAGCCATGTCATTTTACTTTTAGAAACATACAAGTGGGCCCAAGGAATTTTCATAATAGTTCATACATTTGTCAGCCAACATTAAAAGGTAACCAACTCCTCAGGTATTTGTAGTTTACCCTAACGCTTCTTTAAAAGAAAGTAGGTAAAAAAAGAAAAGGGTAGATAATCTTTCGTATGCAAACTTTTCCCTTATATTTTGTCTTTCTTTCCTTTTTGACTTTAGTAGCATCCTCCACACATTTGTGTGCCTGATTTGAAAGGAAGCTGGGGCACCCAGCGAATTTAGCCTTTAAGTTTCTGTGTATTGATTTGCAGATTAAGTAATGCTGGGAGGAATAAAGAAGGGACAGAAACATGGAACATAAAGCATTGAAAATTCCGGTGCTTGGGCTTCGGCTTCAGAGTAACTGCAGTGGTTAGGGTTAAACGGCCATTTTATTCAAATGCTTGCTATACAATCTGAAAACACACTGGCAGGTGCTCCTCTCCTTGGCAATTCATTGAGTATCCAGAGTTCTACGATGTTTAACTGAAGAATTGGCTAATGTTTTGATCCTCCAGTGTGACTGTTGTTTTTGTTTGGGTGTGGGTTTGGGGTTTTTTGCTTTTTTATTCCTGAAGCTTACCAGATATGAATGGCTAATATTCCATTGTTCTGCTTATTGTAATGGTGAATGCTTTAAGAAAAAAAAGTGTAATTTGCTAAGAATAATTCATGATCTGTTTATGCGATAACTCCTTTTTGTTACAATTTTTTTAAAAAAAGCTATTTTTGTTAATGTAAAGTAAATATTTCAGAGCAAATTTTTTAAACTTATTGCACTAAATACAGGCTCTGTACAAAAAAAAAAAAGCCTCAGCATTTTATCATTCCATGGAAGGAGAATCTTTTGAAAGAAAGCATTGCCTCCTACCAGAACTAGACAGTGAGTAAGATCGGTATTATGGAAATGCATACAAGTAATGTCACTAGGGCTTAATAAGCAGCTGTTTGCTAATGTGCTTCCTTTCAAAGGGTTGGACCTTTAAATTGCTGCAAAAGGTAAATTGTATTTTTTTTTAAGTATTGGTGTTCTTTACTCTAGCTAGGCTAAAATTTGCTAAATGCCTTGGTTTCTTTTAAAAGTTCATGTAATATTTCTGATTTTTCAGAATATTTGCAATAAGAGTCTGGATTTTAAAAAACACATACATACACACAATTAAGAGCTCATGTCTTAGCAAGATCTGGGAAACCAACATTGCAAGAGTAGCTATTTTGAAAGAATAATTCTCCAGAAGTTAACATCTAACATCTAGTATCACCAAACAGCATCGCTGTTCTCTTTTATTCATTTGAAATGGAATAAATATAATTATGTAACTAACAATTGTCCAAATAGATGAGAGAGCAAATCATGTGAGAAAATTCAGAATACCATCTGTTTCATAGCCACACAGATTTTGGACTTTCACAAACATTGGGAACTAAATTTAGAATTGGCAAAAGTCTAGAAGATGGGTATCAAAACAGAAGACATTCCAGGAGCTAGCAATGTTAAGAGGTGTCCCTCCAAAGTGACCTGATGGAAGTCCTGAACTTGGAAATTAGGTTCTACTCACTTGGACATCCCTGCATCATGGACTGTTGCTGCTCCCTGTTCCATATGCTCGCAATCTCAGCTATTTGGAAGCCACCAGGAATGCTTTCTAATTATCATTTGCAACTAGAACTGTAATCAGAAAGAAATTTTGTATTTTTGTATAACTTGATTGTGTGCCATTTTATATAACAGGTCCTGTTTTACAAATAAATTTTGTTTTACTAACATTGTGTTTAGAAATTATAATCTATGTGTAACCATGTCATTTGAGTTGCAAATTAATTGCCAGGCTGTTTTCCTTAAGTAAATTCATGTGCCATGTAGAAATACACAGATATGCATTACACAGGCACACACAGAAAGATATTTAATATGTGGAATATCACTCTCTCATGAGCTTTATTCCTTGATTAATTTGATAAAGCCTCACAGAGGATTTTAAGCAATATTTAAATGTGTTGAGGTTATGTTTGGATATTCCTGCTGCCTCTTTTCATTCATTTCAAGTCATTCTTCAGCTAGCTATGGGCTGCCTTATTGCTATTCGCTCACTGCTTCCATCTTCTGCCCAAGTGAGAAGAATAGATGAAGAACAGAAATTTCTCTGTGAAATGTGGATACCCGAATAATTTCATAAATCAGTGATTCTGTGTGGTGGTTTTTGTCTTCTTCTGTGGTGAATCTTCAAAACTACATTCAGGACTCATATTTCTCGAGTTTTAGTTGGGGTCCTCTATTGTCAATTGTAGTAGTGACCAGAGTATCATGGTTTCTGCCATCAGATAATTAAGGCCCTGGTGCAAAATTTAGACTTTCTAAGCTCCTGCCTGAAGAATAAGGTCTTCCATAATATGGAAGAGAAAAGTTATATTTCAGTGTAAATCCAAGAGACCCATCTTCTATGAGAGGCTTACCAGTGCATTAGTAATAAAACATCAGCAATTTAGCTAGAGCACTGAGATTGTATAATCCTTGCATGGATGAGCAGAGCTCAAAGCCAGTTGTTCCTTTAAACCATTTAATGCAATGGCTAATGTTTAGGATTAAAGTTTTTATTTTATCCTATAAGATAATTAAGTCCTAAGTCACTACAACTTAAGTAGCTTAACTGTATGTTGGTCCCCAAACTTTTTCCATAATGGTTAAGGAGGAGGCACTTACTGAGTTTATTTTAAAGTTATGCTAGAAATGTTTTTCTTTTGTAGAGATGCTCTCGCTCTCTCTCTCTCTTTTTTTTTTTTTTTTCTTTTTTTCCATGAAGGGCATTAAGCTGCTGATTGTAAGTTGTTTCCAATACCACTGATCTTGGTATCTGTCAAGGGCTTCCTTGCCTTCCCTAGGCAGTTTTAGGATTTCACCCTAGTAGGGGGTATGAGGCACTGACCCCTTTATTCTGGACCCAAACTGCTTTAGAGCAGAGTTAATACCTCTCCCTCCCTCTTCAAAACAGCTACAGGAACTGCAGGCAGCACATATGTGTGAGGCCACATCACTGCCCCTGAGGCTTCAACCATTTCCACCATGCACTATCACTAGCTACTAACAGCCATTTCCACCATGCACTATCACTAGCTACTAACAGCCATTTCCACCATGCACTATCACTAGCTACTAACAGCCATTTCCACCATGCACTATCACTAGCTATTAACAGCCATTTTAAGAGATCTCCTAGCCCGCAAGGTAGAATTCTGGAATCAGTTCCAAAACCAGAACTGCCAGTAATGGTGACTTGAATATTTTATTTGATTTTTGGTCAGTAACCTTGTCATTTAAATCGGACTTTCCAATAGCCTTAACATGGCCTCTGAGAAGTTTCCTCCAGAAAGGTCTTTAAGCTTTCACTTTTCAATAAGTAAGTTCTTTACTGCTTTTCTACTGCTACTTTAAAAAAAAAACAACAACAACAAATAAAACTCTCAGAGTCTGGAGGCTTATCAGTGCACCTGCCACAGTTAATTTCTGTATTCTTTTCATACATTCCATCTGACAAGAGT
Organism: Pongo pygmaeus; assembly: GCF_028885625.2. NCBI lineage: Eukaryota > Metazoa > Chordata > Mammalia > Primates > Hominidae > Pongo > Pongo pygmaeus. Next base: position 95,790,074 of record NC_072386.2, read on the forward strand.
GCACAATAATGGCTTGCCTAGAATTGGTAAGAAGTGGTCTGTGAATATATATTGAAAAAATGTGGGTTCATAAGTAAAAGCATAACGCAGATATTTGTGTATTCTGTATTCACAGCGTAGGCTGCCTTTTGCTTTAAATGCATATTCATGTATCTTTGTGTACTAAGAATGCATGTTAGCCCTTTTGAAAAGTAGGCACTATTCATACACAGTAGCTTCTTGGAATTAACTCATCTTTGTTAACTTAGTGGCACATAGTCCAAATTTTAAAAAAGCAAGACCCTTGAATATGCCAAGAGAAAATCTAAAGCTAGCAAACTTAAAAAACAAAACAAAAATTACACATGTCGTGTACACTTATGAATTTAGAATAGCACACTTTTTCCATTCAGATTTCATACATTTAAGCCAAATTCTTATACTCCATGTTTTAATTTTAAGAGGATAATTTTAATCCAAGATTTAAATCTTTGAAAATATCTTTCTTATAGAAAACTTTAATGCAGTTTTTAAATTTACTGATTTCTGTGGAAAACCTTTCTTTTCTATAGAAATACTATAGTGCCCTTTCTTCCTCCCCTTCTTGATTTTGTACGTGTAAAGACAAATGATGATTCAGTTTCAATATTGCATGAACAATTGCCACTTTGTAAATTATATGGACAGAATGTGTTCTAAGGAAATTCATTAGTAAATTTGTGAAAAATATGTGAGATTGTTCGAGACCCGTTAGGCTATTCTTCAGTTTTGATGCTCAGTTTTACAACTTAAATGATTTTCTCCAGGACACAGAGCTCAGAATAATAAAACTTTTATTAATGGTCTAGTGAAGATCTAGTTGAACATGGAAACATTGTAATTTACGAATGTCTCAGAAATTTCTCACTTTTATTTGCTAAGACCTGAATTTAATATTTGATACTCAAAAACAAGTAATTTTGAAGGGGCAATGGGTCTCTTTGAGCTTAAGAAAGCTATGGACTCTTTCTTTCAAATGCACATCGCATGTCTGTGAACACTCAAAATGCTCATAGAATTTCAGGGCCCTCAGACTGCCAGCTCCCACCCCTGTACCCCCTCAGGGGCTAATGAACCCAAGTCAAAAGCCTGCTCTAAAGTTGTTCTGATAATGTGTTTTGAAGTGAGGAAGTGATTAGGCCTCCACTAGAGATACTTTTGAGATGATGCTTACCACCTTCTGACCTGGAATCATTTTTATAACTTAAAGACTTTATGTAATTTAGTAGCAGGTTAGGGAATAGAAACCACACTAATCTGAAGGAATAACAAGATAATCAACACTGAATCTTCATGACAGTAAGATTTTCTTTCCTTGGAGGTATGAGGGTGTGTGTGTGTCCTGGGGGTTATTTGGGGGCAAGGTACCAGATTATTTGCAATGAGCCAAAAAAATAAAAATCCAAGAAGAAATAAATAGGGAATCCTTGTAATTAATCCTTCTACCAAAACACTTGATTCTTTTTATTGTAGCTCAGCTATGACATTATGTGGCTTAGTGTTATCAGTATACTACTGTCTTAAAATATATTTGTCAACATGTCCAGTTCCAACAACAGTTGAAGATGATGATAAATTAGCAAACTCAAGGGTAGTCCATAGTTGGCAAAAAAAATAAATTTGGTAGAAAGTTGGAGGAGCAGATGCTGAAGGTAGAAATGCAAAAGGTGTTTTTTCTCCCTGCATAAATCAGGGAGGTGTTTTCTGTTTTAGTGTTTTCCAGTCACCCACTAGAGCAGCTTTGGACTGCTCTGCCAATAGAACTCCGCCCCCAGTCCCTTACCTACTCTATTTTCTTTAGGGAAGCATGTGAATTTCTTCACATCTGCACCTTACTATTAGATAAGGGTGCTGCATCTACATGGAAGGCTCCCTGGGCCCTTGAAAAAGCAGGCAGAAACTCATCAAGGGGTTTGAAGTTCTTGTGAAATTTGATCCCAGTGGCTCATGATTTATAGTCAGGCATCAAACCGTTTCCTAACTTTTCAGGCTGAAGAAAGTGGAAATATCATAACTGGCTGGTGAAGAAAGGAGAAAAGTCAGCTCCCTATCCCGCCCCACACTCCTAGAAAAGTTTGGGGTTTTTTTGTTTGTTTTTGGTGTTTTTTTGTTTGTTTGTGTTTTTTTTGTTTTGTTTTGTTTTGTTTTGTTTTGTTTTGTTTTGATACGGAGTCTCGCTCTATCGCCAGCTTAGAGTGCAGTGGCGCAATCTTAGCTCACTGCAACCTCCACCTCCCAGGTTCAAGTGATTCTCTTGCATCAGCCTCCTGAGTAGCTGGGACCACAGGCATGTGCCACCACACCCAGCTAATTTTTGTATTTTTAGTAGAGGTGGGGTTTCACCACGTTGGCCAGGCTGATCTCGAACTCCTGACCTCAGGTGATCCACCCGCCTCAGCCTCCCAAAGTGCTGGGATTACAGGCATGAGCCACCACGCCCAGCCTAGAAGAGTTTTAATGAACCTTCCACAGTAGTAAATGCAGAGACCAGTAGTGGAAATTCCCATATTGGATAGAAAAGGGCCTAAGTCCAGTGTAAGTATCTAAATTTGATATGTCCTTTTGTCACAGAAGTATAAGACTTAAAGGGAATATTCTGACCTTCGTGTATGAATCTGATCCACCCATCCTGTCAGCTAGGATTATAATTTGAGCGGTCATTTCAGGAGCATGTGTTAAATCATATGAGTGAAAAAAAAGTAGGCATTGGAAAAGAAGACTTGGGAATAATTGGGCAGATAGAATGGGTTCCATGGATCATTCTACTTGCCCCTAGAAAATGTGAGCTCCTTCTTCATTTACCATGTTGATAATCAGGTGGTGACTTTTTTTTTCATAAATTGTATTAGATACTGCACAGGAATGTGACAATAATAGGATAGCTTTGGGGGCTGGTGATTTGAAACAGGGACTATTCAGTAGATATTCCCCATCCTCTAGGTTCCTGTAGTCTGTGCTCAGAGCTTAGTTTTTGGCCCCTATTGTTTTTGCCTATTTTGATTTTCAGAGATGATCACATGGGGACAGTTAACTTTTCTTCTGCTCTGTTGCCTTAGTGCTACTAGACTGTGTTGTGTTGTTGGAGTTTTCTGACTTCTTCCCTATATAAAGGTACTAAAAGCTCCATAATGAAAGAAGTTGTTATACTTTCTCAGAATATTCTGGACCACTGAATGCACTTCTAATAGAGCTTAAATCTAAAGAAGTTAGTTCAGTGGTTATTAACTGATTTTATTACAGGAGGAAAAAAACTTTAACAAAAAGGCAGGGAGAAAAGTGTGAAGGGCATCAAGCAAAATGATCGGGGCTTCAAAAAACAACCAAAGACAAAACCCTATCTTCTGAAGACCAAAGGTCCAACTTTACTTACTGGCTGGCACAGCCTTTCTGAACTCCTTGAGTTTAGAATAGAGCTCCTAGAATAATAAGGCAGCCAAATTTAAAGATTAGTCAATACAGTAGGGACCTGCTATTGATCTCTCAGGCACTGAGTCTTCATATCCAGTGTCAAGCCCAGCCCAGCATATGGGGTGATATGAGCAGAAAACACACATCAGTGTGTCTTGGTTTCTCACAGCTGTGTAGTGTGGCATGAGAAGTATGTTGCCACATATTTCTCAATCTGATGCCTTTTTGTCTTTTTTTTTTTTTTTGCCATCTGCATCCTATTTCGTAGTGCCAAAATGAATTTTTGTATCTCGTCTTGTCTTTGTCCGTTATAAACTGGAGGATCACAGTTAAGCCTTCCATGAATTCATAGTTTGGAATCATTTACCTTACCATTATTTTGGATGTTTTTCTTATTACAGTGTCACTACACTGTATTCATGTGGGGGAACAAACATGTAGGTGCTTGAACATGCCCCACAGACACAGTTGTAGCCCTAGTATTTGTGACAGTCGTTATTGACACAGTGCAGATGGAGCATTATGCTCTCAGAGGACTTTAAAAATATGTATATTAAGCAATTAACTTTCTGGAGTTGGAGTTATCAAATCTTGCTGGGAAATTAACTTCCAAGAGCTCTGAATTGGATGGAATTCCATCTGGCTTCAGAGAACAATCAGCCTATATGAAATGGAGCTTTGAAATGTTTTTCTTGTGCAGAAATATGAACTAGAAAGAAAAGTGCTGATCTAATGCTAAGTTTTCTCTGTGTACTGACTCAGTTGCCAGAATTATAATGAAAACTGTATTTTAGTCTAACAAATGTATAGAATTTTTTATGTAATAAATAAAATTTTATAGGAAAGAATGTTATTGTCTACTGTGTTGTAACACTTCCCCATGCCCATGGTGGTGAATGATAAAATCATGGGCAACATCTTCGTTTCAAATTAGGTCAGTATGCTGCAAGCGTGCCCCAGAATTTCCCAGCTGTTCCTTTCTGTCTCTCACAGCATGTTCTGAGGGCTTCGGAATAGCAACTATAAATGTACTAAAACCAATTTCTGAAGTACAAAGTTCATCCACTGCCCGGCCAGGCTTCGTAGCTGGAGTCTGAGTTGCCATGTGAATGCTAAGATTGCAACTGAACTCAGTCATCAGGCAGAGTAGCAAAGCCTCCACTGGGCCGGGCGCGGCGGCTCATGCCTGTAATCCCAGCACTTTGGGAGGCCGAGGCGGACGGATCACAAGATGAGGAGATCGAGACCATCCTGGCTAACACGGTGAAACCCCGTCTCTACTAAAAATATACAAAAAAATAAGCCGGGCGTGGTGGCGGTCGCCTGTAGTCCCAGCTACTCTGGAGGCTGAGGCAGGAGAATGGCCTGAACCCGGGAGGCGGAGCTTGCAGTGAGCCAAGATCGCGTCACCGCACTCCAGCCTGGGGGTCATAGCGAGACTCCGTCTCAAAAAAAAAAGCCTCCGCTGGACAGTGTCCATCATGGAAAACATTCATTGTGCCTGGTACAGTGCCCTGCACGTGAATTGGAGCCTGGATCTGTAATGAGTTTAGTGCGTTTGTGAAACTGTGTGGTGTGCCATCATTTAGGCAGTAGCTGTGCCCCATTTAAAGTTTAGAAAAATCAAGCTTTTTAAAAACCAATAATTTTAGGTAATGTTAGGGACGAAGGAAGGGATGTTCTTCTTAAGTGGAAGACCTTTTGCAATACCGTAAACCTCTCCTAATTTGTTTTGTTATTTTGGATTTTTCTTGAGCGGCTGCACTGTAAACTGCCTTTTATTAGCAAATGTGAGCTGATGATAGTCCTGGTTGTTTACACCATCCTGCCAAAAAGAGTTGTTACAGAATAATTGTGAGGAGTCTTAAACACTGGAGGAATTTGAGATTCTGTAGAATATTAACCAATCTGGACTGTTCTTTCTTTTTCTGAGTGGTTCTGATGCAGATTTACGTAATTTCTATTATATAGACCACCTAATGATTAAAGAGCCTGTGAAAAGCCTCACATCTGAAAGGTACCTGAAAGTCTTTTCTTTCTGTTTGACTATGGAAAGCGTACTCTGTATTTAACCTCAAATTGAAGGAAATAAAGAAAAATCTAGAGGATTATTTCAGATGGCACAAAACTTACGCACCCTATCTTAATATGTAAGTAGTGATTAAAATTTTAGCTGCTTTAAATAGCTGTACAGCTCAAAACTCTTACAGATGTTGAAGGGTTCAGAAAGAAGCCAGTACCTCGAGAGGCTCTTTGGCCTCATATCTTTGATCAGATGCTGTAGAACTAACCCAGTGGGTTTCTGCCTCTACCAGGGGCGTCCAATCTTTTGGCTTTCCTGGGCCACACTGGAAGCGGAAGAATTGTCTTGGGCCGCACATAAAATACGCTAACACTAACCACAGCTGATAAGCTAAGGAAAAAAAAAAAAATCACACACACAAAAAATCTTTTTAAAAAGTTTACGAATTTGTGTCAGGCTGCGTTCAAAGCCGTCCTGGGCTGCATGTGTCTCGCGGGCCGTGGGTTGGACAAGCTCTACACATTGTTTTTTCACTTGTGGCAAGTAGTAGTGAAAATAAGAAATGCTTTATGCTTTTAATTTGATGTGCTTCATTTACTGTCCCAATTCCAAGAAAAATAATTTTAGCAGATTCACCTAGGTTAAATTTAGGATTCCAGAAAAAGTAAAGCTAAGCTATTAGACCATTTCATGGGCTTATCAGCAATTTCAATAGAAATCTTAAAGCGCTGTAGGTACTTACAAGCTCCCTGGCCAAGACTGTCAGACTAGAGAGGCAACAGTAAGGAACGGCCTTCAAGGCAAAACAAAGCGGCTTTCAGTCAGTCTCAGGTTGCATCCTGTAACCTCACACTGGGAGACAGGCTATTAGGTATTTAAGGTTGGTCTGCTCACTCCATCTTCCAGAAAGGATTCTCACAGCTTACAACAAAATAAAACAATTTTAACACACACACACACAAGTTGTGTAATAAGCAAATGGAAAAAAATTGAGAAAAGGAGATTAGCTATGTAAGAATCCCAGGCTAGGCATATGACTAAATTCCAAGCTTCCTGTCAGTCCTGTCAAAGAGGAAATCAAGAAAGGTACATATTTAATGTTAAATTTTAAAAAGCATAAATAAAAGTTCAATAGGAAGGACTGGGCAGGCATTCACAATGATGTAAATAATATTTAATACATTGGATTAATGTTTATAATATAGTTAGTGAAGAAAGCAGGGGCTCAAGCAATGCATGATCTCATTTATATGAAATAAATTTTCTTACACATCTTAAAGTATAGTAGGTGCTCTCTCAGTCCTGTAGGCACTGGTAGTTAACTGGTTAATTGAAAAATTGGGTTAAGGAGGAGAATCATTAAAAATGAAAATTTTTGGCCAGGTGCAGTGGCTCATGCCTGTAATCCCAGCATTTTGGGTGGCCGACATGGGTGGATCACCTGAGGTAAGGTGTTTGAGACCAGCCTGACCAACATGGAGAAACCCCGTCTCTACCAAAAATACAGAATTATCCGGGCACAGTGTCACCTGCCTGTAATCCCAGCTACTCGAGGCTGAGGCAGAAGAACTGCTTGAACCCGGGAGGCATACGTTGCGGTGAGCCGAGATCGTGCCATTGCACTCCAGCCTGGGCAGCAAGAGTGAAACTCCGCCTCAAAAGAAAAAGAAGGCTGGGCGCGGTGGCTCACGCCTGTAATCCCACCACTTTGGGAGGCTGAGGCGGATGGATCACCAGATCAAAAGATCAAGACCATCCTGGCCAACATGGTGAAACCCCGTCTCAACTAAAAATACAAAAATTAGCTGAGTGTGGTGGTGCATGCCTGTAGTCCCAGCTACTCGGGAGGCTGAGGCAGGAGAATTGCTTGAACCAGGGAGGTGGAGGTTGCAGTGAGCCGAGATTGTGCCACTGCACTCCAGCCTGGCGACAGAGCGAGATGCCATCTCAGAAAAAAAGAAAAAGAAAAAGAAAATTGTTTTAAACTACAATATGTCAATGTTTATTGGCCAGTTGTTGACATAGGTGTATTCTGACTCCTGACTCTTCTGAAGTTGTCTACTGTCTTTGGCATTAAAGACACCAATAATGTAACCTCCCGGAAGTGCAATAATATGAAATATTGATTTATTAAAATGGATTAAAAAGTTTAGAAATGCTTACAAAGCCCACTGAATATAGGTTCCCAGGTTTTTATAGTTTTTATAATTTCTTTGCAATGTTTGTATTTCTCACCTACACTTAACTTGAGAGTAGTAGTTTTAGCATTTACCTTTATTGAACATTTGCAAGGTATTCAACTTTTCAAAGGGTTAATTTTTATAGAAACTACTCTTTTCATATTCATTGTTTTTATCAATATACATAATATTTAAATAATCCTGGCAGTAGTGTAACCACTACACCTGGCATAACATGTTGAAATATACACACCTGACCCTTGTTAGCACAACCTCCTGATGCTGAGAATGAGAACACGGAACACAGGCCTCTCAGTGGAAGCCCCTCTCCAGGAATATTCAGCATATGACAGTCATCAGCCAGTACATTCTACAGAAGCTTGGAAAAGATCAGTTTATTTGGCAAAATGGTTAAGTGAAAGCCAGCTATGAAAGCCATCTAGTTACATAAAAATGATGATTATGGTTATCTCTGTTTTGTGGGACTATGAGTAATTTCAGCTTTTCCTTTGCTTATTTGTATATTTAAAATATTCCTCTATAGTTTTTAACAGGAAAAAATTACATTAAACACAAATAGCTGGGTAAGATAATAAAATGATAGTAACTAAACCAGTGTGATAATAGGCCAATGGAATAGAAGAGAAAGTTTCGAAAACAAATCGTATTATTTATAAGGGATTATACCTAAAATAGAATATACCTAAAATGAATAAGGAAGGAAAGAGTCCATTTAATAAATTGTAATTTAGGACAATGGGCTTTCAATTTGAAAACAAATCTAAGTCAAATCTAAATGGATTTAGGATTTTATTATTATTATTATTAGACCAGGGAAAGGTCAGGAGAAGGAGTGGAGAGGATCTGATAAAATTAGAAAGATTAGAAGAAATAATAGAAATGATAGACTTGAAATAATAGGATGATGGAAATGATAGGTGGGGATTAGGAAGATGCACATCTCACATTTGGTGGAAATTGTGATGCATGAGGCCCATTTCAGATGCATTTCCTAAGCATGCTCACAGCAGTATGCTAAATGAAAGCAGAATGCTTTCATTCAACAAGCATTTCCCGAGACCTCTTCTGGTCAGCCAGAGTTATATTCTGGGAGCTCAGTTCTAAATACTCCTTGATCTTAAGTAGCTCACAGCCTAATGAGGGACACAGAGAGCAATAATAGTAGAGAGTGCTTTGGAGCACACAGGAAGGTGTTGAGGTCATTAGGAGAAGCTGTCTCAGCTGAGTCTTGAAGGGTAAGCAGGGATTAGCCAGATGATGAAGGGGTGGGAGGGTGATTCTACCCAGAATAGAAGCGCTTTGGCACTCATGTAGCAACATGAGGAACACAAGTCATTCAGGATGTCCAGAGCAAAGAAGATGTGGGTTTGCACCAAGAGGTGACCCTGGAGAGGATACAGGAGTCTTACATGTGTGTTCAGATCTAAAGTGTGAGTTATGGGGAGCCTGTGACAGGTTCTAAGCAGAGGAGCAATCTAGCCATATGGAGACTGCATTGAGGGTGGAAATCTAGAAGAGAAAGACTTGGGAGGAAGGAAGCCTGAGCCGGGGCCTAAGAGGAAGACTGGAAAAGAGGAGGATTCCAGCGGGAAATCCAACAGGCTTGGTGACTAATGAAATTGGAGGGAAAGGGAAAATAAATCATGAAGGCCTATTCTCAGGATGATGTGTGCCATCTCTTCATTTAGAGACAGGGGCTTTTGCCAGATGGTCAAATTCATCTAAGCTCTGATTCTCTACTTCATTGAATATTGGAAATATTTACCTTTTCTGCTCCATGCTAACTGTTGTAAAATCTCCGTAGTGATAAGGAGTCCATTAAAGAACAGTTAGAGATCCTGAAAATATTTATCTGTGCCAGCAAAAAATGTTTTCCACTCCGTGATAATGATTTCTGGTTTTCAGCTTCCCACATAACAATGGCGTGTGTCGCTTAGGTAGTTGCAGGCAAACTTTCTCTCAATGACTCCAACTCTACTCTTCTACATTGTCACGCTAACCATTGGTGTGCTTCTATGCTAACAAGAAATAACATGCAATATGTTTTTAGCGTATGTTTGTATATTTATGCTGCTTTTGTTTTCCAAAAAGGCATATATAAAAAAAGATTTTTTTTAACCCCAGGCTGGAGTGCAGTGATCCCATCATAGCTCACTGCAGCCTCAAACTCCATAGCTCAAGCGATCCTCCCACCTCAGCCTCTAGAATAGCTGAGACTACAGGCATGCACCTTCACACCCAGCTTTTTTTTTTTTTTTTTTTGGAGAGGCAGGGTCTCGTTTTGTTGCCCAGGTTGGTGTCCCAACTCCTGGATTCAAGCAATCTTCCCAACTCAGACTCCCAAAGTGCTGAGATTACAGGTGTGAGCCACCATGCCCAGCCCAAAAAGATTACTAAACTAAAAATATAAAAGCAAAGACATAAACAGGAAGAAACAAATATGCTAGATTCTAGGACTAATATGGTCACAGTGCATTGAAGCCTTAAATTCTTTCAGCTTTCTTAGCAACCTGATAGGAAAGGAAAACACAAAGATCTATAGAATTTTATTCTCTGGTAGAAGAAGGTTTATGCATTCTTCAATTTACTGTGGAAGCAAAAATAACCCACGTATGGCTCTTAAATTGGGATTTGGGGATGCTAAGCTGGGGAAGTCCCAGCATGTAATTTCCTGATGCTTTAATTGAAGTTGTTACCTCATACCTTATTTAGATCTGTTTCTACTATGAGTTACACGACATGGTTCTTGAGTGTAAATAAAACAGAAAGATAGGTCTTCATTTATTTCAGATACATTCACTGAGTTCTATATTAGCTAAGAATACCAGAATAAGAGACCCAGCCTCTGCCCTCTGAAAACTCACACCCTATTTAGGAAGCAAAGGAGTAAGCAGATGATTGTAATCTAGTGTGCCAGCCACTCTAACAGAGTTAACTCAGGAGTAGCAGGGAGACCCACCTGAAGGTGGGAGGGGCAGGGAGATGGGGCTGTAATAAGTAAATAAGCCTTTGGGGAAAGGGAAGTAGAGAGTGTTCCAAGGAGGAATAGCGTGTGTGAAGAAATGATGATGTATCTGTGAATCTGTACTGAAGTGTAGGTGTGGGGACATGAAATTGGAGCGATCAGTAGGGATCAGATCTCGAGGGTCTTGCAGGCCACCCTAAGGGTCTTGATTTTATGCTGCAGAAAATGAGGACTCGCTGAAAGATTTTAACCAAAGGAATGTTTGGAGATATTTGCCTTTAGGGGGAAAAAATTACCCTGACAACAGTGGGGAGTATGGCATGGAATGAGCTGCTTCTGGGCCAGGAAAACAAAGTGAAGAGACCATTGTAATATACCACGTGATTCAGAATGAGAATTCCAACTAGGGCACTAGCAATAAGAATGGAGAGAAAAGGCAGGAGAATCGCTTGAACCTGGGAGGCGGAGGTTGCAGTGAGCTAAGATTGCGCCACTGCACTCCAGCCTGGGTGACAGAGCAGGACTCATCCCAAAAAAAAAAAAAAAAGAATGGAGAGAAAGGGATATATTTAAAAGCTAATGGAGGGATAGAATCATCAGAAATGGATGATGGGTTAGTGTAAGGGGCCAAGTGAAAGAAAGACAGGAGTGAAGCGTGATCTCCAGGTCCTGGTTTGCATGCAATGCTGCATTGGAAAATAATTTACTTTTCACCTGGAAAGAACCACGTTAAGATGAAGCCGTATTTACTTTAATAAAGACACAATAAAATAACAGAAAAAGCACTGACATAGGATTTGGAGTATTTGGATTTATCGCCAGTGCCTCCAGTCCGATCATGGGTTGTTTGTCCTCTCTGCTTGTTTTCTTGACTATAAAATGGAATATGCTCAGCCTGTGCTGTAGGACTACAATGATAAATAAATGAACTTAGGGGATAGGAATATGCTTTGAAAGCAGTTAAACACAACAGAGTTGTTATCTCCTTATTTTCTGATGCCTAAAGGAGATAGCATCATATAAGGAAGAGAACAAAGGTTTGGGATTATGGATATAGATTTGAGTCTGTCTCTGCCGCTTGTTGTAGAAGCTGGGTAACCTGCGAAAGCCACAAAACCTTTTTGAGGCTCAGAATCTTCCTTTGTAAAATGGGAATAGTCATGTTTTATAGGGATTGTGTAAGACAATGATAATTTGTTCATTTCACTCATACATTACCTAACATATTTAATGAGTACCTACTATGTGTTAGAAGCCAAGAATATAAAAGTGAACAGAACAAGCTGGAGTCTCCTCTAGTTTTATGTATAAAAGCTAATGGTGGCCAGGCGCGGTGGCTCACATCTGTAATCCTAGGACTTTGGGAGGCCAAGGCGGGTGGATCACTTGAGGTGAGGAGTTCGAAACCAGCCTGGGCAACATGGTGAAACCCCGTCTCTACTAAAAATACAAAAAATTAGCCGGGCGTGTGATGGCAGTCACCTGCAATCCCAGCTACTCGGGAGGCTGAGGCAGGAGAATCTCTTGAATCAGGGAGGTGGAGGTTGCAGTGAGCTGAGATTGTGCCACTGCACTCCAGCCTGGGCGACACAGCAAGACTCCATTTAAAAAAAAAAAAAAAAAAAAGCTAATGGTGGGATGATATGATTGAAATGGCAGAGCAGGAAATTCCAGAACTCCATCATTCCACAAAAACAATGATCAAATTGGCAAAAACGGTCCAATCAATTTTTACCAAATTCTAGAATCTAATAAAGAACTTACACACCTAGGCAAATGCTAAATAAAGACGTTTCAGTAAGAGCACTGAGGCATGTTAACTTATTTGCATACCATCTCCACTCACCAGCTTAGCAGCATCTGTGAAAGTGGTGGCTCATGTTTCTGATGTGGCTTGCCAGTGCCCAAGTAAGCAACGTGTGGTTAGACCTTGTTCTCAAAAAAAAAATTGTGGTTGTGTGTTTTGAATTGTCTGGTGGCTCCCTGAATGATCAACTCAGGGGTTTATCTTTGTGTCACATGCCTCAGAAGCTTCTTAGGGCTGAAGTGATCTCCCAAGTGACATTTGTCAATAGCACTTAAAGGCTTATATAGTAGCTGCAGCAACCTGTGGTGAGGAATAACAGATGCGGCAAACAGCAGACAGATGGAAGCCTGGGAAAGAAGAGGCTAGAAAAGGACATACACAGAGGAATAACAGCTTTCAAAAGCTCCTGCATATACTAGGAAATGTCCAAAGCCACACACATGCCCAGGGCTTGACACAGGAAGGACCTGAGAAGACCACAATCGTTCGCTTCTGGCTAACCTTTCAATGCAAGCAGGAAGTAAAGGCTAGAGCAGAGTTGTAAACAGTCTTGCTAAGTGTTAAGCAGTGCCCCCATAAGAATGAATGTGCAAAGACTAGAAGGTGATCTCTTTTTTTTTTGTGGCTCCAGGTATTTAAGGAAAACTCTGTCAAATCACTAGCTGACCATAAACTAACAAAACAGAGACTTCAGTGACCACACACACACCAAAGAATACAGTCTCTTCAAGAAATAGTTCAGAAAAGTCATTAAACAAATAAACAACTATAACCCACAATAAGCCAGCAACAACAAACCCTAGGGAGGAGGAAGAATCTGATTTCCAGAGTTACCACATTATAATATGCAAAATGTCCAGTTTTCAACAACAAGAAATTACAAGGTACACAAAGAAATAAGAAAGTACAGCCTATTAACAGTAGAAATTAACAGAAACTGGCCAGACGTGGTGGCTCACACCTATAATCTCAATACCTTGGGAGGCTGAGGCAGGAGGATCGCTTAAGGCCAGGAGTTCAAGACCAGCCTGGGCAACATAGTGAGACCCCATGTCTACCAAAAAATATAAAAATTAGCCAAACATGGTGGCGTGCATCTGTAGTCCCACCTACTCAGGAGGCTGAGGTGGGAGGCTTCCTTAAGCCCAGGAGTTCAAGGCCGCAGTGAGCTGAGATTGAGCCACTGCACTCCAGCCCGGGTGACAGAGCAAGACTTCATCTCTTTAAAAAAACATTTCTTAAAAAAGAAACTCTTTGAAGAAGCCCAGACATTTGACTTACTAAACAGGGACTTTAAATCAACTGTCTTAAATATGCTCAAAGACACAAAGAAAGTGGAGGACAAAGAACTAAAGAAAATCAAGAGAACAATGTTTTACCTAACAGAAAACATCAATAAAAATATAGAAATGATAAAAAAGGGAACCAAATAGAAAACCTGGAGTTGAAAATAACTGATATCAAAAATTCACTAAGAGGGGTTCAGTAGCACATTTGAGCAGGCAGAAGAAAGAATCACCAAATTTGAAGATAGATCAACTGAGATTATTCAGTCTAAGGAGCAGAAAAAGAAAAGAGTGAAGAAAACTGAACAGAGTCTAAGAGACCTGTGGGATACCCTCAAGCCTACCAACATACGCAGAATGGGAGTCCCAGAAAGAGAAGAGAGAAAGAAAGGAGCAGAAAGAATATTTGAAGAAATATTGTCTTATAAGGTCTGGGCTATAAAAAAAAATACTTGAAGAAATAATGGTTGAAAACTTCTCAAAAGTGATAAAGACATGAATGCACATCTAAGAAGCTCAACAAACTCCACATAAAATAAACCTAAAGAGAGCCACACTCAAACAGATTATAACCAAATTGTTGACAAAGAAAAATAGAAAATATTGATTGCAGCAAGAGGGAAGCAGCTCACTACATACAAGTGATCCTTAATAAGATTATTCCCTGATTTATCAGAATGAGGGATGATGTATAGTAACCCTGAAAGAAAAACAATTGTTAATCAAGAATCCTGTATTCAATAAAATTCTCCACCAAAACTGAAAGAAGTCCAGGCACAGCGGCTCACACCTGTAATCCCACTGTAATCTCAGCACTTTGGGAGGCTGAGGCAAGCGGATCACCTGAGGTCAGGAGTTCAAGACCAGCCTGGCCAACATGGGGAAACCTTGTCTATACTAAAAATACAAAAATTAGCTGGGCATGATGGCACATGTCTGTAATCCCAGCTACTTGGGAGGCTGAAGCAGGAGAATCACTTGAACCTGGGAGGTGGAGGTTACAGTGAGCTGAGATCATGCCACTGCACTCCAGCCTGGACAACAGACCAAGATTCTGTCTCAAAAAATAAAAATAAGGCCAGGCATGGTGGCTCATACCTGTAATCCCAGCACTTTGGGAGGCCGAGGTAGGTGGATCACCTGAGGTCAGGAGTTGGAGACCAGCCTGGCCAACATGGTGAAACCCTGTCTATACTAAAGATACAAAAATTAGCTGGCGTAGTGGTGGGCGCCTGTAATCCCAGCTGAGGCAGGAGAATTGCTTGAACCTGGGAGGTGGAGGCTGCTGTGAGCCGAGATCTTGCCACTGCACTCCAGCTTGGGCGACAGAGCGAGATTCCATCTCAAAAAATAAAATAAAATAAAAATAAAAAACTGAAAGAACTCAAGACATTCTCATATAAAAAAAAGTTGAGGAAGTTTGCTTCTAGTAGACCTGCCCTATGAGAAATGCTAAGGGAAATTATTCAGGAAGAAATGAAAGAACACAAGTAACTCTAGCTATACAAAAAAATAAAAAATAAAAACATCAGTAAGGAAACTACATAGGTAAACATAAGAGCTAGTATTATTGTATTTTTTGTTTGTCACTCATTTTTTGCTGTTGTTGTTGTTGTTGTATTTGAGACGGAGTCTTGCTCTGTTGCTCAGGCTGAGTGTAGTGGCATGATCTCAGCTCACTGCAACCTCCATCTCCCGGGTTCAAGTGATTCTCCCACTTCAGCCTCCTGAGTAGCTGGGATTACAGGTGCATGCCACCACACCTGGCTAATTTTTGTATTTTTTAGTAGAGACAGGGTTTTACCATGTTGCCCAGGCTGGTCTCGAACTCCTGACCTCAGGTGATCCACCCACCTCAGCTTCCCAAAGTGCTGGGATTACAGGCGTGAGCCACTGCACCCGGCCTGTCACTCACTTTTTTTTCTATATGATTTAAAAGGCAAATGCATAAAACAATAATTATGAATGTATCTGAATGAACACACAATGTATAAAGATATAATGTATGACAATAACAACATAAAGGGAGAAGGTGGAGCTACATAGGAACACAGTGTTTGTACATTATTTAAGCTAAATTGGTATTAATTCAAACTAAATTATTATAAATTTAGGATGTTAATTATAACCCCCAAGGTAACATTAACAAAATAACTAAAAATATACATTCATAAAAGGAAATGAGAACCAAAATAATACACTAGAAAAGTCAATTAAACATAAGAGAAGACACAGATATGATATAAAGAAAATAAACAACAAAACGGCAGAAGCAAGGCCTCACTTACCAGTTTTCTAAAATGTAAATGGATTAAACTCTTCAGTTAAAAGGCAGAGTTAGTGAAATAGATTAAAAAACATAATCCAACTATATAATATCTACAAGAGACTCAATTTACATCCAAAGACACAAATAGGATGAAAGTGAAAAGATGGAAAAAGATATTCCGTGCAAATAGTCATCAAAAGAGAACTGAAGTGGCTATACAAATATCAGACGAAACAGCTAGTAAGACAAAAATTGTTACTAGAGAGGACATTTTATAGTCTTAAAAGGAACAATCCATCAATAACATATAGCAAATATAAACATATGTGGGCCAGGTACATTAGCTCACCCTTGTAATCCCAACACTTTGGGAGGCCAAAGTGGGAGGGTCACTTGAGCCCAGGTGTTCGAGACCAGCCTCAGCAACAAAACAAGACCCTGTCTCTACAAAAAGTTTTAAAATTAGCCAGGTGTAGTGGCGTGTGCTGGTAGTTCTAGCTACTCAGAAGGCTAAGGTGGGAAGATCCCTTGAGCCCAGGAGGTCGAGGTTGCAGTGAGCTATGATCATGCCACTGCACTCCAACCTTGGTGACAAAATAAAAAATAAGCATATGTGCATCTAATAAGAGAATCCACAGTACATGAAACAGAAAGTAACAATTAAATGGAGAAATGGACAAATCAACAATAATAGTTGAGACTTCAATATTTCATTTTCAAAATGGATAGAATAGACAGAAGATCAAGAAGAAAATAGAAGACTTGAAGAGCATCATACACCAACTAGACATAATAGACATGTGTAGAGCACTTTATTCAACACTATTCTTTTGAAGTGCACATGGATCATTCCAAGGCTAAACCATGTTAGGCCACAAAACAAATCGCAGTAAATTTTAAAAGATTTAAATCGTATAAAGTATATTCTAGGTCAAAATAGAATGAAATTAGAAATAAATAACAAGGAAATGGACTCAAAATGTTATCAGAATAACAAGGAAATTACCTCAAAATGGACCTAAATATAAGAGCTAAAACCCTAAACCTCTTAGAAGAACTCATAGGAGTAAATCTTCATGACCTTGCATTAGGCCATGGTTTCTTGGCTATGAAACCAAAAACACAAGCAATGAAAGAAAAATAGATAAATTGGACTTCATCAAAATTGAAAAATTTTTGCCTCAAGGGACATAATCAAAAGTACAAAAAGACAACCCACAAAATGGGAGAAAATATTTGCAAATCATATATCTGATAAAGGTCTACTGTCCAGAATATATGAACAACTCTTACTACTTAACAACAAAAAAACAAACAACCCATAATGAGCAAAGGACTTGAAGAGATATTTCTTCAAAGAAGTTTAAAAATGGCCATGAAGCACATAAGAAGATGCTCAATGTCATTGGGGAATTGCAAATCAGAACCACAAGGAGATACCACTTCAAACCCACTAGAATGACTATACTCAAGCAAATAGACAATAAGAAGTGTTGATGAGAACACTCATACATTGCTGGTGAGAATGTAAAATGGCGCCGCCACTTGGAAAACAGTTTGGCAGTTTCTCAATAAGTTAAACATAGAATTACCATGGGATGCAGGTATATACCCCAAATGATTGAAAACAGGTGTTCAAAGAAAAACTTGCTCATAAATGTCCATAGTAGCATTATTCACGATAACCAAAAAGTAGAAATAACTAATGTCCATCAGCTGATGAATGATATGCAAAATGTTGTATATCCATACAACAAAATACTACTCAGCTGTAAAAAGAAATTAGGTACTGATACATGCAACAACATGGACGAACCTTGAAAACATGATGCTAAGGGGAAAAAGCCAGACACAAAAGGCCACATATTGTATGATTCCATGTATATGAAATATCTAAAATAGGCAAAATCCATAGAGACAGAAAGCATATTCATGGTTATCAGGCACTGGGGAAATGGGGAATTACTGCTTATTGGAAATAGGGTTTCTTTTTTGGGTAATGAAAATATTCTGGAACTGTATAGTAGTGATGGGTGCAAAACTTTGTGGATGAACTAAATACCACTGAACTGTACACTTTAAAATGGTTAAAATGGTAAATTTTATGTTGTATATATTTTACCAGAATAAAAATAAAGACATACAGAAAAGTTAGAAGAATAGTTCGAAGAATTTTTATATATACCCTTCATCTACATTCCCTAAATGTTAGTATTTTAATGCATTTGCTTTTTCTCCTCATTTCCACTCCTCTATCCTTCTTCCCTTCTCCTTCCCCTTCCCCTGCTTCCCTTTTCCTACCTCTCCCTCCCTCTCGCTCTGTCTCCATTTCTCTCTGTCTCCATCTCTCTTGGTCTCTCTCTCTCCGTGTGTGTGTGTGTGTGTATGTGTGTGCATTTTACAGACCTTTAAATTTTAACAGTTGTCCCACTAATGTTCTTTATGGAAAAAACGTTTTTTTTTTTGGTTGGTTTTTTTTTTTTTTTTCCTAATATTTTATTTTATTTTTATTTTTATTTTATTTTTTATTTTATCTTTATTATTATTATTATTATTATTATTATACTTTAGGTTTTATGGTACATGTGCGCAATGTGCAGGTAAGTTACATATGTATACATGTGCCATGCTAGTGCGCTGCACCCACCAACTCGTCATCTAGCATTAGGTATATCTCTCAATGCTATCCCTCCCCCCTCCCCCCACCCCACAACAGTCCCCGAAGTGTGATGTTCCCCTTCCTGTGTCCATGTGTTCTCATTGTTCAATTCCCACCTATGAGTGAGAATATGTGGTGTTTGGTTTTTTGTTCTTGCGATAGTTTACTGAGAATGATGATTTCCAGTTTCATCCATGTCCCTACAAAGGACATGAACTCATCATTTTTTATGGCTGCATAGTATTCCATGGTGTATATGTGCCACATTTTCTTAATCCAGTCTATCATGGTTGGACATTTGGGTTGGTTCCAAGTCTTTGCTATTGTGAATAATGTGGCAATAAACATACGTGTGCATGTGTCTTTATAGCAGCATGATTTATAGTCCTTTGGGTATATACCCAGTAATGGGATGGCTGGGTCGAATGGAATTTCTAGTTCTAGATACCTGAGGAATTGCCACACTGACTTCCACAAGGGTTGAACTAGTTTACAATCCCACCAACAGTGTAAAAGTGTTCCTATTTCTCCACATCCTCTCCAGCACCTGTTGTTTCCTGACTTTTTTAATGATTGCCATTCTAACTGGTGTGAGATGGTATCTCATTGTGGTTTTGATTTGCATTTCTCTGATGGCCAGTGATGGTGAGCATTTTTTCATGTGTTTTTTGGCTGCATAAATGTCTTCTTTTGAGAAGTGTCTGTTCATGTCCTTCGCCCACTTTTTGATGGGGTTGTTTGTTTTTTTCTTGTAAATTTGTTGGAGTTCATTGTAGATTCTGGATATTAGCCCTTTGTCAGATGAGTAGGTTGCGAAAATTTTCTCCCATTTTGTAGGTTGCCTGTTCACTCTGATGGTAGTTTCTTTTGCTGTGCAGAAGCTCTTGAGTTTAATTAGATCCCATTTGTCAATTTTGGCTTTTGTTGCCATTGCTTTTGGTGTTTTAGACATGAAGTCCTTGCCCATGCCTATGTCCTGAATGGTAATGCCTAGGTTTTCTTCTAGGGTTTTTATGGTTTCAGGTCTAACATTTAAGTCTTTAATCCATCTTGAATTGATTTTTGTATAAGGTGTAAGGAAGGGATCCAGTTTCAGCTTTCTACATATGGCTAGCCAGTTTTCCCAGCACCATTTATTAAATAGGGAATCCTTTCCCCATTTCTTGTTTTTGTCAGGTTTGTCAAAGATCAGATACTTGTAGATATGTGGCATTATTTCTGACGGCTCTGTTCTGTTCCATTGATCTATATCTCTGTTTTGGTACCAGTACCATGCTGTTTTGGTTACTGTAGCCTTGTAGTATAGTTTGAAGTCAGGTAGTGTGATGCCTCCAGCTTTGTTCTTTTGGCTTAGGATTGACTTGGCGATGCGGGCTCTTTTTTGGTTCCATATGAACTTTAAAGTAGTTTTTTCCAATTCTGTGAAGAAAGTCATTGGTAGCTTGATGGGGATGGCATTGAATCTGTAAATTACCTTGGGAAGGATGGCCATTTTCATGATATTGATTCTTCCTACCCATGAGCATGGAATGTTCTTCCATTTGTGTGTATCCTCTTTTATTTCCTTGAGCAGTGGTTTGTAGTTCTCCTTGAAGAGGTCTTTCACATCCCTTGTAAGTTGGATTCCTAGGTATTTTATTCTCTATGAAGCAATTGTGAATGGGAGTTCACTCATGATTTGGCTCTCTGTCTGTCTGTTATTGATGTATAAGAATGCTTGTGATTTTTGCACATTGATTTTGTATCCTGAGACTTTGCTGAAGTTGCTTATCAGCTTAAGGAGATTTTGGGCTGAGACAATGGGGTTTTCTAGATATACTGTCATGTCATCTGCAAACAGGGACAATTTGACTTCCTCTTTTCCTAATTGAATACCCTTGATTTCCTTCTCCTGCCTAATTGCCCTGGCCAGAACTTCCAACACTATGTTGAATAGAAGTGGTGAGAGAGGGCATCCCTGTCTTGTGCCAGTTTTCAAAGGGAATGCTTCCAGTTTTTGCCCATTCAGTATGATATTGGCTGTGGGTTTGTCATAAATAGCTCTTATTATTTTGAGATACGTCCCATCAATTCCTAATTTATTGAGAGTTTTTAGCATGAAGGGTTGTTGAATTTTGTCAAAGGCCTTTTCTGCATCTATTGAGATAATCATGTGGTTTTTGTCTTTGCTTCTGTTTATATGCTGGATTACATTTATTGATTTGCGTATATTGAACCAGCCTTGCATCCCAGGGATGAAGCCCACTTGATCATGGTGGATAAGCTTTTTGATGTGCTGCTGGATTCTGTTTGCCAGTATTTTATTGAGGATTTTTGCATCAATGTTCATCAAGGATATTGGTCTAAAATTCTCTTTTTTTGTTGTGTCTCTGCCAGGCTTTGGTATCAGGATGATGCTGGCCTCATAAAATGAGTTAGGGAGGATTCCCTCTTTTTCTATTGATTGGAATAGTTTCAGAAGGAATGGTACCAGCTCATCCTTGTACCTCTGGTAGAATTCGGCTGTGAACCCATCTGGTCCTGGACTTTTTTTGGTTGGTAAGCTATTGATTATTGCCACAATTTCAGCTCCTGTTATTGGTCTATTCAGAGATTCAACTTCTTCCTGGTTTAGTCTTGGGAGGGTGTATGTGTTGAGGAATTTATCCATTTCTTCTAGATTTTCTAGTTTATTTGCATAGAGGTGTTTATAATATTCTCTGATGGTAGTTTGTATTTCTGTGGGATCGGTGGTGATATCCCCTTTATCATTTTTTATTGCATCTATTTGATTCTTCTCTCTTTTTTTCTTTATTAATCTTGCTAGCGGTCTATCAATTTTGTTGGTCCTTTCAAAAAGCCAGCTCCTGGATTCATTTATTTTTTGAAGGGTTTTTTGTGTCTCTATTTCCTTCAGTTCTGCTCTGATTTTAGTTATTTCTTGCCTTCTGCTAGCTTTTGAATGTGTTTGCTCTTGCTTTTCTAGTTCTTTTAATTGTGATGTTAGGGTGTCAATTTTGGATCTTTCCTGCTTTCTCTTGTGGGCATTTAGTGCTATAAATTTCCCTCTACACACTGCTTTGAATGCATCCCAGAGATTCTGGTATGTTGTGTCTTGGTTCTCGTTGGTTTCAAAGAACATCTTTATTTCTGCCTTCATTTCGTTATGTACCCAGTAGTCATTCAGGAGCAGGTTGTTCAGTTTCCACGTAGTTGAGCGGTTTTGAGTGAGATTCTTAATCCTGAGTTCTAGCTTGATTGCACTGTGATCTGAGAGACAGTTTGTTACAATTTCTGTTCTTTTACATTTATTGAGGGGAGCTTTACTTCCAAGTATATGGTCAATTTTGGAATAGGTGTGGTGTGGTGCTGAAAAAAATGTATATTCTGTTGATTTGGGGTGGAGAGTTCTGTAGATGTCTATTAGGTCCGCTTGGTGCAGAGCTGAGTTCAATTCCTGGGTATCCTTGTTGACTTTCTGTCTCTTTGATCTGTCTAATGTTGACAGTGGGGTGTTAAAGTCTCCCATTATTAATGTGTGGGAGTCTAAGTCTCTTTGTAGGTCACTCAGGACTTGCTTTATGAATCTGGGTGCTCCTGTATTGGGTGCATATATATTTAGGATAGTTAGCTCTTCTTGTTGAATTAATCCCTTTACCATTATGTAATGGCCTTCTTTGTCTCTTTTGATCTTTGTTGGTTTAAAGTCTGTTTTATCAGAGACTAGGATTGCAACCCCTGCCTTTTTTTGTTTTCCATTTGCTTGGTAGCTCTTCCTCCATCCTTTTATTTTGAGCCTCTGTGTGTCTCTGCACGTGAGATGGGTTTCCTGAATACAGCACACTGATGGGTCTTGAGTCTTTATCCAATTTGCCAGTCTGTGTCTTTTAATTGGAGCATTTAGTCCATTTACATTTAAAGTTAATATTGTTATGTGTGAATTTGATCCTGTCATTATGATGTTAGCTGGATATTTTGCTCGTTAGTTGATGCAGTCTCTTCCTAGTCTCGATGGTCTTTACATTTCGGTATGATTTTGCAGTGGCTGGTACCGGTTGTGCCTTTCCATGTTTAGCGCTTCCTTCAGGAGCTCTTTTAGGGCAGGCCTGGTGGTGACAAAATCTCTCAGCATTTGCTTGTCTGTAAAGTATTTTATTTCTTCTTCACTTATGAAGCTTAGTTTGGCAGGATATGAAATTCTGGGTTGAAAATTCTTTTCTTTAAGAATGTTGAATATTGGCCCCCACTCTCTTCTGGCTTGTAGGGTTTCTGCCGAGAGATCCGCTGTTAGTCTGATGGGCTTCCCTTTGATGGTAACCCGACCTTTCTCTCTGGCTGCCCTTAACATTTTTTCCTTCATTTCAACTTTGGTGAATCTGACAATTATGTGTCTTGGAGTTGCTCTTCTCGAGGAGTATCTTTGTGGCGTTCTCTGTATTTCCTGAATCTGAATGTTGGCCTGCCTTGCTAGATTGGGGAAGTTCTCCTGGATAATATCCTGCAGAGTGTTTTCCAACTTGTTTCCATTCTCCCCGTCACTTTCAGGTACACCAATCAGACGTAGATTTGGTCTTTTCACATAGTCCCATATTTCTTGGAGGCTTTGCTCGTTTCTTTTTATTCTTTTTTCTCTAAACTTCCCTTCTCGCTTCATTTCATTCATTTCATCTTCCAGGGCTGATACCCTTTCTTCCATTTGATCGCATCGGCTCCTGAGGCTTCTGCATTCTTCACGTAGTTCTCGAGCCTTGGTTTTCAGCTCCATCAGCTCCTTTAAGCACTTCTCTGTATTGGTTATTCTAGTTATACATTCTTCTAAATTTTTTTCAAAGTTTTCAACTTCTTTGCCTTTGGTTTGAATATCCTCCCGTAGCTCGGAGTAATTTGGTCGTCTGAAGCCTTCTTCTCTCAGCTCGTCAAAGTCATTCTCCGTCCAGCTTTGTTCCGTTGCTGGTGAGGAACTGCGTTCCTTTGGAGGAGGAGAGGTACTCTGCTTTTTAGAGTTTCCAGTTTTTCTGCTCTGTTTTTCCCCATCTTTGTGGTTTTATCTACTTTTGGTCTTTGATGGTGGTGATGAACAGATGGGTTTTTGGTGTGGATGTCCTTTCTGCTAGTTTTCCTTCTAACAGACAGGACCCTCAGCTGCAGGTCTGTTGGAGTACCTGGCCAGCCGTGTGAGGTGTCAGTCTGCCCCTGCTGGGGGGTGCCTCCCGGTTAGGCTGCTCGGGGGTCAGGGGTCAGGGACCCACTTGAGGAGGCAGTCAGCCCGTTCTCAGATCTCCAGCTGCGTGCTGGGAGAACCACTGCTCTCCTCAAAGCTGTCAGACAGGGACATTTAAGTCTGCAGAGGTTACTGCTGTCTTTTTGTTTGTCTGTGCCCTGCCCCCAGAGGTGGAGCCTACAGAGGCAGGCAGGCCTCCTTGAGCTGTGGTGGGCTCCACCCAGTTCAAGCTTCCCGGCTGCTTTGTTTACCTAAGCGAGCCTGGGCAATGGCGGGCGCCCCTCCCCCAGCCTCGCTGCCGACTTGCTGTTTGATCTCAGACTGCTGTGCTAGCAATCAGCGAGACTCCGTGGGCGTAGGACCCTCTGAGCCAGGTGCGGGCTATGATCTCCTGGGGCACCGTTTCCTAAGCCTGTCAGAAAAGCACAGTATTCGGGTGGGAGTGGCCCAATTTTCCAGGTGCTGTCTGTCACCCCTGGAAAGGGAACTCCCTGACCCCTTGGGCTTCCCAAGTTCCCAAGTGAGGCAATGCCTCGCCCCTGCTTCGGCTGGCGTACGGTGCACTCACCCACTGACCTGTGCCCACTGTCTGGCACTCCCTAGTGAGATGAACACGGTACCTCAGATGGAAATGCAGAAATCACCCGTCTTCTGTGTCGCTCGCGCTGGGAGCTGTAGACCGGAGCTGTTCCTATTCGGCCATCTTGGCTCCTCCAGAAAAAACGTTTTTTTTCCTGGTCAACAATCCAATCTAGGATCACACATTGCATTTCATTTTCATGTCTCTTTAATCTCTTTTAACTTGGAGCAATTGCAGTCTTTTGTTGTCATTCATGACCTTGATATATTTGAAGAGTCAGGCCATTTATTTTCTAGAATGACCTTCAATTTCAGTTTGTCTAAAGCTTCCTCATGATTAGATCCAAGGTCTGCCTTTTTGGCAGGAATACCACAGAAGGCATAACTGTGTCCTTCTCAGTGCATCATACCAGGAGGCACATGATCTCATTTGCCCCATTACTGTGTGCTAACTTTGATCATTTGGCTAAGGTGGATCTTCCTGGTCTCTCCAATGTAAATGTACTGTTTTTCCCTTTGTAGTTAATAAGTATCTTGTGGAGAGCTATTTTGGGACTATGTAAAAATCCTATTTCTCATCAACTTTTCACATATCTATTCACATGCTTCTCTGAAACAGCTATTACTGGTGTTTTCATATAATGATGATTTTCTAATTTCGTCATTCTTCCTATATTTATTAGCTGGTGTTCTACTGTAAGGAAAATCTTTCTCTTCTCATCCACTTAGTTTTTCATCAAATAAATATTTATTCATCAAATAAATATATGTCAAATAAAGTTTTAATTACTCATCAAATACATATTTATTTGTTGAATAAATATTGATTATTCATCAAATAAATAAATATCAAATCCCAGATTGTTACTTTTTTCTGTTATCCTCATTTATTTTTATGCCCACATTGTCTCAGATTTAGCCAATAGGAGCCCATTCAAGCTGGCTCCTGTACTTTTGATCTGTCCCCATCATTCTTTGAGTTCTTCCTTGTTTACTGACACAACCAGATGTTCCAAGCTCATCTTGTGCTTTCCTGGTCTCAACTCTGTAATCAGCCAAGTCTTCAAGTGAGCCCTGGTTCCTTTTAATGGAAACTGGTATTTGGAAACCAAGGTCTGGGCACAATATGTGCTCTTTGTGGTAGCTATTTGATAATAGTGACCACGTGGTGTACAGCAGGAGAAAGGAAATGACTGAATTACTTTTTTTTTTTTTTGAGATGGAGTCTCACTCTGTCACCCAGGCTGGAGTGCAGTGACGCTATCTCAGCTCACTGCAACCTCCGCCCCCTGGGTTCTAGTGATTCTCCTGCCTCAGCCTCCCGAGTAGTTGGGATTACAGACACCTGCCGCAATGCCTGGGTAATTTTTTTGTATTTTTAGTAGAGACCAGTTTTCACCATGTTGGCCAGGCTGATCTCGAACTCCTGACCTCAGATGATCCACCCGCCTTGGCTTCCCAAAGTGCTAGGATTACAGGCGTGAGTCACCGTGCCCTGCCTACTCTGCATTACTTTTTATAGGTCAATCCACACCTGGAATATAAACAAATGAGGGTGTTTTCAGAGACAAGCCTAGAGAAGATATCTACTGGGAAAAGAGACATCTTGGGGTAGAGAAAGGGAAAAGCAATGATTACTATATTCAAATATCTAAAGGGATGTTGTAGAAAAAATGGTCTATAGTCATGTCCTAAGCCCCTAAAGGGTTCTAATGGTTGGAAAAAGAGACTTCTGTTTCATCAGTCATTAACATATGTTAATCACCTATTACTATCAGGCTGCGGCAGTGAGTGCTGATTGCCCTGCTATTGATCTTCTGCCCATCTTTTTCATGAATATAACCCAGATATCATTCTGGTTAGCAAAATGCCTTAATAAAATACTCACCTTTCCATACTTCCCTGAAGTTTGAAGTGGCCATATGACATAGTTCTGCCCAATGAGATATAAGCTGAAGAATAATGGCAATTTCCAAGAAAATTTCGCCTTCCCAATATAGATGCCGCCCATCTTCCTGGTTTTCCCCTTCTCTGGCCTGTCTGGAATGCAGATGTGATCCTACTTGAAGAAACAAAAGACATATTACAAACACCAACAAAACCACAGACCAAAGATGGCAGAACCAAAAGATAGACGGAGCCTGGTTCCCAGAAAGCATTCTTGCCTAATTTCTCCACAGCTGGGCTTGCTGTCTTCTGGGCTTACTGTTACATGAGAAGAATGAATCCCTTTCTTGTTTAAGCCACTGTAATAAGTTTCTGTTAAATGCAGCTGAGATGCAGTCCTAACCCAGGCACTATGCTAAGTCCTAGGAGGGGAAAGGCCGCCTAGTGGAGTCACTGGCTTTTCCTGCCTATCAGACAGAACATGAGGAAGACTTCCTAAAAACTGGAACACTACCAAGATGGACTTAACCCCAAGAGAAGATGTGATCCCCGTGACTACAAAAGAATGTGTGTAGAGGCTGGGTGGTACTTTTGCAGCTGGGAAATAGTAAAGCAGTACTGAGTACAGAGTGAAAGTCTATTCTAGTGCAAAAATTTTTCTAAGAGTCAGAAAGTTGAAGAAAAAAAATAGACTCAGGGCATGCTAAGCTTTCGCTGGACAGTTAGTGTTTGTTTTTTTTTTTGTATTTTTGTTTTTTTGAGACAGAGTCTTGCTTTGTCGCCCAGGCTGGAGTGCAGTGGCACAGTCTTGGCTCATTGCAACCTCTGCCTCCAGGGTTCAAGCAATTCTTCTGCCTCAGCCTCCCAAGTAGCTGGGATTACAGGCACACCTACCATGCCTGGCTAATTTTTGGTAGTAGAGATGGGGTTTCACCGTGTTAGCCAGGATGGTCTCTATCTCCTGATCTCGTGATCCGCCCGCCTCAGCCTCCCAAAGTGCTGGGATTACAGGTGTGAGCCACCGCGCCCAGCCGACAGTTAGTGTTTTTTAGCTGTAGTCTGCATTTGGATCCACGATTTTCATTAAAGTTCTTAAGAAGGCATGCTCCCTCAGCACCCCGTGGGTAAACATATTATAGCAATTTTAAGTTTCTAATGAATTTTTTGTTGTAATTTATTTGTAGCAATCTAATTTATCCCTTTTTTAACTACTAGAATTTTTATTTATCTTGGATTTACAAAGTTAATATTGCTGTAAAACATACCAGCATTTTAATTTTTAGATAGTAATGGATTTATTATTTTTATCTGTGTTTAAAATCATAGTAATCTGGGCACCATGGTGCACAACTGTAGTGCCAGCTACTCAAAACACTAAGGCAGGAAGATCTCTTGAGCCCAGGAGTTCTAGGCTGTAGTACATGATGAACACACCTGTGAATAGCCACTGCACTCCAGCCTGGGCAACATGGCGAGACCCTGCTAGAACAAAAAAGAAAAAAAAGCCATAGGAATAAGATGCATTTTCACCACTTTGGAATGTTTATGTCCTATAAACTAACCATTAGGGATCCATTTATTGGCAGAGTTTCTGTAAATATATGAATGCTCTTGATGAGAGATTTTTTTTTCCTCTCAGAGTGGAAGCCAGGTTCTTTGGTGGGATACTCACCCACCAAACATAAGAAAGGAAAGGTCAAGACTTTACTGGATTCTATGGTTGATCCCAAGCCTGAGATAGGAGGATGAGCTGCACAACTTTGTGAAGGTAGCCAAGGGTAACTGGAAAGCTATTAAGGGCACAATAGAGGTTTATTGAGTGAATCAACAAATGAATCCTTTGGCAGCCTGATTGTTTCTGAGTAGACGCTATGAGATGATTTTGAACAGTCCACACAGGATAGAAATCAGTGTTTCTCAAAATGCATCACAATAGGGGGTGCAGGGAAGGCAAAAAGGCAGTGTTTAAAACAGAAATTATTCAGGGTCTCACTTCTACCTGCTGAACCAGAATCTCTGCAGCCGGCAGACAGAAATCTGCATTTTAACAAACCCCAACCCAGTCTAGAGGATTCTGCTGCATAATAAACTTTGAGAACTATAGACACACATGCTGTTCCAGCTGAAGTTTCCACGAAGGGACGGAACCTTAGAGGGAGGCAGGAGTTCCAGCTGGAGCAGGATTTTGGGGTGGTCGTCCTTGAGAGGGCAGCCATAGTACATGTGCTTGTCTCTAGCGACACCTGCTGGTTGAGAGTGACAATTAACAACCCCCGAAACTACACAGGTGTTTTCTCTAATGGGGCCTCCAATACTAAAGGCATTTAGTGTTTGCATTCTAACAGCGGTAATTAACATACCCAAAGCCCCAGGTACGGGACACTAACGTTTATATGTGTATCCTCTTTTCACTAGCTTTCAGGTAGAAGCAATATATACTTGAAGAATATTGCCCTTCGATTATCTTATATGTTTCTTAGAATGAATGTTCCTGTTTTACGTTCATTTGAAAAAAGACTAACTTTTGGATATTCTCTGAAAGCCTTTGCTGAACTTTTTTTTTTTTTTTTTTTTTGAGATAGTATCTTGCTCTGTCGCCCAGGTTGAAGTGCAGTGGCGCGATCTCGGCTCACTGCAACCTCAACCTCCCGGGTTCAAGCGATTCTCCTGCCTCAGCCTCCTGAGTAGCTGGGACTACGGGTGCCCGCCACCACACCCAGCTAGTTTTTGTATTTTTAGTAGAGGTGGGTTTCACCATGTTGGCCAGGCTGGTCTAGAACTCCTGACCCCAAATGATCCACCCACCTTGGCCTCCCAAAGGGCTGGGATCACAGGCGTGAGCCACCGCACCCGGCCTACTGAACTTTTTGACTAGGAAATTTGTTTTCTGTTATTGTTTTATGGAAATAAGAAGAAGCTAATTCTTATCTGACATCAAAGACTCCAGGCAAGATTAAAAAAAAAAAAAAAAAAAAGGTACCAGGTACCATGATATCTTAGAGAAAAATTGGTTCCTCTACTTTCCTGAGCACCTACTATATGCCAGTCTTCCTCTCAGGGAGGCTCACAGTTGAGGGATGGAGAGGGGATAGGTGTGGTCAGTGTAGCAATGGAAGTGTGTATAATGTATCAAAGCAGTTGAAGGTGGGGGCAACAATTCATTCCATTGGGGTGGGTCAAGGAATAAGTTGAGGCCTAGGGGAATAGTGTGATCTTCTAAATCCTCCACAGACATTGCCAGATCTGAAGTTCCCAGAAAAGAGACTCGTGTGTGCTAGGGCATAAAGGTGTGAAATAGCATTTGTGGCATATGCACTTGGAAAGGAGTAACCTCCAAATAATATGTTCTTAATAAAGTGTGAGGCTGGGAATGATAAGAGATGAGGCCAAGAAGTCAGGCCACGTCTCACCCACCTGCCGAGAAGGTTAGATTTTATCCTGCAGGTGGTGAATAACCACAGAATAGTTTAAATTTAAGATTTGCTTTTTATCAGGTTGTTTATCCCACTGGAATATCAATGCACAAAGTATAGAACCTCCTATTTATCTGACAGTGGTCAAAACTGAGTCAAAAGGCCTAAGATTATATCTATTAATTGAGAATTTCATGC
Organism: Pongo pygmaeus; assembly: GCF_028885625.2. Taxonomy (NCBI): domain Eukaryota; kingdom Metazoa; phylum Chordata; class Mammalia; order Primates; family Hominidae; genus Pongo; species Pongo pygmaeus. Next base: position 95,819,987 of record NC_072386.2, read on the forward strand.
AGATTAAACACAAAAAGTCCCAGTCCCTTTGGAAAGTATCTTAGCATTCTGGTAATTACATTTGACCTGTGTGCTGTGAAAGGTTTTGGTTTTAGTTTTAATGTAGATATTTAACAGAGCTGAATTTCTGTGCCTTTTATGTGTGAGCTGCTGCACTGCCTCCTCTCCTTGTCCTGACAGGGACTCACACACAGCATTCCCCTCACACAGACCCCAGAAAATCCCATCGGTGTCCTTACTGGGGCCAAACGCTGAGCACTGGTTCCTAGAACCTGAGGCATGAAATAAACAAATTCATTGTTTTCTGCATAATTTCACATGCTTTTTAAATAATAAGTGATAATGGAAATATTACCATGTTGCCTTTCACAACAGGATAAGATGCTCACTTTGTGGTCGTACACGTGATCAGGACCTTCCCTCATGGAAGAAGGATAAATGATCCCTTTGTTTCACCCTCCTCCCTCCTGCTTGGTCTTCAGCCATACCATGCAGTTCTTTATGCACTTATCATGGTCCTGTGGAAAAGCATGGAATTTGGAATCTGATGGACTTGAGTTTGGACCTTGCCCACTCCATCACCTTGCCCAGTTCCTTAACTTCTCCTCTTTCTTTACCTGGCAAAAGGAGCTAATAATGCCTTCTCTTGAAGACTGAGTGAAAAGTGTGATTATATCCTGAAACCAGTGCCCAACACAGGGCAGATTCTTAATAAATGCTGGTCCTTTCCATTCTTTTTCTATCTTGCCCTTGATATCAGTGAGCCATCAGAAGGCCAGGAAGCAGCCAGTCATGGTGGCTTATACCTGTAATCCCAGCTACTCAGGAGGCTGAGGCTGGAGGATCACTTGTAGTCAGGAGTTTGAGACCAGCCTGGGCAACATAGCAAGATCTCATCCCCACACAAAAAAAAAAAATTTAATTAGCCAGACATGGTGGCATGTGCCTACAGTCCCAGCTACTCAGAGGACTGAGGCAGGAGTTTTGCTTGAGCCCAGGAGTTTGAGGCTACAATGAACTATGATTGTACCACTACAGTCCAGTCTAGCCAACAAAATGAGACTCTGTCTCTAAAAATAATGATAATAGTCTGGGCGCAGTGGCTCACGCCTGTAATCCCAGTACTCTGGGAGGCTGAGGCGGGCGGATCACCTGAGGTCAAGAGTTCAAGACCAGCCTGGCCATGGTGAAACCCTGTCTCTACTAAAAATACAAAAAATTAGCTGGGTGTGGCGGTGCATGCCTGTAATCCCAGCTACTCGGGAGGCTGAGGCAGGAGAATCGCTTGAACCCTGGAAGAGGAGGTTGCAATGAGCCGAGATCGCGCCATTGCACTCCAGCCTGGGCAACAAGAGCAAAACTCCATCTCAAAAAAAAAAAAAAAAGAAAGAAAGAAAGAAAAAGATAATTAGAAGTAAATAATTTTTAAAAGACCAGGAAGCTCACAGCCTTCAGCTCAGACTGCAACAGTAGTAACTGGCCATTAGATCATGCTGTTCAGTGTTGTCCTATGGGGCTTACCTCTGGAACAGGTTAATTAAATAAAATCACTCTTCTTAGCTTACAGACTTTCCGTCTCGATATCTTTGTAAAGATTTTGAGCTGTTTTGGGTATGGAGTCTGACAGTCATTAACTAGCCCCCACCTTTCCCACTCCCCTGTTGTTCCAAGAGGACCCCAGTTCTGTCAATATTTGCTCACCACTAGACATGGGCCACAACCCTGATGTGATTCCCAAAGCCAGGCTTTCCTGGCCTATGGGTTAAGCTGCCCCAATTGCACAGATAAGCAGCTTGTGCCTGACTGGCCTGCCCCCAAATCAGGAGAGGATCTCTTAGCCACTCGTGCTGAAATGTGACTTTCTTATTAGCAGATATTGCCTAACAGACTGTGGTTTCTTGCTCATTGGCCAAGTCAACAGCCTAAAGGACCTTACTCTCAAAAATTTGTCAAAAGTTATTCTTTGACTTAGAGGGACAACATTTTGGGGGACAGTCTTCATTGCACATAGTTTGCTCTGTTTGCACTCATCTGCTCTTAATGTAATATCCTGGAAATGCCAAGATGTTGGCAGATTTTAACTGAACAAAATTTGGCAGTGAACTTGACAATCAAAATAGAGCCAAGTGACAAAAGTTTGAAAAGACACAAAAGAAAAAGACTTACAAGCTGAAGAACGCTAGAGTTAGCATAGAGACATATGGTTATAAAAAAAAATGCGAGTTTGCAAAGCTGTTAGCACAGAACAGCACTAATATAAATGCCTGCCCAAGTGTGGCTGCAAGACAAAGCTGGTGCCTGTTATGGGGAGATAATGATGATCCTGAAATATTACCCTGCTGTATTTGTACTTGAAGGATTTTAAAGTATGTTCAAAGTAAATTTTATCTGTGTTTAATAAGCTCACCGGATAAGAAAGGAGATTGTGCCTTCACTGTAGTTTTATAAAGAGAGTATCTTTCAAGACATACACAAGACAGGAAAACCAGCCTTTGGAAAGACCATATGTTGCAATCTGAGAATTAGAAGGTTTGAACATCTAGACTCTGAGAAGCGCCTCTTATTTGCTTTGGAACTCCCAACTTACAGGTATAGCCAATTGTTAATTATTAATATAAATTAATTTAGTAATTTCTACCTTCTACCTAGTTCAGAAGTTCTCTTAAAAGACATTGTATTTCTAGCTGGGCACGCTGGCCCACGCCTGTAATCCTACCACTTTGGGAGACCGAGTTGGGTGGATCACCTGAGGTCAGGAGTTCGCGACCAGCCTGACCAATATGATGAAACCTCATCTCTACTAAAAATATAAAAATTAGCCAGGCATAGTGGCATGTGCTTGTAATCCAGCTACTCCGGAGGCTGAGACAGGAGAATCATTTGAACCCGGGAGTCAGAGGTGGCAGTGAGCCGAGATTGCACCACTGCACTCCAGCCTGGGCCATAATAGTGAAACTCCATCTCAAAAAAAAAAAAAAAAAAAAAAGAGTGCAATGTGTTTCCATGCTGCCTGCTCTGAGAGTTGAGAGCAAAATCTGTTGTTTCCTACCTCCCATGCAGTGCTCCTTGCTCTGTCTTCTGGAACAGCAGGTGCCTGTGCTGTTCAGCAGTTCTTTGAGCATTTGATTAGAGGAAGCATTTGATTAGAGGTCTCTTTTGTCTGCCATTATTCAGAACAAATGCATAGTCTCCAAGCCCTCCCCATCCAGGATCCCCTGACCCTGACCCTAGCAGAATGCGCCCTATTGCCTTGCCTCACCTCAAGGTTTTGGCAGGAACAGAGGGAAGAGGCCAAATGTCCTATTTTACTTCTTGTTAGAGTCCTAGAAAGACCAAAGCAGTGAAAACACTTGATTAAATAAAAGTCAGGAAAATTGGTGACTTTTTTTATTTACAAAATGTCGGCGTCCTATCAGGCATGGGAAATTAAAGTTACAAACACTCTTTCCTTTGTCCCGGAGACATGTGCATGGTGAGGTATAAGGGAGAGTTACAAAGACTCTTTTCTTTCACTGAGAATCATGCATCCCTTTTTAATATATCTCTTTCTTTTCTTTCAAATTAAAAATGTGCCAGAAAGTTGAGCTGATTTTGAGCTGACTATGAGTCGGTGCCAAGCTTATCCAAAATGGATGTTCTAGGCCGGGTGCGGTGGCTCATGCCTGTAATCTCAGCACTTTGGGAGGCTGAGGTGGGCGGATCACCTGAGGTTGGGAGTTCGAGACCAACCTGACCAATAGGGAGAAACCCCCTCTCTACTAAAAATACAAAATTAGCCGGGCGTAGTGGTGCATGCCTGTAATCACAGATACTCGGGAGGCTGAGGCAGGAGAATCACTTGAACCCGGGAGGCGGAGGTTGCGGTGAGCTGAGATCGCGCCATTGCACTCCAGCCTGGGCAACAAGAGTGAAACTCCATCTCAAAAAAAAAAAAAAAAAAAAAAGGATGGTCTAGATAGACGTGCTGTTGTGTTGCTTTGATGTCCTACTGAGTTAAGCACTGCAAGAGTCCATTCAGAAAGACACAGATATATAGCATAATTTTGATAAATAAAAACAATTCAGAAAATGTTGAATAAAGTAACAAATATCCAGAGTTCCATAGGTTTAACCAAATCATATATTTTTAAAAGGCAGGTGTTAAGCCTTTTAAAAATTATTTCACCTTAAAATTATTTATTTTCCTTATAAAACAATACCTGGAAGTGGTTCCTCTGGTTTTCAAATATATGATGTGATAAATGGAATGCATTAATATTTTATGAATTAGATGTGCTGGAATGGCATACATTGCTCCTGGAACAGCTATCATTTACTGAACACTTTTTCTCCTTTTGCCTAGTAAGCAAAATCCACTGTGCTAAGGGCTTTCTAGGCATTATCTTTAAATCCTTGTAAGAATCATGAGACAGAGAGTCGTTCCCATTTTAAAGTTGAGAGCACAATGACTCAGAAACTTAAGTTATACTACTAGAGGTCAGAGAGCCTCTGGCAAGTTATTTAACTAAGCATTAGAGCCACAGTTGTTAAAAGAGTTCTGGATTACAGGAGTTTATATAGTAACCCACATTCAGAGAATAGAGCAACAACACACAATCCAGTCTTGCATTAGGTTCACAAGACTTCAGAAATTTCCTTTTTTTTTTTTTTTTTTTGAGACAAAGTTTCGCTCTGTCACCAAGGCAGACAGAGTGCAGTGGCGCAATCTCGGCTCACTGCAAGCTCCGCTTCCCGGGTTCACGCCATTCTCCTGCCTCAGCCTCCTGAGTAGCTGGGACTACAGGCACCTACCACGGCACCCGGCTAGTTTTTTGTATTTTTAGTAGAGGCGGGGTTTCACCATGTTAACCAGGATGGTCTCGATCTCCTGACCTCTTGATCCACCCGCCTCGGCCTCCCAAAGTGCTGGGATTACAGGAGCGAGCCACCGAGCCCGCCCAGGAATCTCCTTTGAATTCCTTCAGCACATTGGTGCGTTGTCAGTAGTTTTCAGTCTTGCACAGGCCTAACTTTTCCAGTAAGTTCGGACCTCTGGTAGAAGTGACTACAGTACTGAGCATATTCAAGTGTTTCACTGAGTGCCACTTGAGAGAGGTGATAGCGTTAGGTTGGACTCTTCTACCTGAGTTATGACAATAATGAAGACCACCAACTTCCTTTTTTCCTCAAGGTCAGAGTTATATCTAGCAACTTAGGTACTCAAGCCAAGTAGTTAGAAATTTCCCCTCAAATCAGCAGGGTGGAAGCTGGTCCCTCTGTACTGCACAGAAAGGGGCGCTCATGATCTCATAATGCGGGACTCCTGCCCTGACCTTGGGCCTCCTGCTCCATCCTTTTTTTTTAACCTTTTTTTTTTTTTTTTTTTTTGAGGCAGAGTCTTACTCTGTAGCCAGGCTGGAGTGAAGTGGCACCATCTTGGCTCACTGCAACCTCTGCATCCCGGGTTCAAGCAATTCTCCTGTCTCAGCCTCCTGAGTAGCTGGAACTACAGGCCCGCGCCACCACACCCAGCTAATTTTTGTATTTTTAGTAGAGACGGGGTTTCACCATGTTGGCCAGGATGGTCTCGATCTCTTAAACTGGTGATCCGTCCCCTCGGCCTCCTAAAGTGCTGGAATTACAGGCGTGAGCCACCGTGCCCAGCCCCATCCTTTATCAGCTGCCATGAGACAGATCCCTGGATAGGACAGACCTACCTCATATGCTAGAGAATTGCTGTGGCCATTTGGCTAATTAGAGGGCCAAATTTGCATTGTAAAATGGTACCCACTAAATTATAATTCCCTGGGGGCAAAGCCTATTTTTTTCAGTGTCCTACTTCTGGTTTGCGCGAAGTTGAACATTTTTCTCTTACAAACTCTCAGTGGCACCACCAATTTAAATAAAGAAGGAATTTTAGCTTATCTTGTCTGGTTTCCAGAGTCAAACAAGTTTGTGGGTAGAATATCCAAGTCACTCATATTAAAAATTCTAGAGTTCTCCATCACACTTCCTTCTCCCCGATCATCTCCTAACCCCTAACAAGGAGCAAAGTTAGATTTATGTCAGGCCCTGTGTGGGACATAGTAGGTACTTACTGAATGAACAAAGGAAAAGTGGGGGGGAAGGAAAGAGGGAGGGAGACTTAGAACTACAGTGTTTGAAATCTACTCTCATGTTAACAGTGTGAGGAAACAGCTCTTTTGAAAGTCATTTGGAAACGTGTATTAAAAATCTCAAGAATGGGCCAGGCGTGGTGGCTCACGCCTGTAATCGCAACACTTTGGGAGGCCGGGGCGGGCGGATCACCTGAGGTCAGGAGTTCGAGACCAGCCTGGCCAACATGGTGAAACCCTGTCTCTACTAAAAATACAAAAATTAGCCAGGTATGGTGGCACATGCCTGTAATCCCAGCTAGTCCAAGAGGCTGAGGCAGGGAGAATCACTTAAACCCAGGAGACGAAGGTTGCAGTGAGCCGAGATTGCCCCATTGCACTCCAGCCTGGGCAACAGAGCGAGGCTCGATCTCATAAAATAAAATAAAATAAAATCTCAAGAATGTGCACATTTTTACCCAGGAATTCTGTGTTTAGAAATTAAGGACATGTGAAAAGATTTTGCTGCAAATCAGACTATTGTTCCTTGTTATAAAATATGGCAGCCAACCTAAATACCCAACAATAGAGAATCAGGTGAATGAATTATAATACATCTACACCGCTTCTTCCTCTAACCTTTCCTAACTCAGTAAATAGTAACACTGTTAAACCAGTTGTTCAAGCTGGTAAGCTAGAATCATTAAATTTCCCTTTCTTTCAACTTGTCATTTCGAGTCCTGTCATTTTCCAAAATATACAAGGAGTCATCTTATAGATGTATTAACTTAAGAGAGCAATAGATGTCATCAAGCCTAAAAGCCAATCTATCAGGAAAATCTGAATGCTTTTAAGGGTTTACTCACCATGGATATAGAAGGAAACATTGTTCAAGTAACCAGGTAAGTGGGTGTTGATTCCAATATCATGGAAGATGAAATTAAATTAATTGAGAGCCATAGGGAAACATGGACAAAGAAAAATTAAAAATAATAATATAGGGCTGCATACATAAAACATATGTACAGTATTGTACTTTATGGATGATTTAAGAAATTTTTCAGAGTTAATTTTGATTAGATGCAATCAGTACAATCTTTAGATCCTGAACACCAGGTTCCCTGCTCTTGCCCTCCTCTCTCTGATCCTCTTCCATGGGGCAAGGAGTCCACCATGGGATTAAGGGGACATGCCCACCCTAAGCCTAAGACCACTCTCCAGAAACCTAGGACCCTAGAACTCCCTCCCAAGACAAGGCCTGTATGAGTTTCTTCTCAAGGTACTTCTTCCTAAGGATGGATACTGGCTGTGATTGTAGCAGGGGATGTGGCTGGAGCTTGCCCTTGTGGGCTCAGGTGTCCACAGGTAAGCGTGAGCAGCCCCTCCTAGTGTGGGCTGGGGTGAGGAGTGGGAAGAGAATGGGAGCAGAGTCTTCCATTTGTCCTCTTGCCTCAGACCTCACTAATGTTAGTAGTCATCCTGAATGCAATGTTTACTGCTAACTAGTCATACTAACTAACTCTCTCAGTCCCATATAGGATATGATCCCATTAGATCTCAACTTCAACTATTATAGCTACAAAGGTGATAAACAATTAGTATTTTAAAAGATAAGCAAAAATAAGAAAATTGGTCGGGTACAGTGGCTCACGCCTGTAATCCCAGCAGTTTGGGAGGCCGAGGCGGGCAGATCACTTGAGGTCAGGAGTTCAAGACCAGCCTGGCCAACAAGGTGAAACCCCATCTCTACCAAAAATACAAAAATTAGCCAGGCGTGATGGTTCACACCTGCAGTCTCAGATACTTGGGAGGCTGAGGCAGGAGAATCGCTTGAACCCAAGAGGCGGAGGTTGCAGTGAGCCAAGATCAGACCATTGCACTCCAGCCTGGGCAACAGAGTAAGACTCCATCTCAAAAAAAAAAAAAAAAAAAAGAAAGAAAATTAACTACACTCACATTTTGTTAACTTAAATAACCATAACCATGGTAACACCTTGCAGATTTTTAAACACATATATTTGGAATATATGGTAAATATGTATGTAGTATATATTCACATTTTAAAAACAAAAATGATTGTATTACCATAAAACCTACTTTTTTCACTTAAAGTTATATCATGTACAACATTCTATGACAGTAATACCCATCGAACACACTATTTTTGATGACTAAATGGCATTCCATTATATGGATTCCTTAATGCACACGTACTATTGTACTACACAGTACTAAGCTTTGACATATACATTGTTAAACATGGTGCATACAGTTTGAAGGGGGAAACAGGTATTAACCAAACAGGAAAAAATAACTGAGCATAATATGTGATGAAATGTCATAAAGGAAAAGAACAGAATACTATGAGAGAAAATAATAGAGGTACATAATGTAGTTGCAGAAAGATCTGTCTGAGGGAAACAAGTTTGGTCTTGAAGGATGACGAATTTGGCATGTAAAAAGCTGAGGAAGAACATTCTAGGCAGAAAGAACTGTATATTTGGGGCCAGGCGTAGTGGCTCATGACTGTAATCTCAGCACTTTGGGAGGCCAAGGCGGGCAGATCACCTGAGGTCAGGAGTTCGAAACCAACCTGGCCAACATGGCGAAACTCCATCTCTACTAAAAATACAAAAATTAGCCGGGCATGATGGCAGGTGCCTGTAATCCCAGCTACTTGGGAGGCTGAGGCAAGAGAATCGCTTGAACCTGGGAGTCAGAGATTGCAGTGAGCTGAGATCATGCCACTGCGCTCCAGCCTGGGCGGCAGAGCAAGACTCTGTCAAAAAACAAACAAACAAACAAACAAACAAAAAACCCTGTATATTTGGGAGCCTTGAGGCGGAAAATTCTTACTGGAAAGATGGTCACTGGGACTCATACTCAGCGAGGCTGGGACAGATGAAGCTGGAGACCTTCCATGCCATGCAAGGTGTTTTGCATTTTCAATCTGTGTAAGTAACATGATCTGATTTATATTTTAGAAAGCTTACTCTGCCTGTTCTGTGTAGGAGAGTGGATTGGGGCTCTGATGTAAGACGAAAGACTAGTTAGACGAGTATTTCAGTAGTCCAAAGGAGATGATGGGGATATATAGGAGAATATTTGTGTAATTTGGTCTTTCTATATAAACCATTTAATACTTCAAAATAAAATCTCAAATTTTCTGCGCTATGTAATGCATCACTAATTCCACTAGGTGGCAATGGCATAGTTGTTAAGCAACACTGGAGAATGTCCTGGGGTTACTCAGTGCACTGCATTATTTCTAAGGTTATATTTTTTCAATGTTTGATCCTTGATTTACATTGACATTTACATTCCCTTTAAGTTCCAAAAATGTAATATATTTTACAGTTCTTGTTTTAAAATTATAATTTCAATAACTCCCTTGACTGGGAGAATGTGAAGGTCTCTGCCCACACATTTTTGGTTCCCCAATATTTCTTTGCATCTACTTAAAAAATAGCAATAATAAAATAATATCAATTGCTATTTCTTGAGCACCTTTTAGGAGTGAGTTATCGTGCTGAGTATTTATATACATTACCTCATTTACTCATGCAGAGTAGATGTATTTCTTCTCATTTATAGACAAGAAAACAGAGACTAGGGAAGATTCGTAATTTGCCCAAAGTCACAGTTATCTGCCAGAATCTGAATTCAAGCCCAGTCTCTATAAACAAATTATTAAGTGGATAAATTGGTAAATAAGCAAATAAATGAATGAGTAAACAGGGTGATATACATAGATGAATTGAATAAATTGTTTGCTCATTATAGATAAAATATTAGTTACAACCAAGTAAAAAATATAACCCAAAATATGCAAGCATGACAAAATAATATTCTCATAACCCAAAGATAAAGACAAGATACATATTAAATAATTTCTAGCTTCTGTTTTTCTTTTTTCTTTCTTTTTTTTTCTTTGAGACAAAATCTTGCTTTGTCGCCCAGGCTGGAGTACAGTGGTGCGATCACGGCTCCCTGCAGCCTCCGCCTCCTAGGCTCAAGCAATTCTCCCATCTCAGCCTCCGGAGTAGCTGGGACTACAGGCCCACCGTGCTCAGCTAATTTTTTGTATTTTTTAGTAGAGGCAGTGTTTTAGCCAAGCTAGTCTTGAACTCCTGAGCTCAAGCCATCTGCTCGCCTCGGCCTCCCAAAGTGCTGAGATTAAAGGCGTGAGCCACTGCACCTGGCCTATCTTTTCTTTCCCTTAACATATTAGAATTTCCCAATGGTGTTAAAACTTCCTTGAAAGCAGGACCGAGTTATAATATCCTTTCATTTGAACGTACTATATTCTATTCAATAATTCTCCTATAATTGAATTCAGCAATTTCCTCTCAAAATTAAGGGATTATTAATAATGCTATAATGTTCATCTTTGTATAGAAATATGATGTCTTTAATTTATTTTTCTATAGAGACAGAGGTCTCAGTACGTTGCTCAGGCTGGTCTCGAACTCCTGGGCTCAAGCAAGTCTCCTGCCTCAGCCTCCCAAAATGCTTGGATTCAGGGGTGAGCCACTGCACCCGACCTCAGAAATATGATTTTTAATAGTGGAAGTATATTCCCTTTTATTAAACTTTTATTTATAATCTTTTTATTATAGAGATATCTTTGCCACCCTGCTAATTCTTTCCTTTAGATCGACTTCTGGAAAGGGAATGCTACATCAAGAGGTGAAGGTACTCTATGAATGTTGATGCATATTGCCAAATTGCTCCCCAGAAAGGCTCTACCAATCCTTTGTACTAAAGTGTATGAAGGTCACCATTTTCCACATCCGGCAGATACTCATGTCATCATTCTTATCACTTTTGGTAATATTAACGGCAAAAGATGACAGTCCCTTGTTATTTTGTGTTTTTTCTTAGTGAACTGAATATTTTATAGTAATTTATTAGTCCTTTATATTTTCTCTTCCGTAAATTCTGTATTCATGTCCTTTGCCATTTTGTTATTGAGATGTCACCATTTTTCCTACTGTTGAATAAAAGATTTTTATATATTAGGGATACTAGCACTTTTTCAGTCATATTAGTAGCAAGTCTTTCTCCTTCTTCGTAGTTTGTCTTTTAATTTTGTTGGTTATACTTTTACCTATAATCTATATGATTTAAATTTTTGATAATTTCCTTAAGCCCCCAAATCTGTAAAATTATTGATAATTTCCTTAAGTTCCCAAATCAGTAAAATAGTTACCTATATTTTCTATTTTTAAAAAATTATTTTCTTTTATAAATTAAGGTACAGTTTATATTCTATTTTTAACGGTTTTCTTTCACTTTTTATACTAATTAATAGCTAGAAATAATTTTGTTATACAATATAGAGTAAGGCCCATTTGTTATGTAATTTATTCCTTCCCCCATTGACTTGTGTGAATATTTTGTCATATGGAGTAGATCTATGATATTCTAAGTGTAGTTGTTCAGAGTTTAGACTCTGTGATCAACCACATCTGGGTTGAGATCCTAGCTCTGCCATCTTTTTGGTCCTGGGCAAGTTACTTAGCCCATCTAATTCTCATTTTCCCCATCTGTAAAAGAGGGATTTTTGGGAGGATTCCATTATCCTGAGCATGCAGAACAGTCAGCATGGGCTGTGCTACCTTGGAAACATTCAGTACAGTACGCATTCACTACTAGAATTATGACTATGATATCGATGAAGTTATTCATAACTTTTTTTTTTTTGAGACGGAGTGTCACTCTGTCGCCAGGCTGGAGTGCAGTGGCGTGATCTCGGCTCACTGCAACCTCCGCCTCCCGGGTTCAAGCGATTCTCCTACCTCACCCTCTGGAGTAGCTGGGACTACAGGCACGCTCCACCATGCCCAGCTAATTTTTGTATTTTTAATAGAGACCAGGTTTCACCATGTTGGCCAGGATGGTGTCAATCTCCTGACCTTGTGATCTGCCTGCCCCAGCCTCCGAAAGTGCTGGGATTACAGGCGTGAGCCACCACGCCCAGCTGGTTATTCATAACTTTAATAAATTCTGATATTCTTGAATGATGCAGGAGCACTCACTTCAAACTTTTAATGAGTTACTGGGCATATGGTCAAAAAATAAAAGAAAGCCACATTCACATCTCCACAGTGGCTGTTTGCTTGTCTCACTCACAGGTAAGTGATACACTTTCACATCCACAGGGCACACAATTTATATCTTGCCTTAAAAGGAAGAACTGAAAGGATACAAAACCAGATTATCTCAAAGGTTGGAGTGATTTAGGAGTAGGGCTTTTCTGTATTACTTTAATCTTTTTTGTTTGTTTTGTTTTTGTTTTGAGACAAGGTCTGGCTCTGTCATCCAGGCTGGAGTGCAGTGGCATGATCACGGCTTGCTGCAACCTCCACCTTCTGGGCTGAAGCCATCCTCCCACCTCAGCCTCCCGAGTAGCTGGGACTACAAGTGTGCACCACCATGCCTGGCTAATTTTTGAATTTTCTGTAGAGACGAGGTTTTGCCATGTTGCACAGGCTGGTCTCAAACTCCTGGGCTCAAGCTATCCTCCCGCCTTGGCCTCTCAAACTGCTGGGATTATAGGCATGCACCACCGCACCTGGCCCTTCTGTATTACTTTAATTTTTGACAATAATTATGTATACTGAGGGGAAAACAATAAAGACGTACCCTTGGAAAAAGTGCTTACCTCAACGAAGTTACAAATTAATCATCATCCAAGATTTAGAATTTATTGCAAATAGTAAAAACATTAACACTTAAATCTTCAAATATGGAGAAGACTTTTAGGAACCATTTCAAGGTATGCAGAAATTTGGTATGATCTCAATTTTATTTAAATCTTCTTTCATATTTCTTTATGCATGTGTATACCTTAATTATAGGATGTAAAATTACAAGTATATATATTTTTTGAGACAGGGTCTCATTTTGTTGCTCAGACTGGAGTGCAGTGGCATGATTACGGCTCACCACGGCTTTGACCCTTCCAGGCTCAAGTGATCCTCCTGCCTCAGCCCCCCGAGTAGCCGGGACTAAGGCATGTGCCGCCAATGCCCGGCAAATTTTTTAATTTTTTATAGAGACATGGTCCCTCTATGTCTCCAACTCCTTGGCTCAAGCAATCCTCTTCCCTTGGCTTCCCCATGCCTGAATTACAGGCATGAGCCACCACGCCTGGCCTAACTATAGTTCTTAGTAATCTAAACTCTTTCATAGTTATTTTCTTTCTCTTCTTTTAAAAATTAAGACATCATTTACGTATCATAAAACTGACCATTTTAAAGTGTTTACTTCATGGTTTTTGGCATATGTACAAAGCTGTGCAACTATGACCACCATCTGACTCTAGAACATTTCATTGGCCCAAAGAGAAATCCCACGCCTTTTAGCAGTCAGTGCCTACTCCCCTCACCCAGCCCCTGGAAACCACTATTCTACTTTATTTTGTGGATTTGCCTATTTTGGATTCATGTGAAAGAAATTATACAATATGTAGAATTATTTTTGTCAGCTTTTCACTCAGCATGATTTCAAGTTTCAATAATGTTGTAGCATATACCAGTATTTCATCTCTTTTTATGGCTGAATAATGTTCTGATGTGTGATATATTATATTTTGTTCATTCATTCATTAGATTGGATTTGCACCTTTTTGCTATTCTGAATAATGCTGCTATGAACATTCGTATACAAGTTTTTGTGTGGACATATGTTTTCAATTCTTTTGGTTATATACGTAGGAGTGGAATTCCTAGGTCATATGGTAATCCTGTATTTAACTTTTTGAGGAATGCCAAATTGATTTACATAGCAGCTGCCCCATTTTACATTCCCACCAGCAATGTATGAGGGTTCCAATTTTTCTACATCCTCGACAAGCGTAAGTTTCCATCTTTTTGATTATAGACATCCAGTGAGTGTGAAGTTGTATCTCAGTGTGGTTTTGTTTTGCATTTTCCTTATGACTAATGATGTTAAGCACCTTTTCATATATTCATATGATGAAGTCAAATTATCTGTATTTTCCTTGGTTGCTTGTTCTTTTGTTGTCATGACTCAGAAATCATTGTTTAATCCAAGGTCATACATATTTAGCCTTAAGTTTATCTTCTGAGAGTTGTATAGTTTTAGCTCATACATTTAGGTCATTGATCTATTTTGAATTAATTTTATATATGTCATATATGGAGTATATGTAGGTGTATATGTATGACATATTTGTAGATGTCCAACTTTCTTCTTTTGCATGTGGATATCCAGTTGTCCCATCACTCTTTGTTGAACAACTATTTTTTTCCAAATGAATGGTCTTGATATCTTGTCAATGTCCAAATCAATTGGCCATAGATATATAGGTTTATTTCTAGATTTGCAATTCTATTCCATTGGTCTATAGGTCTTAGTTGAGCTCTTGATAAATACTGGCATGAGATGAGTATATTTCATTCTCTAACAAGTGCCTGGAGTATAGCTGAACACTAACTGGCCCATGCTGCTTACCTGTCAGCTAGCATGAGTAAGAGATTGACAGCCTCCTCTGAGACATGAGGATCATAAGAAGGGCGTGTGCCTGAAAATAGTTCGTACCTCTGGTCAGCTCCAAGAGTCTCCATAGAGACAAAAAGACAAATAAGGTCCAAATTCCAGTCCATATAGCTTGGCTAAAATAATTTGAAGCCTAGTAATTTTTAGGCGAGTATAACTCATACACCCATCTCAGCACCCTCAAATTCACCTGATAAATATTTATGGAGTCTCTATTCTGTGCTGTGTACAACAAAGCAGCTTTAATTTGAGGACTTTTATTTCCTGGCATTCTTCCAACAAACTACTTGCAGCAAAGTTGCCAAAGACAGTAAGCTGATTGTATGAAGGTATCATTATTTATTTATTTATTGAGACAGGGTCTCACTCTGTCGCCCAGGCTTTAGTGCAGTGGTGCAATCTTGGCTCACCGCAACCTCTGCTTCCTGGGTTCAGCAATTCTTGTGCCTCAGCTTCCTGAGTAACTGGGATTACAGGCATGCGCCACCACTCCTGGCTAATTTTTTTATTTTTAGTAGAGACAGAGTTTCACCATTTTGGCCAGGCTCGTCTCGAACTCCTGACCTCAAGTGATCCGCCCACCTCAGGCTCTCAAAGTGTTGGGATTACAGGGGTGAGCCACTGCATCTGGCCTGAAGTTATCATTGTTATAGGCCAAAAACAGTTGAATGGTGGCTCTTATTTTTGAAAAGTTGATTTATAGCCCTTCTCTTTGTCAATAATTAGCCAGTAGGCCAACTGTCTCTTCAAGCCACTCCTTGTTAAAGGTAATACAACCTTATCATTTGTGTATAACGGAATGTTTGGTCTTTCTGTTTTGCTTTGTTGAAGGTAGGAGTGGCGAGATATCTGCAGGATTGCATTAAATTTATCCAAAAATGATATTAGGTTAACATGCAAGTTGTAAAGAAGGGAAGCAGAGACAATTATTCCCTGGGCCTGGAAGCTTCATCCTTCCGTCTTTAGGGACCAAAGCTTTGTTGCCATATGGTCTGCCATAACAATCCAAGATTGATCCCTTTCTTCCTGTTTACTGGTGCCAGAGATCCTAGAATAGCAAGGTATAGTTTGTGTCTGGTAATGTTTAATCTTGATGACAGCTGGCACAAGAAACATAACCCCGAACCTTGGAACAAAGATGGTTTTCTGCTCAGTGCGAGTACTATTGCAGCGTTATTACAGCAAGCTCAGAAAGATAGCCAGACTTCTGAATTACATTATTCCTTTTTAAGTTGCTAAAATTGAGGCTGAGGCAGGAGAGTCGTTTGAGGCTTCCATTTGACACTGTAAAAAAACAAGAACTTCAGTTCATCAAAAGACACCATTAAAAGAGAGAAAAGGCAAGCCACAGACTAGAAAAGGATATTTGCAAAGTACATATTTGGTAAAGGACTCCAAATTAAAATTTATAAAAACTTTTACAAATCGCCGGGCGCGGTGGCTTACTCCTGTAATCCTAGCACTTTGGGAGGCCGAAAGGGGAGGTGGATCACCTGAGGTCAGGAGTTCAAGACCAGCCTGGCCAAAGTGGAGAAACCCTGTCTCTACTAAAAATACAAAAATTAGCCGGGTATGGTAGTGTGCGCCTGTAATCCCAGCTACTCGGGAGGCTGAGGAAGGATAATTGCTTGAACCCAGGAGGTGGAGGTTGCAGTGAGCCAAGATCGCACCACTGCACTCCAGCCTGCGCGATGGGAGCGAGAATCCATCTCAAAAAAACAAACAAACAAACAAACAAAAAACTATCGTAAATCAATAAGAAAAAGGCAACCTAAATGGATGAAAGATTTAAATGGGTACCCCACAAAAGGGGATAGCCAAAAGGATAGAGCATATGAAATGATGCTTAACATCTTCAGACACCATCCCCTACTCTGTGCAGTCAGGCAACTGGCTTTTCTCATCCTCAGCAGACAGAGAGGTATTCTCTGAAGAGGTTAAGACAGATCTTAAGGGAGGAGCATCCAAAACAGAGGTATCATATTAAGTCAGGGGGATTAAGACACCACACCCCCTCCCGCTGCCCCCCCCACCCCCCACCCCACTCCCCCGCCGCCCCCGCTTCACCCCACCGCCCGCCCCACCCAGCTACTAGAATTCTCACAACCAGGCCCTTACCCACCAAGCAGGAAACTGAAAAGTATTCTCCAGGGAATCTGACCAGCCCAAAGGAAAATGCCTAAAGATGCTCACACAGGGGGTTCTCTAGCTAGAAAGTCCAATCAAGTCGTTATACAGTGAAGCATTTCAATGACAAGATCTACCCATGAATAAAAACTTCCAGTTAATTTTAGTGCTGCTTTCTTAAATAACAATTACCAGACCCTTGGGGCAAGTCTCTACCCTGAAAGACAGAGATCAAAACAAAGTGAAAGACAACAACAAAGCAACTTAGAGGAAATAGACTAAAAGGTAGAAGAAAACTGTAAATTACTAAACTCAGATAATAGAAAGGATTGTAATCAAAAAACTAGTTTGCTATTGAGGCTGGTCGGTGGCTCATGCCTGTAATCCCAGCACTTTGGGAGGCCAAGGCGGACGGATCATTTGAGTTAAGGAGTTTGAGACCAGTTTAGCCAACATGGTGAAACCCCGTCTCTGTTAAATAAATACAAAAATTAGCTGGGCATGGTCATGCATGCCCGTAATCCCAGCTACTTGGGAGGCTGAGGGAGGAGAGTCGTTTGAACCCCTGGAGACAGAGGTTGCAGTGAGCAGAGACCACCACTGCACTCCAGCCTGGGTGACAGAGCGAGACTCCGTCTCAAAAAAAAAAAAAAGGAAATAAAATAGTTTGCTATTTAAAAGAGGAAGATTCAGAGAACAAAAAAATTTAAAATAGAAAAAAGTGTAAAACTCATAGAAGGGTTGAAAGATGAATTTAAGGAAGTCTCTTAGAAAGTAGGGCAAAAATAAGATGGAAAAGATAAAAGTAGAGATTCATTCCAGGGGATTCAATATCCATATAATAATTCCTTTATACCACACATTTATAGAAGGAAAACTTGTTTGGACCAGTTAATTAGATGTAGTCTTGGACTTGAAGTTGGAGAAGGATGTTCTGGGCTCCCAAGGGATCTGACACAAAGAGAAGATGCAGGAAGCTTTGAACTGAATCTTCCAGTCACTCATTGGGATGAGCTAGATTATGCTGTGAGTTTTCATGTTCAAGAGTAGTAGGAAAGACACAGCATCCAAGTGTAATGAAATCACATTTATCAGACTGTATACTTTAGTCTTAAGGGTTGCATTTAGCTTTGTAAATAATATTTTAAAATTTAAAAATAGGAAGAGAGCCAGGCACAATGGCTCATGCCTATAATCCCAGCACTTTGGGATGCCAAGATAGGCGGATTGCTTGAGCCCAGGAGTTTAAGACCAGCCTAGGCAACATGGTGTAATCCCATCTCTACAAAAAATACAAAAAAAGTAACCAGGTGTGGTGGCGCAGGCCTGTAGCCCCAGCTACTCAGAAGGCTGAGGTGGGAGGATCGATTGAGCCCGGGAGGTCGAGGCTGCAATGAGCTGTTATCGTGCAACTGCACTGCAACCTAGGCAACAAAGCAGGAGTTTGTTTCAAAAAACAAAACAAAACAAAACAAAAGGAGGAAAGCTGAATATAATATAGTTTCCTGGATAGGACTGGGGAACTGAAAAGGACATCAGATAAAATTAATGGAATCTGAATAAAGTATGTGTTATGCGTGTGCCTAATTGAAGAGACTACCCAAACAGGCTAAGTGTGAGCAACAAGGCTGTTGCAACAAGGCTGGGTACAAGTGGGCTGAGTCCGAGAAAGGAGTCAGCAAAGACTGGTGGGAGTGGAACTGGTTTTATAGGTTTGGGGTAGGTAATGGAAAGTTACAGTTAGGGGCCGTTTTTTGGACAGGGGAAGAATGTCACAAGGTGCATAGTCATGAAGTGGGGGGAGGTCACAAGGCATGATATCACAAGGTTGATTGATTAGTTAGGGCAGGGCAGGAACATATCACAATGGTGGAATGCTGCAAGGTCGGTTAATCAGTTAAGGCAGGAACTAGCTGTTTCTTCTTCTTGAGTGGTTCTCCTGTTGCTCCAGGCTTTGTGACTCCAGGAGGCCTGTATGTGTGGGTCACAGGGGTCACAATGGCTCGACCGTGGTGTAGCCTGCTCAGAGGACCTTACAGTATGGAGTTCAGCTAATAGCTGTGTACCAGTGCTGGTTCACTAGTTGTGACAAATGTATCATAGTAATGTAAGAGGTTAGCAATAGGGGAAACTAGGCATGAGGTAGATGGGAACTCTATATTATCTTTGCAACTTTTCTGTAAACCTAGAACTATTCTAAAATTAAAAAGTTTATTTGGCTGGGCACGGTGGCTCACGCCTGTAATCTCAAGACTTTGGGAGGCCAAGGCCGGCGGATCACCTGAGGTCAGGAGTTTGTGACCAGCCTGGCCAATATGGCAAAACCCCATCTCTACTGAAAATACAAAAATTGGCCTGGCATGGTGGTGTGCGCCTGTAATCCCAGCTACCCAGGAGGCTGAGGCAGGAGAATCGCTGGAAGCCGGGCAGCAGAGGCTGCAGTGAGCTGAGATTGTGCCACTGCACCCCAGCCTGGGCGACAAAGCAAGACTCTATCTCAAAAACAGAAAACAAAAAAATGTTTATTTAAATAGAAAAATAGGAAGAAAGAACTTTTATCTTAACATCACACAAATCACAACTTTGGCATAAGTCTAGTGACTAGGCCACATGATCATAACCAAGCAACAATCAGTCAGATGTCAGTCTAATCATAGGTCCTGTTATTTTCAGTAAAGGGGAAAAAATCATGAAAGTTGAAACTGCAAGTCAAAGTATGTAAAATCATAAAAATGGAGTAGCATGTGGCATGGAGCTCCTATAGTCCCAGCTACTGAGGAGGCTGAAGTGGGAGGATTGCTCGAGCTCAGGAGTTTGAGGTTACAGTGAGCTATGATCATGCCACTGCACTCCATTCTGGGTGACAGAGCAAGACCTTGTCTCAAATAAATAAATAAATAAAATGAAACTGATAAGACAGCAAAGTTTAGGTGAGGTGTTGTGGAAAATAGGAAGCCATTGCTAATTTCTTGAGTGAGGAAATAATGTCGCGAAAGCAACAATTTAGGGATTTATTCCATCGGCAGCCTGCCAAATGGATTGAAGTTGGGAAAAATCTGAGGCCAGGGGATCAGCAATAAGTGGCATGTACTAAAATCTCAAGACTAAAACCCTAAAATGAAACTTTTGGTAAGGGTTTCGAGCAACGTTATTCTTAGTGCCACATGTGACCTGTTTTAAGCACCTGCAGACAAGCATAGCCTCTTGTGGAGACAGATGTATCAGATCTTCACCTGACTTCTTTAGATATCTGAATCATAGAACTATTTCATACCCCCTTCTTCCAAGTCCAAGCTCTCCTGGCATCTTGTGGTTAGGACTGTATCTTGTTACTTCTGCTTATCCTGCAGTGGCTCTGGGCTTATTTGATAATCAAACTGAGCCTACCCTTATTTTTAATTTTTAACCCATCCTAATGGGGCTTTTTTATTTGGAAATGATTTTAAACTTACAGAAATGCTGCAAGAATAAGAATGGTACATAGAACACCATGCTACATATTGTTACACCTTTGTTAAACATGTATTTTACCCCATATGCTCATCCATTCTCTCTCTATATCTATCTAGATCTCGATATCTATCTATAGATATATCTATATCTATGTCTATAGATAGATATCTAGATATATCTAGCTATTGAGATCTATAGATAGATATCTAGATATATCTAGCTATTGAGATCTATAGCTAGATATAGATCTCTATAGCTAGATATAGATATATCTAGCTATTGAGATCTAGATAGATAGTTTTCTAGATAAGTATCTAGATAGATTGATATAGATATATACAGAGAATACTAGGTCCATACTCTCTCTCTATATATATATACACACATATCTATTAGGTATATAGTATATACCTAATACTTTTGGATCATTTGAGAATAATGTATATACATCATTGCCCTTTAGTCCTAAATACTTCAATGTGTATTTCCTAGGAATAAGAATATCCATTTAAAAGAACCACATTATACTTCTTACCTTCAGTTCATTTACTTAGTCACTATTTCTTGAATTGAACCAAACTATTAGAACACCCATTATCCTGGTCTGACCTGACCCACTGCTAACAGAATTACAGGAGTGAAAAATTCAAAGTTTCATTTGCATTTCAGGTTTTGGTCTTTGAGAGTACCATAGAATCAAGTTTTGCAGATCAGCTTTGAATTTGACTCATCATGGGTTTGTTTGATTCAGTTCAACTATTCTAAAAACCTCTTTGTCAAAGAATAATACTAATGCCAACAATGGCAAACACTAATCTAGCCTTCCTCGATATGTGTCAGACAGTGTTTTAAGTACCTTGTATTTACCAATGCATTTAATCCTTACAACAACCTTAAGGAAACCATAATTATCTCAATTTTATACATTGGGAAATGTAGGCACAGATTTTAAATAACTTGTGCATGAATACACAGTTGATATGGGGATCTCTGGGATATCTTTTTAAATTTGTTAATCTGTTTGTGTGTGTGTGTGTGTGTGTAGCCTTCTTACATTTCATAATGTTTTCTTTAAAGACGATCCCACACTATTTCTAGTTATTGATTACTTCTCATTGTGTCATGTTCCCCTAGGACAGAAGCATTCATTTTCTTGATGTGTTGATTTTTCAGCTGAAGAAAAGGTGACTGGTCTCATGAGCCCGGAAGAATGAACTCAGAGGAGGTTGTTTACATGAGGTTCTCCCACTCAACAGCTGTTGAGAGTCTGCGATTATGAAGAGCGGGATCTTATTACTTCAATGAAAGCGTGTAACAAGGTTCTCAAACCACCAACAGCCAAGTGGATTTGGTACAGTGCGGCTGTCTAATAAATAATCAAGAGCATTTGATAGAAATCTGTCTTGCAGCACTGTCTTCACATTTAATGTTGCTTTCTCTTCTAGCCTCGGGGATGTTTAAATGATTCCCTTTTCTCACTCTAGTGCCGATACTGGCCTGAAGGCTAGATCCCCAGCGATATTCTTGTTCAGGCTGGGTCTGTTGACTTTGACTCTGCTATTTATAGAGCCAATGTGGGTTAATAACTACTATTTATTGAGTGCCCGTTCCATGCCAAGTATTAGGCTGGGTGCTTTACATACGTTTAATCCTCACAATAGCCCTGTAAGGTTGCACCTATTATCTCCACTTTGACCACGAAGAAACGGAGACTCAGAGAGTTTGTATGCGATGTGTAAGATCACACAGTTGTCAGAGTCAGGATTCAAATCTAGTTCTAACTCCAAAGCTCTCCACACTAACATTGTTTTGCTTATTATTGCTCCAAAGATAATTACCCCAATGCCTTATCAATGCTATACTTCCTCTCATGATGGCAGTGTAGGTATGTGGGAAGTATCTGAGATGGAGGACCAGGGAGTCTTTAGAGGCAGAAAAGAATCACAGAATCATCTTCTTAAAAAAAACACAATATTCTTTGAGATCAGGAGTTGATAAAATATGGCCTCCAGCTATTTTTGTAAATCAAGTTTTACTGGGAACACAGCCACACCCAATCCTTCATGTCTATGGCTGCTTCTGCCCTACAGTGATTGAGTTGCATAGTTGTCACAGATTCCATATGGCTCCCAAAGCTTAAAATGTTGACTATTTGGCCCTTTCATAAAAAGTGTGCCAACCTCTGTTTTAGATGACTTTGGAAGAAAGTCAACCATCTTCATTCAGGCCAATGTATTATTTTTTCCATTTGACTGAAAAAGTACTTAAAGATTTATAATGCTAAGGTAACTACTGCATTCTAATGGTGGTGGTGGTGGTGGTTGTGGTGACGGAGTGGGAGGTGAGCGGGGCTGTAGGGATCTAACCAGGAAAGGGAAGCGGCAGGGAATAGGAGAGGGCTGGGCCTCTGGATCCTCAGTCAACTCCTCACCCCAGACTCCTCCCACTCATGTCCTTCCTATTTCTCCTGCCAAATCAACTGTCCTAAAATAACTCATTGCTCATAAACATGCAAGTGGCTTCCCCCACACAACATGCTCAGAAACCAACACCTTGGCCTGGAATTCAGAGACCATTACAGTTTGACCCCTATTAATCTCTCTCTCCACCCACTTTTTCCCTTTTCCTTCTTTTTTCATCATGAGGAAATCATGCCAAATTTGAGTTTATATATCAAAGCCAATTTGCTTGTCTTTGATTCACTTTTATGTAGCAGAAAAATAAACATATACTACTTGTAGGTGTTTGTTTTAGTCCTTTTTGGTGGCTGTAACAAAATACCACAGACTGGGTGGCTTAGAAAAAACAGAAATTTATTTCTCACAGGTCTGGAGGCTGGGAAGTTCAAGATCAAGGTGCTGGCAGATTCAGCGTCTTGTAAAGGGCTGCCTCCTGGTTCACAGATGGAACCTTCTCACTGCATGCATCCCCACCTGGTGGAAGGACTGAGGGGTTTCTCTCAGGACTCTTCCATTCATGCCATTCATGAGGGCTCTGCCTCTGACCTAATCACTTTCCAAAGGCCCCACTTCCTATTATTATCATCTTGGGGGTTAAGATTTCAACAAATGGATTTTGTGGAGACCCAAACATTTGAACCGAAACAGTGTTGTGGCCAAGCGCGGTGGCTCACGCCTGTAATCCCAGCACTTTGGGAGGCTGAGGTGGGCAGATCACTTGAGGTCAGGAGTTCAAGACCATCCTGGCCAATATGGCGAAACCCCGTCTCTACTAAAAATACAAAAATTAGCTGGGTGTGGTGGTGGGCACCTGTATTCCTAGCTACTCAGGAGGCTGAGACGGGGGAGAATCACTTGAACCTGGGAGCCAGAGGTTGCAGTGAGCCAAGATCACACCATTGCACCCCAACCCTGGGCGACAGAGAAAGACTCCATCTCAAAACAAAAACAACACAAAAAAAACAGTGTTGTATTTGATCACAGGAAGCCAGGCTGAGCTTTCATATATGATGTCACTTCACCTGAGCTAAAAGGTATAAACAAAATAAAAACTTATAAATGCATTGGTTACTTTTCTATAGTAGGCATTATCCAATTGTATTTAGAAAAATTATTCTAGGTATTTTTCGGCCGGGTGTGGTGGCTCATGCCTGTAATCCCAGCACTTTGGGAGGCCGAGGTGGGCAAATCATGAGGTCAGCAGTTCGAGACCAGCCTGGCCAACATGGTGAAACCCTGTCTCTACTAAAAATACAAAAAAAAATTTGCCAGGCATGGTGGCAGCCACCTGTAATCCCAGCTACACGGGAGGCTGAGGCAGGAGAATTGCTTGAACCTGCAAGGCGGAGGTTGCAGTGAGCTAAGACCACGCCATTGCACTCCAGCCTGGGTGACAGAGCGAGACTCTGTCTCAAAAGAAAAAGAAAAATTATTCTAGCTATTTAAAAAATTTGTAATATTATAAACTCTCTCACTACTATGTATTTTTCTTAAAAATACTTTTCATGGCTGTAGAACATTTCATCTCCTGTATGTTCTAAAGTCCTCCTAATGCTTCCCAATATTTGGGCACCGAAGGTTGCACTTTCCACTCATTTCATCCCCTACCTCCATTTCTTGGGATTGTTCTTCCATTGTTGCCCATCGTTGCTCAGGCTGTTTCTTTGGCTTAGAAAGGATCCAATCTTCCCTTTCTATCTCCTTGTCTTAAGTCCTTCCCTTCTAGCATAAGTCCTATCACCTTTCTCCCTCAAACTCTTTGTTATGGAAAAGTACAGATTGACCTTCATAATGAAGGATGGATTTCAAGAGGCTTTTTTTCCCCGGAAGTGCTGACACAGTACCATCTTCACCAGCAGCAATGGCATTGCAGTACCAAAGGGCTCACAGACACTACTATTTCCTGGTGCTGTGCTTAGAAGAACAGTTTGTTTTAGAAAATGCTAATAGATAGCTCACATATATTATGTATTTTCTATATGTCTGCCATTATTCTAAGCATCTTATATACATTAAGTCATTTATCTTCATAACAAACCTATCAAGTGGATATTGTTAATACTCTTATTTTAGAAATGAGAAAATTGAGGTACAGAAAGGATAAGAAATTGCCCAAAGACACAACTGGCAAAACTTGGGATTTGAATTCAGACAGTCTGGCACCAGAGTCTGGGTGCTTAGCCAATGAAATATAAGTGCAGTGAATTTGCGATGGCTCTTTATCTCCCCAGTCTCAATGCAGCCCTTAACATTTTCAGAGTATATGCAGAGGGATAGGGGCTGCTGTGCAGTGTTCTTCCTAGGAACACTGAGTCTATTCCTCTGTGTTAGAGCAACCTGGCTGGGGGCCACCATGCTTTCACAATGAGGAGATTGGTAGGCAGATAAATTTGCTTTGTCCTTGATCATTCTCTGAATATGACGAGTTCAGAGGCATGACCAGAGCCATGGCAGGGTAGACTGAAAGCACTTGTGCCTTCTAGGCCTTAATCATTTCGGTGTCCCTAGTGCCAGCATAAAGTAGGCCATTACACATGGAGAAGGTATTGTGACACAATCACATCATAATGGCTAGGGTTTAATTAACTATCCCTCCCAGGCCTTCTCCCAGGAAGGAGTGGGGCTTCTTGCAATGGACTACATGGGAGTGAGGGTGGGGAGAGGAGATTCAGAGAGCCTTCCAAACGTGAGTATAATTACAAAACTGAGTCAGAAAGGAAATGAATGGTTTTGCCCTCCAGTTTAGAGAATGATATAACCTTACAGTTCAGGAAGTTGTTAAAAGTCATCTCTGCTGGGCACGGTGGCTCACGCCTGTAATCCCAGAAGTTTGGGAGGTCAAGGTGGGCAGATTGCTTGAGCTCAGGAGTTTAAGACCAGCCTGGACAACATGGCGAAAACCCATCTCTACAAAACATAAAAAAAAAAAAAAAAAAAATTAGCTGGGCATGGTGGCATGTGCCTGTGGTACCAGCTACTCGGCAGGCTGAGGTGGGAAGATGGCTTGAGCCTGGGAGGCGGAGGTTGCAGTGAGCCAAGATTGCACCATTGCACTCCAGCCTGGGTGACAGAGTCTGAGCCTGCCTCAAAAAAAAAAAAAAAAAGTTATTTCTACCAGGTACCCTTCCAGTGCCTGAATCCCCCTATGAATGCTCTGCTAAGCAAATGTCCAGCCGCTGCTTACATACCTGCACTAATGGGGTTTCACTACCAAACAGTCTATTCCAGCTCTCTATGGCTCTGTTAGAAAGTTGGACATTTTGTTGAATGGAAATCCGTCTTCCTGTAGCTTCCACCAATTGTGTCTAATTATACCTATGGGATGCTAGAGAACAAGTTAGCTTCATCTTCCATACAATAGCCCTACAGAAATTTGAAGTCAATGATCATATCCACTCTGAGTTTTTCCTTTCAGGCTAAATACTCACAACAGGTGTTTTAGTTGTGTCTCTTCTCACGTGGCTTCACTAGTCAGGTTTGTGTCCACTGACTGCTTACCACTTGGCTTAGAGCTCTTCAAGTAGAGAGCACCAGCCCACATCAGGGCAGAACCATTCTTTCCGTCTGCATTAGTCTGTTCTCATGCCGTTGATAAAGACATACTCGAGACTGGGTAATTTATAATGAAAAAGAAGTTTAATGGACTCACAGTTCCATGTGGCTGCAGAGGCCCCACAATCATGGCAGAAGGCGAAAGGCACATCCTACATTGGCAGCAGGTGAAAGAGAGCTTGTGCAGGGAAACTTGCTTTCATAAAACCATCAGATCTCATGAGGCTTATTCACTATCATGAGAACAACACAGAAAATACCTGCCCCCATGATTCAATTACCTCTCACCAGGTCCCTCCCATGACACATGGGAATTGTGGGAGCTGCAGTTCAAGATGAGATTTGGGTGGGGACACAGCCAAACCATATCACCCTCCTGGGAGACTCTGTCTATAATGAGTGCCCAGGATCAGAAATTTTTGCTCTGACTTCCAAGGGGTTGCAGGGATTTTGGGTGAGTTTGGTTTTTACTCAGAAAAGGGCAGGAAAAACAAGACCGGGCATGGTGGCTCATGCCTGTATTCCCAGCACTTTGGGAGGCGAAGGTGGGAGGACTGCTTGAGGCCAGGAGTTCAAAATCACCCTGACCAACACAGCAAGACCATGTCTCTGTTAAAAAAAATCAGAATTAATTAGGTTTCTATGGTTGGGAATAGATGATAATAGCTAATATTTTTTCGAATGCTCACTACATGCCAGACACTGTGCTCAAAATTTAATATGAATTATATCATTTACCACTCGACAACCCTTATAGGTGCTACTTTTATGATCCCTATTTCAGAGCTAAAGAAACTGAGGCTTAGAGAGGGCTTGGAGTCTTCCCAGGCTGGGTGGCAAATGCTAAGACTCAGGCCAGATATAGTAGCAGGGAGCAACGGGCAAAGATTTTGGGCTTCAACAAAGGGCAGCATTTGACTAGTGATTATGCTCAAGAAAAAACAGGTATAACAGGGAAAGGGGGAGTTGTGGTGAGAATAGGTCTTTTAAGGCCCCAAAGATCCAGAAGGAAAAAGAGCTGTGCAAGGGTAAAACAGAAGGACATGATAAGTAAGAGAGTAATGATTAGTAACAGCTACTGCTTGTTAAATAATACTAGCCAGCATTTGACCTACATAATCCCCTTTAATCCTCACAGCAACCCTAAAAGGGAATTACTACTATTCTGATTGGTATGTTACAGATGAGGAAATTGAGGTTTAGCAAGGTTAAGTGACTCACCGAAGGCTACGCTGCTGGTAAGCAGCAGCATCTGGATTTAAATTCAGACTGCTGACTCCATGCTGATGGCCCTGTACTGACTCCCAAAGGGATAGACTGCTGGCAACACTGAAAGGAAGGAAATTTCTCTCCTAAGAGATGGGGGAGTTTCAGAATATATGAGGTAACCCAGGGCTGCAGACAATGCCTGGCACCACTCAGGGAGGATACAGAACCTGGTTCTGGGAGAGACAGTTTTGCCAGACTCTCTACATCAGCCTCTCTATGAGGCTATCCTAACTTGAGGTTTCCTCAGAAAGAGGTTCCTGGAGGCCCAGAGACCTCAATAGGATAAACGTCTATGACTAGATAGGCTTTTTAAGAATCAGAAACCTAGGTTTTGAAGTGATATTTTTATGCCTCTGTAGTCCTCTCCCCGACCCCTTTTTTTTTGTAAACAATTTGCTTTCTCTCAGTTCAATGGCTCTCAAGCTTAGCGTTCATCAGAATCACCCAGAGGAAATGTTAAAACACAGATTTTTGGACTCTACTCCAAGAGTTCCTGACTCAGTAGGTCCAGGGATAAGGCTGGACAATTTGTACTTCATAGAAGTTATGAGGTGATGTGGATTCAGCTGGTCCAGGGATCACATT
Source organism: Pongo pygmaeus (assembly GCF_028885625.2). Lineage (NCBI taxonomy): Eukaryota > Metazoa > Chordata > Mammalia > Primates > Hominidae > Pongo > Pongo pygmaeus. The sequence continues at coordinate 95,848,032 of NC_072386.2, forward strand.
TAAGAAAAATGCTTTATTTTATTTGTAAAACTACTTTTGAAAATTTCTAAATGGATTTGGCTGTGAAAAAATAAGTACAGAAAAGGCAAAGGACTTGCCTATAGGCCAGAGGTACTGGGAGGGATTGGGTGGGAGACTTAGAGCCCAGCTCGGTAAGTGGTGTGATGGGAGAACTTGTACAAACTGGGGAAGACAGAAGTCACAGTCAGAAGGAACTAGCTGTTCCCAGATGGGAACGAGGGGAAGCAAAAGACCCAGGATGAGCTGGGCAGGAGAGCCAGACTGGCCAGAGACAGAGATCGGGTGAGGGCAGAAGCCAAATGGGGTAGAGATGTTGTCAAAAGCTGCAGTCTGCTGGCTGGGCTACAGGGAAAGAACTTGGGAAGCTGGAGGCAAGGAGCCAGGAGTAAGCTCCTGGGGTGTGGGACTGTGACAGAGTCTGGTGATCACATTTCAGCTGCAACTCACTGTCCCCAAAAGCCTCTTTCTTCTTTCTCTGGTGGTGCCTGTCAGTCATAAAGTGCCTAGGAATTGCCCTCTGACAGTAATGAGGTTAAGTCCTTGCAGCAAGAGAAGTGAGGACGTCGCCAAGCCCTGTTTCCTCCGCTTAGTCGTGGGTCCCATAGTGGTAAGCAGGGGCAGAGCCAGGAAGCACGCAGTCTGGTGATTAGACTTTAGATGTTCTCCAATCCCCAGGCTGCATTTCTCCCTCATGGGAAACTGACTCAACTGCAGTACACAGTGTGGAGGAACGACCTTCGTGGTGCAGCAGTGGGCTAATGGCTGGGCGCCTGGCTGCACTTGTTGTTCCTCACAGAGTTGGGAAAGGTTGAATAAGAGGCTCTCTTCCCTTGGTACTAAGAGATGGGCATCTCTTTGAAGGACTGCATGCCACTACTCCTTTCAGCTGGCACACATAGGCCCACCCTGGACCCTGGCTCTTTAAGCACTACCCACCCAGCCTTAGCCAAGCTCTTCTTTTCCCTTTTGTAACTTTCATTTCATTTCTTGTACATCTCTGTCCAGTTAAAAAAGGATGTATTAAGTGCATACTATGTGGCAGACTCTGAGCTGGGGATACAGATATGGGGTAAAAGAAATTCAGCCCTCAAAAAAAAAAAATCACAGTAAAATCAGGGGGATCCATGCGGAGATGTAATGACAACATTGTAGAATAAATGCTGTTTCTCAAACACAGAGCTCCTTCCCTCCACAAGGCCTTTGTATTTGTTGTTCCTACTTTCTAGAACGTTCTTCCCTAGATCCTTGTACAATTCATCTTCTCACTTTATACTCAGGTCATTTCCAAGAGAGATCTTCCCTGACATTTCTATGGAAAATTAAACCCTCCCAATTCTCTGAATCCATTTGCCTTATTTATTTATTTAGGAGCTGGGGTCTCACTCTGTTGCCCAGGCTGGAGTGCAGTGGTGTGATCTAGGCTCACTGCAACCTCCGCCTCCAGGACTCAAGTGATCCTCCTGCTTCAGCCTCCTGATTGGCTCTGGCTACAGGCTTGCAGCACCACGTCTGGCTAATATTTTTTTTTTTTAAATTTCTGTAGAGATGGGGTTTTGCCATGTTGCCCAGGCTGGTCTCGAACTCCTGGACTCAAGCGATCCACTCATTGGGCCTCCCAAAGTGTTGGAATTACAGATGTGAGCCACCATGCCTGGCCTAATTTTTAATTTTAGCACCTATAACCGTCTAGCACGTTAATATTTTTTTTTTTTGGTTGGTCTCCTATACTAGATTGTAAGCTCTGTGAGACAAACAGGGCCTTGCCCACTACTGAATTTTGTTTGTAGAACTGGTACAGAATAGGTACTCAATATGTATTTCCCTTTTATTCACTCATCATAAATGACTGTCCAGCTGAACTTTTGTGAGCCTCTCCAGAGTCATCCAAATGGAAGATGAGGCCTGTCTGCTTGAGGAAGAACTTTCTCAAGCCTACTAAATTCCAAGCTTTCTAAAATCTTCACTGACGCCTCAGGCCACACCGAGCAGGTTCTAACTCCCCACTAAGAATGACTGTAATGGGCCTGGCACACGCCCTGTAACCCACACCTGTAATCCTAGCAATTTGGGAGGCTGAGGTGGGCGGACTGCCTGAGCTTAGGAGTTCGAGACCATCCTAGGCAACAAGTCTAGAACCAGTCTCTACTAAAAGTACAAAAAAATAGCCAGGTGTGGTGGGGGCGCCTGTGATCCCAGCTACTCAGTAGGCTGAGGCAAGAGAATTCCTGGAACCCGGGAGGCAGAGGTTGCAGAAGGCCAAGATGGCACCACTGCACTCCAGCCTCGGTGACAGACTGAGACTCCAACTCCAAAAAAAAAAAAAAAGAGAGAAGAAGAATGACTGTAATTTATTCAGTACTAATTATGTACCATACGTTATTTCATCCTCACAATCCTCTGCAAAGTCCGCATTATTTCTCTAATTTTACAGATGAAACAGGCTCAGGGAGAGTGACTTGCTCAAAATCATACAGGTAGCGAGGTGCCGGGGAGGATGGGTGGGTCCCCGGGAAAACTGTGCCAGGCCCGAAAGCTCATATTAATCCCATACCCACGTTTCCGCCACTCTCATCCCTATATCCCCACCTCCCACGTTTCCGCCACTCTCATCCCTATATCCCCCCTCCCACGTTTCCACCACATCCCCTAAAGGCCTTTTCCCACGTTTTCGCTACATCTCTACTCCAGCCCTTTTCCTCCCTTTGGACCGCTGGGTCCGCTCAAGCCTGGCTGCCCCTCTAAGGATAGTGTGGGGAGGGGCTTCAGATGCGCGCTGGGTGGAGGGTGGGCTAATCCGTCTCCAGCACCAGATACTCTTTCCTTCCCGGGCCCTCCCCACCGGCCGGCTGCTGGATGCCCAGTGGCCTATTTCACGGCCGCAGAGACCGCTATCGCTGGAGGAAAAAGGATGGGGGAAGGGAGTGCAGGCTGCAGAAGCACTAGCGGTAGACGGACGGGCGGCGCTCCCCACCCTCCACGGCCACTTTCCGGGTGCAGTCGGCCGCTGCGCGCAGGCGCGGGGAGCTCCTCAGCCCCTCCCTTCTGCGGGCCGCCCTTTCACCCTGGCAACCGCGGCGCGACGACGGCGCGCGCGGGCTGGGCGCGGACGGGTGGGGCCGGGCGGTGCCGGTGCGGACTGGGGCAGTGGAGTGAGTAGCGGTCTTGGGGTGTGCGATCTCGCTGAGCGTCCTCCCACGGTTCGTCGTCTCGGGTTCGAGCCTAGTGGGCTTAGCCACTCGCCATGGACTCCCAGAAAGTAAGCGGGGGAGGGGAGCCCGGGGCTACCGAGACAAGCCGGGCCGGCACAGGGTGGGCGGGGCGCCTGGGCCCGTGGGCTGTGGGTGCGCGGGGTGGGCCTGGCCGGGCGTCCGGGCTGCTGCTGCGGAGGGCAAGACCGCCCGGCCGCTCTCTGGGCGGGAGCGAAGAGGCGCCCACACGGATGCGGGGACCGCGCCTGGTGACTCGGGCTGGCCTCTGCCCTGCGCGCTGTCCGGGGCCCTGACTCTTGAGGAGAAACAGGGAGCCATCCCCCTTTTAAAATCAGCCACTCTGCAACGCTTTAGGCCGGTTTTCATGCCAGCAGCCTGAGAGCGTGCTGGTGGGGGTGTATCACTCCTCAGCAGATGAGGAAACCGAGGCACAGCCTTGTTTGGTGTCTCCCTGCTGACGCCGAAAGCTGGGGCTTTTTCCTCGACCAAGTCTCGTCTCAGCACTACGCTCTTTAGGTCAGGGACCGAATCTCCTTTGTACCGCCCACCCGCTCCCCTTCCCATGACTTTTCCTAAGTAGATCTTAGTGTTCGTTGAATGGAGGGAAAAGACTTCATTTGTTACGGCAGCCGTCCCACTCTCTGACCAGTTGGTGTTGCTGGGCACAGTTACTTAGGGGTCGTTGTGGAATGTTTTATACTTTCCGAACAGTTGTGGAAAGGTTATATAATCGTAAAGGTTCGATTCAGAAATATTTGGAGAACAAAGCCAATGTCTTGAATACAGTTAGAAGTGAGTTATTCAGTCATAATCTCCATATGAAAATAACCACCCTGTTCTCTTTGTTAGACTATAACGTAATTGAAATATAGTACAGGGTAGGGAAGAAAAAACAAGAAGTATTAATAATGTAGCAGGGAAAACAAAGACATATCTAAGAGACTATTCTTTTCTATTATTAGAAAGCACGGGAAAGACTTAGAACAACGTTTTCTACAATTTTGTCTAGATTCACCTTGAGGATCACTTCACTGAGGGCATGAGACAATAATGATGTGTTGAGCATTGACTATGATAGTATTTAACAAATATGCATAGGATTTCATTGTATGTGTTGGTCTTGAAACTCACCTTGGAATGCATGACTGTTCTTAAGACATTTTTTAAAAATTACATTTTTAAATGTAAAGGATCTCTCAGCTTATTAGATAAAAGTAAAAGTCATGATATTTGAATGGACATTAGCAGAAGTCAAGTGAAGGAGCAAAGTCCGGAGACATGGGTTCCAGGATGCTGTTTACTAGCTCTGTGATAAGGAGCAAGTCACTTAACTGTGATTAATCTGTTGCCTCATCTGTGCAGTAGAAGTAAGAGTATTTTATAGTGTCATAGTAAAAATCTGATAAAATAGTTTGTGCTGAAAACACAGTATTTTAAAATTTACAAAGTATGAGCACTAAAATACTGTGTCGCATAAAATACAAAAAAAAGTGTTTTAATATTGATCATCATACTTTATCAGGGATGCATTATTCCTCACTTTAATGAGGAATCAAGACATGGAGTTGTGACTGCTGGAAGGTCATGCTACTAGCCCTAAGGCTAAGATTGGAACCTATTTGTTCTCATTTCGAATGATGTGTTAGGGTACCTACAGGTTACCACGTGCAGTTTCCTGAGAGGTAGCAAAGAATTAGCTTCTCTTTCTTAGTAGTAGTAATGTATCTTATTTGTGATATCTTTGAGAATAAGCTTCTCAATATTAGAAAATATGTTGAATTTCATTGATGGTACCAAATCCTTCTAATGAAAAAACAAACAAACAAACAAACACCGTTTGGTTTATAGCTGTAAAAAGAATGTCCGGGATTAATGTGCATAACCAGTTCAGTGATCTGAACCTGAGCTTCCTTTTCTCATGTGAATTACTGCAGAATCACAAGCCTCAAATAGTAAGCTGGATATTGAATCACAAGCTCAAATAGTAAGCTTAAATCTAACCTGGATATTGTTCTCTTTAAATAAGACAGTAGTACACCCCAGACATGATTTTTAGATACTATTTTCTGTTATGGAATGTACATTGAAAATAGTAGTAGGGGTAGTACCTCAGTCAGTAGAGTATAAGAAAAATAGGTACTGCAAAGTGTGAGGAAGGCCTGAATATATACCTGAATGTTTGTTAGGCATTGGGATTTGGGCTTTACATTAGTAAGAGGGTGGCTCTGGAGCCAGGTCTCCAGTTCCACTATTTATAAGCTGTATGAGCTGGGACAGTTTGCTCTGTGTCTCCATTTCTTCATCTGTAAAATAGAGATAACAATAATTGTAATTCTGTCACAGGATTATTGTGAGGATTGTGTTCTTTTTTTTTTGAGACGGAGTTTTGCTCTTGTCGCCCAGGCTGGAGTGCAACGGTGCAATCTTGGCTCACTGCAACTTCTGCCTCCTGGGTTCAAGAGATTCTCCTGCCTCAGCCTCCTGAGTAGCTGGGATTGCAGGCGCCCGCCACCACACCTGGCTAATTTTTGTATTTTTAGTAGAGACGGGATTTTACCATGATGGCCAGCTGGTGTCAAACTCCTAACCTCACTCAGGTGATCCGCCAGCCTTGGCCTCACAAAGCGCTGCGATTACAGGCTTGAGCCACCGTGCCTGGTCTTGCGTTCATTTTTAAAACCCACTTAACAGTGCCTAGCATACAAAAATACTGTTAGCTACTGTTATTAATTTAATAATCCTAACTTCAAAGTAACTTTCTCCTTTTAAAATTAAGTGTAAACATTTTTCCTTTTTTTTTTTTTTGAGACGAAGTCTCGCTCTGTGGCCCAAGCTGGAGTGCAGTGGCGCGATCTCGGCTCACTGCAAGCTCCACCTCCCAGGTTCACGCCATTCTCCTGCCTCAGCCTCCCGAGTAGCTGGGACTACAGGCGTCCGCCACCACGCCCGGCTAATTGTTTGTATTTTTAGTAGAGACGGAGTTTCTTCTTGTTAGCTAGGATGGTCTCTATCTTCTGACCCCGTGATCTGCCCGCCTCGGCCTCCCAAAGTGCTGGGATTACAGGCGTGAGCCACCGCGCCCGGCCCGACATTTTTACTTTTAAAGCATATTTTCTGCTATTATATCTGTAAGAAACGATTCACATGGTAGTGCCAGAGAAGAGTTGTTACATTCTAATAGAAAGAGGATTGGAAGTTCTGACTCATGCAGTCTGACAGTAGAGGTTAACTTAACTAGACGGTCTTACAGAAGCTTCATGGTGGCTAGTCAACAAATGGATTAGCTTGACCAGCTGCTTTTTTGTCTGTGAAAATAACTTGGACTTCAGTGTTAATGTTAGCAGCAGATGCTCTGTTTGAGTAGAGGAAGAAAACATAATAACCCCGGGCATGTAGGCATACTGTTGTATACAGAAAACCACAGTATTAACTCCTGGAAATAAACAGAGGGATTTTGTTTATATCGAGTTTCTGGGATGCTTTTGTGAACAGGATGTGTTATGGATAGGTGACTTTTGTTTGATACTTAAACCTTTTGATTATGTCTTTAAACGGTTTTAAGATAAAATCCCAAAGGTTTCTTTACCGGATGAAATGTGCACGTTCAAAGAAAACATTGAAACAAATAAGACATTTGTAACTTTTTAGAATCTTGGAGCTTGGAATTTTATAGTTTAAGTTAAATTTTTGTACAGATTATTCACATACATAGGGATCACTCTTTCTAAGAAAGGTACTTACTGTAGGAATAAGAAAGGGTGGAGAGGAAGGGAGATGAGAGCCCAGAGGAAGGAAGTCACCAAGAGCATATATTGTCACTTGTTTGCTTTTCCTCATTATTTTTCCTGCATATTCTTCCTACTTGGAAAGGGGTAGTGAGTGACAGGTGAGGCTTGACTGGACAAAACTAGATTGGGGAGATTGAACTGAGCAGGAGGAGTTTTAAACATGACAACCTGCAACAAGCAGCATATCTACACTTGGCTTCCTTATCCCAGTTTCCTGCTCCAAGCTATGTGCTATTCTTTGCCTTCATATTGTACCATACTAGTTCCGAGAACCCCACCACATCCATAACCAACCAACTGTTCCATGTTCCAAAATTACGCCTCAGTTAAAAAAAAATTGTTTCCTGAGGAAAGAGAAATGAAATTTGACTATTGTTCTGCATCCAGTATTGTGTCGGACTGTCACAACAGTTCTTATTCCTGTTGCACTGTTAGGGAAAATGAAGCCCAGAGAGGTTAAGTGTCTTGTTCACAGTCACACAGCTAACAAATAGTAGTCTGGATTCAAGCTAAGTTTTTCTTTACAACCCATAGTTTTTTCATTACCACCCTTCTTGCCTGAATTCTTTGCATTTCAATGGTGGTATGATTAAAGTAATTGAAACTTAAAATGTAACAGGGATAAGCCCCTATAAAGCAGGGTTCCCTCCCTCCCTCCCTCCTATGGGCGCTCGCTCGCCTGCCTGCCTGCCTGCCTTCCTGCCTGCCTTCCTTCCTTCCCTCCTTCCTTCCTTCCTTCCTTCCCTCCTTCCTTCCCTTCTTTCCTCCTCTCCTTCTTTCCTCCTCTCCTGTCCTCCTCTCTCCTCTCCTCTCTTTTTCTTTTCTTTTCTTCCTCAGAGTCTTGCTGTCTTGCTCAGGCTGATGGCTCACCACGGCAACCTCTGCTTTCTGTGCTCAAGCTATCCTCCCAGCTCAGCCTCCTGAGCAGCTGGGACTACAGGTGCATGCCACCATATGCCTGGCTAATTTTTGTGTTTTTTGTAGAGACAGGGTTTTGCCATGTTGTCCAGGCTAGTCTTGAACTCTTGGGCTCAAATGGTTGGCCCGCCTTGGCCTCCTAAAGTGCTGGGATTATAGGTATGAGCCATCATGTCTGACCTAAAGTTTTTTTTTTTTTTTGTTAAGAAACTAGTTAAGTGTAGTGAAAATAGTTGATAGATGATAAAGAACATGATTTAGGTAAAAACCTGGAATTTGGTCTCGTTGCCCCAAATAAAAATCACTATTTTAATTTTAATTTTTATTTTTTTTGAGACAGAGTCTTGCTCTGTCACCCAGGCTAGAGTACAGCGGTACAATCTCGGTTTACTGCAACCTCTGCTTCCTGGGTTCAAGAGATTCTTGTGTCTCAGCCTCCCTCGTAGCTGGGATTATAGGCGCCTGCTACCACACCCAGCTAATTTTTTAAATTTTTAGTGGAGATGGGGTTTTGCCATGTTGGCCAGGGTGGTCTTGAACTGCCTGACCTCAGATGATCCTCCCAAAGTGCTGGGATTACAGGCAGGAGACACTGCGCCCGGCCTAAAATCACTATTTTTATTTTGTGTGTGTGTGTGTGCACGTGTGTGTGCATGTCTGTCTGTACGTATCTTTCCCCTTTTTTCAACTCTTTTGAGGGAATGTCTTAGCTATCTATGGTAGAACTGTGAGCAAGAAAGTAGAAATGAACACCATATTGACATACTTATGACCACTATATATAATACAGATACATTCATTTTTCAATTGAACTTGGCAGTTTTTAAAAATTAGAAACATAGTGAAGCAGACCTTATTTTAAAAAAATTTTAACATAGTACTTGTTTTCAATGCTTGGCTGAATGTAAGCAGGATTATTCATACAGTAAACACATATTGAATGTTTGCTGTAGTGCTAGATATTCTACTCTTAGGGTGGAAAATATTTTAAAGTTGGTGGATTTTATCTCCAGACTTTTAAAAATATGTTTTCCACTCTTTGTTGGCACTTCTTCCCAGCCACAAGGTTCTGATAGAATCTGATTTCAGTTATTGATGCTTATTGATTGCTATTAATTGAATTTTGAACTAATTTATTAAAAAAGTATTAACATAGCCAGCTTTTGCATTTCTATTGCATTATAAATATAGGTAATACAAGTTTATTGTAGGAAAATAAGAATATAAATAAAATGAAAATAAAATAAAAACCACTCAATTCTGCCACCCAGAGATAACCTCTTCAACATTTATGTCACCATCTAGTTTTTTGATATGCATATAAAAACTTTTCTAAAATTATGGTATGATGCTATATATGCTGCTCTGTAATTTGCATTTCACATAATAAATTATGGATATTTTTCCATATTAATCATTCTACAATACTTTTAATGATTCAACAGAATTCTTTTGTATGCATGTTTTACAGTACCCTTTTGTTGTACCTTTTTGTTGATCCCAACCTTTTAATGTTATAAATATCACAGATAAGCATCCTTGTAGCCAAGTCTCTGCTTACACCCTTAATTATTCACTTACAATAAATTAGAAGTGGAATTACTGAGTCAGTGTATATCTACTTCAAAAATTTTATTTGATACATATTGTCAAGTTGCCCTTGAGAAGGGTTGTTAGTTTATACTAATACTCCCATCTCCACTCCAATGCCACCTTCTTTCATTAAATGGTAGGACCTCCGGTTTCTTTGGCCGACTATGAGCCTCTTTCACTTTACTGGGTAAAACAGCCAGTTCAAAGGCCACTGAACATGGTTAAGGCTTCTTTATCCTCTGGTGTGCTTTATTTCCCTCAAATCCTAGATGGGAGATTACCTCCTCATATGCTGTGATATCTTAAACTGGGTTCAGGGCACAAAGGCAGCATTCCCCAGCCAGTTCTTTTACTAGCATTTAGACTTTTTCTCAGCTGGTAAGCTAGACAATCAGAATTGATTGTAGGCTGTCTCAGTTACATCTGTGTACAGGTAGTGTTCTCAACTGTTTCACTGTTAGAGAGGGTGTAGCCTTCCATCATTTAGGTATATTATGATTAGATTCCTGAATTTCCCAGTTCTCTTTTTTTCACCTTCTTGCATCACATCTAAGCATGATACTTTTGTTAAAATAACTGGTGAGATTCTGATTATCTAGCTAACAGCTGGATAGCGCTTTCTTGATTCAGCTCTTTATCACTGTATGGTAAACCTACCTAATAGCAATAGTTTAAGCATACTATTAGAATGATCTTGTATGGCAGACTCACCTGAATGTGTCTTCTGAGCTTCACTGGGCTGTGTAGTTATCTTGTCCAGCCCACTGCCACTGGACCTTTTCTGTATATAAGGCAGTTCTCCTGCCCAGCCTGCCACCACTGGACTCTCTCCCTTGTATGTAATCCCTCAATAAAATACCATGTCTCATTTGGTGGCTGTGGGTTTCTTCAGCCTCTTGAACCTGGTGCCATCCCCATTGGAGTCGATGGAGGGGTTCAGCATGAAGTCACCTAATTCAAAGGACAGGTCTATGTGTGGGATGATGCAAGTGGCATCATTTCTGGTGGCATTTGGGCATTTTCCAGGAATGTTACATGCTGGTTTGATCAATCCCTTTCCTCTGGTTGCAGGAACCCTATGATTATTTCATATAATCCCCAACAGTTTAGGCAGCCTAGGGGATAGGCTCTGGAGGCAACCTCCTGGATTTGAAAAGCAGAGGTTCTGGGGACAACCTCCTGGATTTGAATCATGACTGCCAGTTGATAGCTGTGTGACCTAAAACAAATTTCTTAACATCTCGAATCTTTCCTTTTTCCAACCATAAAATGTGAAGACTCATACTACTTTTTTATCAGATTTGATGATTAAAAAGATACTCCATGTTAGTAGCACAGTGCCTGGCACATAGAAGGTGCTTAATGAAATACTGACTAACTTGGCTATAATAATAGTTTGACCCCCTTAAATTATAGATCTATTTGTGGTATTTGCAGAGGCTCTAGATTTTTGCATCTTGATTTTTTGGAATACTACTGTAGAATTTGACGCAGAAGTCTTCTCCTCATCTGAGAAGATGCTGGTGGGAAACCTATATGTCAGCATTTCTCTAATTATGACCACATGGATGCTGATGCCCTCTGATTTGGGGTTATAAGCTGTTGATCAGTTCCAGGTTTCCAGATTGTTGATCAGTTCCAGATTTCTAATCTTGAAGTAAAATCTTAGTCCTTTGGATGCCTTTAGCCGTTCTGACCTTTTCATGAACCTCTAATCTCTATTTTATCAGGTAGTACAGTGTAGTCCTTTAAGAGCATAGACTCAGGAATCAAACTGTCTTAATTTGAATCCTGGCTGTGTGACATATTAGCTTTGATATTCTAGGCAAGCTGCTTAACTTCTCCGTGCGTCAGCTTCCTCATTGGAAAATGAGGATAATAATAGTATCTTACTTCATAGGATTCTTGAAAGGATTAAATGAATTAATAATATGTATAGAGCTTAAGATAGTACTTGGCACTTAAGAGTACCAAAGTGCTCTTTTGCTCAGTCTATTGATTATCCTTTTACTTGATTGATAATGATTATAAACATAACTTTAAGCTGTGCTGCGTTGAAGAGAGTAACTTATGTCTTGTACATCTTAGATTACTTTGATTCATTCCATGACAGTGGTTGCAGTTGTGCTTGGCTAGGGTATATATAATGCTTTTTCTTGTTGGTGTAGCAGTTGCCTTAGTCTAAATCCATAGTCACATCATTGTATTTTTTTGTTGTTGTTATGAGGGCCTGGTAATTGTGCTACATCACCAAAAGACATTTGCTGAGATTGCCTGTGCAGACTTCCTATGGAGACTTATCTCATATATTTTACTATGATCTAGCAGAATTGACATTTGTCAAAGCGTGTCTTCAGACCTGTGTCACCTAGAACTTTTGGTTGTCACCACATGAATCTTATAAATATAATTTTCTAGATAAGCTTCAGATAATTTATATTGCCTTTATTCATCTCTGTTTATCTATTACTTTATCCATCAGTGTTTGGAAGGTAATGGGAGGCTTGAGATCTGATATAAAAATCTGAGACCTTCGTAGGCATCCTTTAAGGTTGATAGAATCCCATGGAGCAGATGAAAGTTGTCTTTGCCCTTCTTCACCCATAAGGCTTTGATTAAAAAAAAAATGAAATGAATATATGTAACATGGGCTCATTCTATAAGTACATTTTTGGAATTTGTTTTATCAGTACATTGTGTATATGTTTTAGGACAGAGGTTATAGGTAGAGAAACTGATAAGTGAGAGGAATCCTAGGTAGAAAGCAAGTCAGATTAGATAAATTCATAGCAGGCTATGCAGCTGGAGCGTAACAAGGGAGAGGAAGTCTGGGGAGATGAAGCAGGTGAGGCAGGCAGTGGACAGATCATTTGAGATCTTACAGGTCATGTTAAAGATTTTCAGTTTTATCCAAGGTATGGTGGGAAGCCATTGAAGAATACTGATCAGGAAGAGTGATGCTATCATTACCCTAGCTGAAGTATATAGAGAACTGATTATTGGGGAGAAGGGTTGTTATCAGAGTCTGATTAAGAAAAATTTTGCTACAGTGAAGGTTGAGATATAGGTTGAGATATGATAGTAACTTTTACTAAGATAGTAGTAATAATTCTAATGTCACAGGATACTTTGGATGTTTCTTAACCAGCTAGAAACCTCTGTAGCTGGCAGTGTCTCTCCTTGAGTTTCACTTATGCCTGCTGGGCTCGTTCTGCCCACTTGGCCCAGCAGGCTGTGCTCAGCTCATGCTACTGGCCTGGATCCCACACCTGCCGAGGGCGATCCAGGCATGGAGCAGTGAGGGGTGTGTGAGCGAGCGAGTGAGTGTGGGGTCCGGCCACCGTGCACAGCCTAGCACACTGGCTGCTGTGGCAATGCGGGCAGCTCCAGGCACTGGCATAGTCACCGGCTCCATGCAAGGCTGCAGCTGGACCAAGCATACTGCAAGTGGCTTCCTCTGTGGGTGCCTGCGTCTGGATGAAGTGAACGCAGTGGTGCCTGAAAACTCAGAGATGCCAGTAACTGCGGAGCCCCAAGGGGTCGGGGGCAGGGGTGCTACACCTCTCTTGTTCCTGCCACCTGCAGCTTGGCCAGTGGGAGCAGCGGGGCATGTTTCAGCCTGTTCAGTCCCGCCACCCTGCTTGGGCCTGTGGCTCCCAGGCTGGCCCAATCCCGTTGTCACTTGCTGTCATGTGGGGCAGTCACCTGATGCTGGTGGAAGGTAGGAGGGCTATAGTGTTACAGCTCTGGCTCAGGGAATCCCGAGGTCTAGGCCCTTAGAAGTGTTGCCACTCTTCACTCCTGCAGTTCATGTCACTGTCTGCAGCTTGGTGAGCTGGCCAGGAACATGTTACAGCCCCTTTTGCCCCTGTCTGCAGCTTGGCAAGTGGGCCAGAAAAGTGTTACAGCCCTTTCCGTGCCTGCCTTTTGGCAGTTCCTGAGTTCTTGTCCTGCGTCCAGGAAGAATGAGGTTGCATGGACAACTGGATGGTGAGCAAGGCAGTGGAGAGTTTTACTGAGTGACGGAACAGCTCTCAGTGGAGAGGAGTCCTGAAATGGGTGGTCCTGATATATGGCTGAGTCCAGGGTTTTTATGGGCTCAAAGTGGGGAAGTGCATGGTGATTGGCCCATGGGCAGGAGGAAGTATGTGCTGATTGGTCCGTGGGTGGGCCTGGAAAAAGCACCATTTGTTTGACTGAACGGCATAAAGGAAATTCTCATTCAGGGTTGTGGATTCCATCAGGAACTGGGAGCCCAGTTTTCAGGCTTCAGGCTGTCTTTGGCCTGAAGGTCAGGTTTCACCAGGGACCCACCCCTATCTGCCTAGGACTAGGTCTGCCTCCTGCTGCTATCACTAGAACCATTAAGGAGGTAAAATCTATAGAACTTTGTGACTTCATGTAGAGCACAAATTAGAGGAGAGGAGATAGTGATGATGGCCTAGCTTTCTGTCTTTGCTCTTGATTAAATTTGGAGGTCCTGGAGGGATAGACTGGGGTAGAAAACTCATTGAATTATGATATATTTTAGATCTTTTCTGCTCTCTTTCTCTGCCCTGGCATATTGCCTACCATATCTAGAAAACACTTTTTAAAAACTGCTGGATTTGATGCCTGTTCAGCCAGCCTCCCGTTGTATACCTCCTAGATTAGGCACATACTATCCTTATATACACCTTTTACTTGACTCCTACAACCGTAGAGAAAATTTTAGCTTTATGTCACATATGGAAGCTAGGGTCAAGTTTCAGAACTCAGCACATGTAATCCTGATTCTTTAGTTTTCATATGTTTTGGTGCTGGTGGTAGTTTTGTCTTAAATATTCTGATTCCTTGTGACTTGTTTTCCAGTTCTACTGAGCACCAGGTTCCATAGTGCTTTTTATCTTTATGCCATTTCCACTTAGTTCCAGCCAGTCTCCATTCTTGTGAGGGTCAGAAAGGTGGAAGCCTTGGCCCTCTCCCTGATAAACTTTTACTATTTTAGAATGCTAAATTTGAGCCCTGGATTACAGTCTTTTTCATTTGCTCATCCTCTCCACAGCAGTTGCAGATTAAAGGGCAAGTGGATCAGAGCTTCTGGAGCCTTTGTTTCAGTAGTCTGCTCTTGGGGAACTTTGCGGATATTTCCTTCCTCCTTTAAGCTTAGAAAAGCTTAACAGAGAGACAGCATTTTATCTGTATTAGCTAACAAGGTCACATTGGTTGTTATGACTTTCTCTTTATGATCTGAATGGTTGCTTCTTCTGCAGCCAGGTTTACTAATGTATTTGGTAGCTTTGAAAATATAGATGATCTTAAATGCTGGGGTTCCAGAGTCCTCTACAGCTGGCTTGTCCATTCTGATAGCATCTCAGTGGTGTATTATAGCCAAGGCTCTGAAGCCCTCCCCATCTAAAGATTGCAGTGCATCCTCTGAAAATAATCTAGGCCTTTAGTCTTTGCAGTTTTGGCATTAGGGTAAAGTAACTTTTCTCAGAATGTGGACCCTTTATCTAGGTGTGTATTACAGACTCTCATGCTGTACTGGAACCTCCTTGTTAAATTCAAGAGCTGTAGAGTGCTCTCTCTTCAAAGAATGAGACCATGTTTCTCAGAAATACTATATCAGCCTTTAAAGACCTTCTTTCTCATCCACTTTCTGGGGAAGTACAGTATTTTTACAGCCTGAGGCAATTCATATAGGATATCATTCCCCTAAAGGCTTTAACACAGATTGTAGAGTTTCTTTCCAGAAGTATGGCTATTAATACATCTTAGGCCAATACAGTTGAAAAGGGTCTTTCATCTGTGGTAATAGAATTTTGAATGAATTTAAGGGGAATGGTAAAGATAAGATTAACTGTAATTGCTGGGCGCGGAGGCTCATGCCTGTAATCCTTGCACTTGGGAAGCCGAAGTGGGTGAATCACAAGGTCAGGAGTTCGAGACCAGCCTGGCCAGCATGGTGAAACCCCGTCTCTACCAAAAAATACAAAAAATTAGCCAGGTATGGTAGCTTGCACCTGTAATCCCAGCTACTCGAGAGGCTGAGGCAGGAGAATTGCTTGAACCTGGGAGGGGGAGGTTGCAGTGAGCCGATATTGCACCACTGCACTCCAGCCTGGGTGACAGAGTGAGACTCCATCTCAAAAAAAAAAAAAAAAAAAAAAAAAAAAGATTGACTGTAATCTAAGGGTGGTATTTTTTTGGAGGTATGGGATAGTATCATAGAAAATGGAAGGTATTATTCTGATGATTCTTTGAATTTGTCTAACCTATATGTCAGTTGTCCTCAGGTGCAGTCTTGTTTTTGTTAGCTGCCAACTTTGACGTGGACATTTGCACTTTCTGTGATCCCAAGAAGTCTTCTCTAACCCAAAACATGAGTGAACAGTGTAAATTTCACAGGAGAGAGGAGTGTATTTGTTTCTTCTGTTATGGTATTGGACCCCAAAGTGATGTTACTTATGCACCAATTTCTTTTGAGAGTTGGTAATTTTAAAATGTCTTTCACCTTCTAGAGTTAATATTTATGTAAATAAAAACTGAGAAATTAGTGAAATTCTGGTAAAGGAAGTTGGTTGTAACATTTTAACTTGTATCCACATATAGCTATTATAATTCAAGAATGGCATAACATAAGCACATAAAGAAATTCTGGTCTTCCAAAATTCCAAAAAAGTTCAGAAAGCTTTTAGGTCATTTATTTTTAATTGCAAATTAATAAGATTAATAGAGCATCTCTGCCCTATTTCCACTCTTAGAAATATATGGTCTGTTTGGATGACATAGACCTCTTAAGTCTGTATTATCCAGGATGGTAGCTTCTAGCCATAATGTGGTTTTTGAGCACTTGAAATGTGGCCAGTTTGAATTGAGATATGCATAAGTGTAAAATACAAACTGAATTTTGAACCCTCAGTACCAAAAAAAAGAAAAACTCATTAATTGTTAAATATTGACTACATGTTGAAATGATAATATATTTTGAATCTATTGAATAAAATATTAAAATTAATTTCTCCTGTTTTTCCTTTACTTTTTTGATGTGGCTGCTATTGGCTCCTACTATATTTATATTGGACAGTACTGCTTTAAGGGGAGAATGAAAACGTTACAGTTGATAAAGCCTGTTTTCTGATCTCTAACATTACTATTGGACCAGAGTCTATTAACTTGCAACAGGTTGGTAGCTCTTAAAGGAGCAGAGGATTTAACTTGAAGATCTGATTCAAAATTAGAGCATTTAGATGTCTTTGACTATACTCAGTAAAAAACAGGAACATTAAAAAGGTAGTCTTTAGCTGGGAGCAAGGATCATGCCTGTAATCCCAACACTTTGGGAAGCTGAGGTGGGAGGATTGCTGGAGCCCAGAAGTTTGAGACCAGCCTGGGCAACATAGTGAGACCTCGTCTCTACAAAAAATCAAATAATGAGGCAGGTGGATATGACTTGAGCCCAAGAGGTTGAGGCTGCAGTGAGCTACGATTGTGTCACTGCACTCCCACCTGTGTGACAGAGCCTCCAAAAAAAAAAAAAAAAAAAGGCTTCTCATTAAAATCTTTGGAGCTCAGGTCTTACCTAGTTGGGGCAATAAGCTACAGCTATCTCCAGATTTTTCCTATGTAATTTCTGAAATGCAGAGCTTGCTACTAAACTTAGACCAAAAAAAATACATAAATGGGAAGCTATTTTATGCTAAGGAGATTTTATTTTTTTGCTCTGAACTGTATCTGCCTTTTTTTTTTGGTACCAATGTTTTATAATTTTTTTGGTGGAAAGTTTTTTTAAGTTTTTTTTTTTTTTTTTTGGAGGCAGAATCTTGCTCTGTCACCCAGGCTGGAATGTAGTGGTGTGATCTCGGCTTACTGCAACCTTCTCCTCCTGGGTTCAAGCAGTTTTCTTGACTCAACCTCCCAAGTAGCTGAGCTGGGATTGCAGGCGCCCACCACCACGCCTACCTAATTTTTGTATTTTTAGTAGAGACAGGGTTTCGCCATGTTGGCCAGGCTGGTTTTGAACTTCTGACCTCTGGTGATCCACCCGCCTCAGCATCCCAAAGTGCTGGGATTACAGGCATGAGCCACCGTGACTGGCAGTTTTTTTTTTTTTTTTTGAGACAGAATCTTGCTCTGTTGCCTAGGCCGGAGTGCAGTGGTGAGATCTCGGCTCACTGCAGCCTCCACCTCCGAGGTTCAAGTGATTCTCCTGCCTCAGCCTCCTGAGTAGCTGGGATTACAGGTGCATGCCACCACACCTGGCTAATTTTTATAATTTTAGTAGGGGTTTCACTGTGTTGGCCAGACTGGTCTCGAACTCCTGACCTCAAGTGATCTGCCTGCCTTAGCTTCTCAAAGTGTTGGGATTACAGGCGTGCGCCACTGTGCCTGGCCTTTTTTCAGCTTTTATTGAACTCACATATTTCATGATGATTGAAATTTTGTTGCTGGGTTGAATTCATTGGGCCTGGCTCCTCTTTTTCATAGAAGGTGATCTTTTTCAGAAGATTCTTCTATTCGTGTTCTGGCAGAATATTATCAACTTTTCTCTGAAGTTCATTAGATATACCTCCCAGTGAATCAAGGTGTGATTCTCTACTATGAAAATTCCAGCAGTTCTCTGTCATTGAAAACTCTTGGCAAATAAGATGTTTAAAGAATATGTGCTTTATCTTATGAGTATACCATGTGATGGGCTAATCGATTGGATTTAGAGGCAGTATCCCAAAGTAGTTAAGACCATGGGCTTTGGACATAGATAATTTTTACCTTACTAGCAGTGTTACTTTGAATCTCCATTTTCTCATCTGCACAATATGGATGTAACTCTGCCATTTTGAGGGATAGAAGGGGAGGCAGATTCAGTTCATTAGCCAGAAAGAGCCCAGTCTTATTAACTGAAACCTACTATAAAGTCTGAGTATTGTACAGAGCTGTTTTTACTATTCCATTGTGTTGCTTTTAAATATGTGTTGAGCTGGGCATGGTGGCTCAAGGCTGTAATCTCAGCACTTGGGAGGCCGAGGCGGGTGGATCACCTGAGGTCAGGAGTTTGAGACCAGCCTGGCCAACATGGCAAAACCCTGTCTCTACTAAAAATACAAAAATTAGCTGGGCATGATGGCTCATGTCTGTAATCCCAGCTACTCGGGAGGCTGAGACAGGAGAATCACTTCAACCCATGGGCGGAGGTTGCAGTGAGCCAAGATGGCGCCATTGCACTCCAGCCTGGGCGACAGAGTGAGACTCCATCTCAAAAAAGAAAAAAAATAAAAATAAAATAATAAATATGTATTGAGGCTGGATGCGGTGGTGCCTGTAATCCCAGCACTTTGGGAAGCTGAGGCAGGCAGATTACTTGAGTCCAGGAGTTCAAGACCAGCCTGGTTAACAATGGCAAAACCCTGTCTCTACTAAAAATATAAAAATTAGCCAGGGGTGGTGGCACATGCTTGTAATCCCAGCTACTCAGAAGATGGAAGCAGGAGAATTGCTTGAACCTGGTATGTGAGGTTGCAGGGAACTGAGATCGCGCCACTGCACTCCAGCCTGGGTGACAGAGCGAGACTGTCTCAAAAAAACAAACAAAAAAAAAAAAAAGAAAAAAGTACTGAGCCTATCTTCGGTGAGTACTTGGAAGATTTAAGTCCTTTAATCTCTTCTCCATTTCTGTATTACCTCCATTGCTTCTCCAACTGTGTCCACCCCTCCCCTAAGTCTTGGTGCACCAGTTCTTGGGAAGAGCATTGGCAGGATAAACACTTAATTCTTGGTGTCGCTGGTCTTCTTTCATAGTAGAATTTCATTATGTTATTATATTAAAATACCAACAGTAGTGACAATGGGAAGAAATAATGTAAGTGAATACAACAGAGAGCCCTTAGGCAGCCCCAGGGATGATAATAATAACCTACTTATCTCCAGGAATTGTGAGACTCAAAAGAAAACTGTTACTGTTAAAAATGTTCAGCCAGGTGTGGTGGCTCATGCCTGTAATGCCAGCACTTTGGGAGGCCGAGGCAGTTGGATCACCTGAGGTCAGGAGTTCAAAACCAACCTGGCCAACATGGTGAAACCCCGTCTCTACTAAAAATACAAAAATTAGCTGGGCATGGTGGTGCACACCTGTAATCCCAACTGCTTGGGAGGCTGAGGCAGGAGAATCGCTTGAACCTGGGAGGCGGAGGTTGCATTGAGCCAAGATCCCGCCATTGCACTCCAGCCTGGGCAACAAGAGTGAAACTTCCTCTCAAAAAAAGAATTTTTTTTTCACTACTACAATGCTTTATGAACATTTGTATAAAATGTTACCAGGTATGGTAGCTTACACCTGCATTCCCAGCACTTTGGGAGGCTGAGGCAGGTGGATCTCCTGAGGTCAAGAGTTTGAGACCAGCCTGGCCAACATGGTGAAACCCCGTCTCTACTAAAAATGCAAAAATTAGCTGGGCGTGGTGGCGGGCACCTGTAATTCCAGCTACTCGGGAGGCTGAGGCAGGAGAATTGCTTGAACCCGGGAGGTGGAGGTTGCAGTGGGCCGAGATCACGCCATTGCACTCCAACCTGGGAGACAAGAGCCAAAAACTCCGTCTCGAGAAAAAAACTTAAAAAAAAAAATGTTATCTCCCTTCAGACTATTTCCTGGGCTCCTTGTGTATAACCCTTTATCGATATCTGATTATATTTTTTAGGAGAACTTTTATTCCACAAAGTCTTATAGGCTTTATTAAAATATTTAAGCTCATAGGTGCTTACAGAAAAACGTCCTATGCTTCTGAGAAAATTACAAAGTATTAAAGTACTTGCATTTGATTTTTTTCTGAGACTATAAATAACCTTGTTTGGTTTTTGCTGTTGCTACCAATGAGGAGTTACTGCAACTAGACTTGTGCTGTTCAATATGATAGCATTGGTTACATTTGGCTATATAAATTTAATTAATTAATGTTGGAAAAATTAAATTTAGTTCCTCAGTTCTAGTCACATTTCAAGACTTCTTTAACTGTGTGTGGCTAGTGGCTACCATATTGGGCAGCAAATTTATAGAACATTTCCATCACAGTGGAAAATTTTATTGGATAGCACTGAACCAGAGAGAAAATTAACCAAATGTTTTATTTAAATAGGAAGCATTATCAAAGTCTGAGCTATTTGCTACTAAAATTGCTTTATTTATTATAGTTCTACAGCGTCTGTAAATATTGGAATGAATGTTGTCATTCTAAATGCACATGTATTATCTAGTTTCATATCTCTAAAATATGTTTATTTTTGTAAATAAATAAAATGTTGATGAATTTGTGTCTCCTCACTTTTATTCCTTGGATCCTGATGTTGTATTCCGTTTCCATTTGTTTTTACAGCATTTAAAGATTTTGCTCTATTCCATTGTCATGGCCGATGACCTAAAATAATTCTATTGATATTAAGTTAAACATATCATTTTCAATCTGAAAAGTATCATGGTGATTAAGTTGCATATTAGGAATAAGAGGGCTTAATACAGTACAAATATATACCCCATCTTTTCTGATTATAAGCTTTTGGAAGTTTTGAACAATGAGAAATTTTACATTGCTCCTATTTGTTATACAATATACTCTTACATAAAGTTTGTTTAGAAAATGCTTGTTAATGAGTTTTATAACTCTTTCATTGAAATATAGTATTTTAATGCTTTTCTTAATTCTAGGAAGCTCTACAGAGGATCATTTCAACTCTGGCAAATAAAAATGATGAAATTCAGAACTTTGTTGATACGTTACATCATACACTAAAAGGAGTTCAGGTATGATTGTTTTATGAAAAATTTTGTGTAAATATGTCACAATTAATGAGTCATATCTGAAGTACAAATATACTCTATGAATTTTGGGTTATAAACTAATGGAGGTGAGAGTGGGGTTTTAAAATAGCAGATAAAGTAAAAATGTTTTCGTTGCAATTCCTGTTTTGTCCATGGAAAAATCAAAATAGTAAGGGAAAAGGAAAACTCTGGAATAGTAGTTGTTAGGGAATACCAGAGTGCTCACTTAGTCCTTTTCCATTTGACATTTTTTCTAATATAAATTAAGAGCAATTTGTACTTTTTCAAAAGTGCTGGCAAGTAAAACGTTTCTTTTACAATAAACAATGGAAGAAAAATGTTGGCCACGTGTGGTGGCTTATGCCTGTAATCCCAGCATTTTGGGAGGCTGATGCAGGTTGATGGGTTGAGCCCAGGAGTTTGAAACCAGCTTGGGCAACATGGCAAGACCTCATCTCTACCAAAAAAAAAAAAAAAATATATATATATACAAAAATTACCTGGGTGTGGTGGCATACACACGTAGTCCCAGCTACCCAGAAGGCTGAGGTAGGAGGATCATTTGAGCCCAGGGGGTCGAGGCTGCAGTGAGCAGTGATTGTACCACTGCACTCCAGCCTGGGTAATTGAACGAGACTGTGTCTCAGAAAAGAAAATGTTATTGGTAAGGGGTCTACTTGTAGAAGTAGATGAAAGTAACATAAAAATAAAAGGTAAAGTGCCCATTGAGAAGGGAGAGGAATACTTAAGAAATAGTTCCAAGTTTGGGGAGATAATCTATATTGTAAGTAGTGACATACTGATTGTGGAAGAGAGAACTCAAGATAATCTAGTTGCTAGAAACGTACAATCTACCAAGACTGAATCAGAAAGAAATAGAAAATCTGAATAGGTCAATAATGAATAAGGAAATTGAATCCGCAATAAAGTCTCCCATCAAAGAAAAGCCTGCAACCTGATGGTTTTACCACTGAATTCTACCAAATATTTAAAGAACTAATATCAGTTCTTCTCAGCCTCTTCCAAAAAAATCAAAGAGGAGAGAGTACTTCCAAATCCATTTTTACAAATTCAACATTATCCCAATAACAAAGCCAAACCAGGGATACTACAAAAGAGAAAACTACAGGCCAGTATTCCTAATCAACATAGATGCAAAAATCCTCAATAAAGTATTAGCAAACTGAATTCAGTAGCACATTAAAAGATGATTTACCATGACCCAGTAGGATTTATGCCTGGGATGCAAGGATGGTTCAACAGAAGTCAATAAATGTGATACACCATATTAACAAAACTGAAGACAAAAAAAAAAGTGTATGGTTATCTCAGTAGATGCAGAAAAAGAATTTGACAGAATTCAACATCCTTTCATGATAAAAACTCTCAACAAATTAGGTGTAGAAGGAATGTACCACAACACAGTAAAGGCCATATGTATAATAGCAATCTCACAGCTACCATCTTATCAAAGATGAGAAGTCAAAAGCTTTTTCTGTAAAGTCAGGAACAAGACAAAGATGTTTACTCTCACCACTTTTTTTTTTTGAGACAGTCTTGTTCTGTCACCCAGGCTGGAGTGCAATGCCGCAGTCTCAGCTCACTGAAACTCCTGCTTCCCAGGTTCAAGTGATTCTCCTGCCTCAGTCTTTAGAAAACTCTAAAGACTCTATCAAAAAACTATTAGAACTGATAAATTCAGTAAAGTTACAGAATGCAGTATCAACACACAAAAATCAGTATTGCTTCTATACATGAAAAACGAACTATTTCAAAAAGAAAATAAGAAAACAATTCCATTTGCTGTAGCATAAAAAAATAGGAATAAATTTACCTAAGGAAATGAAAGATCTGTATACTGAAAGCTATAAAACACTGATGAAAGAAATTTAAGGAGACGAATGGAAAAATATCCCATGTTTGTGGATTAGAATTAACATTGTTAAAATATTTGTACTACCCAAAGTAATCTACAGATTCATTGTAATCTCTATCCAAATACCAATGTCATTTTCCACAGAAATAGAAAAAATCCTAAAATGTATATAGAACTACGAAAGACCCAGAATAACCAAAATAATCTTTAGCAAAAAGAACATTCATGGGAGGCCGAGTTGGGTGGATCACCTGAAGTCAGGAGTTCGAGACCAGCCTGGCCAACATTGTGAAACCCCATCTCTACTAAAAATACAAGAATTAGCTGGTCGTGGTGGCGAGCGCCTGTAATCCCAGCTAGTTGGGAGGCTGAGGCAGGAGAATTGCTTGAACCCAGGAAGTGGAGGTTGCAGTGAGCCAAGATCACACTACTGCACTCCAGCCTGGGTGATAGAGTGAGACTCTGTCTCAAAAAAAAAAAGAATTATTTTAGCTATCTTGAACTATTTTATTGGAAACTTGGTGAATCAGCTTTCTTTATGTAAGCATAAAACTCATGGCTGTAAAGCTCTTGATCTGTGGACAAGCAAATCATCACATTTGGTATCTGGAAAGAGAGATTGTATGTATAGCTAGCTCAAACCATCTTCTGATTGATAAATTATTAGAATTCTACCTTAATGTTAGAAAAAAAAAGTAGTGGGGGAATTAAACTACACCCTTGTTGCTGAAGATGGGAGCTTAGTAGTAGGCAAAAGGCAACAAGATGCCATCTGGTGATTGAGAGGAAAATAGTCTGTTTCTTTTTTATGAATGAATAAACTGAGGTCTAGGAATTTAAGTGCCTTGTATAAGGTCATGCTGTTACTGAGTGGCTAGTGTGGGATTTGAGTTAGGTTTTTTTCCTTCCGGACTGCACATTCCACTTCTACAGTTGTTCTTACCACTGTAAATAGACTAGTAAAATAATTACCACCACCTTTGGTGAGGTGCCTGTGAGGTATCTGGTTTTTAAAAACATTATAAGCAAAAGTTTGGACATATAATATTACAGTAGATTGTATATATTAGTTCTTTTAGTCAGTGCCAGTTTGCTTCTCTTAATTAAATGATTCATCCAAGTTGAAAAATGTCTTAAGAGAATTTCTTCTATCTCATATAATTGTTGCAAGTGTGGATATTGCTTATCTAGGGATTTTACAAATAATTTGAGTTATTTTTTGTTGAAATAGCAGCAAATATAGCAATGGGGAACTCAAGAGACTTGAAATGCCATATTGACCATGTTACTAGTAACTAATTGTATGGCTTTGGGCAAGTAACTTATCTGTATTTTAGTTAATAAAATACAGGATTTGACTACAAATTCTGGTCATTAGATGATTCAATATTTGATAAATATCTTAGGATCCAATAAATAATTGCTTAGTCTTTTAATTTCTGTTTATCTTATATAAATGCAGTGTTTTAGAGACCCTGATTTTAAAATTTAGACAAAATCTGCCTCATTTCTGTATGTGCGAAGTGTTCCTCAGAATTACTGAATTAAAATCTCTGGAATATTTTATTAGAATACCTCACCAGTGATTCTCATATGCACCAGAGGTTGAAAACCACTGGCTTAGAGTCTGCCTGAGAGACTGAGGTCTGGAGACGAAGTTGGGAACTTTAAAACAACCTTTCATGTTGTCCTGTGGAAACAGTAAAGTGAAGAGAGTATGCGCTAGTCCATAAAAGACAACTTAACTGATAGTATAGCTGAAACAGTATTGTTAGCATTAGCAGGCAGTTTGTTGCATTTATCTCTTTTTAAAGCCTTAAGTCAAATATTAGAATTATGTTATTTTTATATTAGGCCAACATAGTTTATAATATCAATTTATTCTCTCTTTTGGGCATACCTTGTAGTTTTTAAATGTTTGATAGCGCTTCAGTAAAATTATTTTGTTTTGTTTTTTAAACAGGAAAATTCGTCCAACATACTCTCAGAGTTAGACGAAGAATTTGATAGTTTATACTCTATACTGGATGAAGTAAAAGAAAGTATGATTAACTGTATTAAGCAGGAACAAGCTCGTAAATCCCAAGAGTTACAGGTGAGATCATACAACTATCGAAATATGGATAATTTTAGTCTATTTAATGCTCGATTTATGGTAAGCAAAAATTAGTGAATTTCTGAGTATAACTATACCCTTACCTTGTAGAAGAATGGTTTTTTGTTTTGGCCATAAGTATTCTAAAATTGTTGTTAAAAAAACAATTTATTCTCTTAACCATTTTTTTTTTTTTTTTGAGACGGAGTCTCACTCTGTCACCCAGGCTGGAGTGATCTTGGTTCACTGCAACCTCTGCCTCCTGGGTTCAAGCGATTCTCCTGCCTCGGCCTCCCAAGTAGCTGGGATTACAGGTGCCCACCACCATGCCTGGCTAATTTTTGTATTTTTAGTAGAGACGGGGTTTCACCATGTTGGCCAGGCTGGTCTCAAACTCCTGACCTCAGGTGATCCACCCGTCTTAGCCTCCCAAAGTGCTGGGATTACAGGCGTGAGCCACCGTGCCCGGCCCATTCTCTTAACCATTTTAAACTGTACAGTGTACAATTGATGGTGTTAAATATATTCACATTTTTGTATAACAGATCTCTAGAATTTTTTCATCTTGTGCAAGTGAAACTTTATGTCCCTTGATCAACAACTCATTTCCCCTTCTTACTAGCCCCTGGCAATCATCATATTATTTTCTGTTTCCATGACTACTCTACATGTGTCATATAAGTGGAATCATAGCATTTGTCCTTTTGTGACTTATTTCCACTCAGCATAATGTCCTCAAGATTTATTCATGTTATATAGCATGTGCTAGGATTTCCTCCTTTTTTGTGGCTGAATAATATTCCACTTATGTATATACCACATTTTCTTTATCCATTTATATGTCTGTGGACATTTTGGCAGCTTACACCTCTTAGCTATTGTGAATAATGCTGCAGTGAACGTGGGAGTTTAAATATCTCTTTGAGATTCTGTTTTCAATTCTTTTGGATATGTATACTTCGAAGTAGGATTGCTGAATCATGTGGTAATTCTCTTTATAGTTTTCTGAGGACCCTCTATATAATGTTTTCCATAGTGGCTGCACTATTTTATATTCCTACCAGCCGAAGGGTTCCAATTTCTTCACATGCTTGCCAGTGCTTTTTATTTTCTGTTTTATTTTTTGATAGTGGCCATCATAATGGGTATGACATGATATTTCATTACGGTTTTGATTTGCATTTCCCTAGTGACTAGTGATGTTGAGCATCTTTTCATGTGTTTGTTGGCCATCAATGTATTTTCTTTAGAGAAATGTCTATTCAGGTTCTTTGGCCATCTTTTAATTGGGTTACTTGGGTTTTTTGGTGGTTGTTAAGTTGCAGCAGTTTTCTATTCATTCTGGATATTAACTCCTTATCAGGTATATGATTCACAGTTTTTTTTTTTCCCATTTTGTAGGCTGCTTTTTTACTCTGTTGGTTGTTCCATTTGATATGGAGAAGTTTTAAAGTTTTATGTCATCTCATTTGTCTATTTTTGCTTTCATTGTCATATCCAGGAAATCATTGACAAATATAGTGTTATGAAGCTTTTCCTCTATGTTTTCTTCTAGGAGCTTTAGAGCTTATGTTTAGGTCTTTAATCCATTTTTAGTTAATTTTTTGCGTATGGTGTTAAGTAAGGGACCGACTTTTTTTTTTGCTTGTGGATATTTGGTTTTCCTAGCACCATTTGTTGAAGAGACTGTCCTGTCCCTATTGTTTGGCCTTAGTACCTATGTCAGAAATCATTCGATCATATATGTGAAGGGTAATTTCAGGACTGTCTGTTTTGTTCCATTGATCTGTGTATCTGTCTTTATGCCAGTACCACATTGTTTGGGTTCCTATAGTTTTGTAAGGTATTTTGAAATCAGGAATGTTCAGGCATTCAACTTTTTTCTCTTCCAAAATTGTGCAATTCAGGGTCCCTTGAGATTCTACATGAATTTTATATATATTTTTTCTGTCCCTCCAAAAATGTCTTGGGATTTTGACAGTGATTAAATTGAATTTATAGATTGCTTTGGGTAGTATGGATAGTTTAACAATATTAAGTGTTCCAATCTATGAACATGAATGTCTTTCCCTTTATTTTTGTTGTATATTTCTTTTAGCATTGTATTGTAGTTTTGGGTGTATAGGTCTCATGCCTTGTTGGTTAAATTTATTTCAAAGTATGCTGTTCTTTCTGATACTATTATAAGTGGATTTTTTTCTTATTTTCCTTCTTGGATTGTTATTATTGGTGTGTAGAAATGCAAATTTTTGTGTGTTGATTTGGGTTATAGATATCTTTGAGCACCTAAAAGCTGTGGAAGAACACATGTTGTCTTTCTCTCTTACGTATACACCATACATGCACAATTTCCAAGGATCAGATACCCTCTGAAGTGTGTCCATACTACCCAGGTTGAGGTTTGTTGTTCATATTTGGGGGTGGGGGATGTATTACTTAAATAATTCAAGGATAATTCGTTTATTCATAAAGTTTCCATACATTTCAATAAATACTAATAAGAAATGAATTCATTTAAAAAACAAAACACTGTAGAAGAAAGGACAACTCAGCATCTTCTGAAGTTCCAACCGAAAACTCATCCTGTGCAGAATTCTGTTCTATTTTGGACCCAGACCCTTCTTCACAGCACCACTTTTGAATGGCCTTTAAGCATCCAGTTGCTTAATCTCCAACCTTCCCTTTTCCCTCCCTGTACTTTTTCTTTACCAGAGCAGCTCTAGTTGTCTTCATCTACCACTAGCCAACATTTCTGTCACCCTAGCTCATACCGCATATTAAACTTGCCACCAAAGTGGCCATCGGTCATGTCTTTTCTCCTGCCTTTCCTTCTTCCCATCAAGTACCAAAAAGTCTTTTGCATACTGAGTGTGCATTATGCATTTTGATCAACCCCCAGCCATCCCTGGCATGAGTGATGTTCCAGTACAACTGGTAATATTTTCTGTTTTCACTTACCTCTCAGTTCCTAGTTCCTCATTGATGTCTGTTGTTTGTCGGGACCTTCTTTCTGCTTGAATATATGTGAACAGTTTGTTCTTCTGGCATTGTTATATGGGAGCTAGGAGCAGCCAATAGAAACATTTTTAAAACTTGCAGTTTATTAGATAAAATTGAATTGCGAACATTCATCTTTAGAGCAGGAACCTTGCCATTTAGGTTTAGAAAAATACTTCCTACTTGTCCCATATTCTTTATGTATCTTGAATTGCTAGTTTTTAATTAATGACAGTGGACTAAGCTTCGCTTAGGTCCTTTTTTGTTTTAAATGATGAGTGTATCTTTACCTGTATGCAGTGAAGCTGTTTTCGATAAATTATGGCAAGAGGTACAAAGTATTAAGATAATTAAAATTTGTTTTATATATATATATAAAACAAATATAACAAGTTTTTTATATATATATATAAAACTTGTCTTGATTATCTTGCTACAATAGCTCACTGAAATGTTTTTCCTCTATTGTTGCTATTAAAATTATTTGTAAGTTCATTATAACGATATATATTTAAGATTCTGATGGCAATAGGAAACTTCATTTTAATGACTTAGTTTTTTTTTTTTCCCCTAGAGTCAGATTAGTCAATGTAATAACGCCCTGGAGAACTCTGAAGAACTATTAGAATTTGCAACAAGGTCATTAGATATAAAGGAACCTGAAGAATTTTCAAAGGTACACAAAAACTGCATTAATACACTTAACAAGAGAAGTTGTATTTTTAAAAAGGCGTTTTTGTTTTTCTTTAGTTTTGGATTTCTTTACTGATTTCTAATACTAATAAAGGCTTGGGGTTTCTTGATAAGTAAAATGCTGGCTGTTCATTTATTCCAAAGCAAACACTTAGAAGTGTGTGTCTTTAGGGTCATCAGCAAATATGTTTAAAAAGTGTTTCTGTGTTTCTGTCTATGAGCTGCTTGGGAAAGCATCATCACTTTATGCACATGAGCACTGTAACTGTGTAACTTCTTATTGCAGATAAATGCCCCCACTGCTTAATTTAAGTAATTGAATGTTTTATTACAACATGGAAATGTAGATCCTTACTTAAGGGATATGTTTAGTATAAAAATGTAAAGAGTAGAGCAAGAAGCCTGCTAATGTTTTAACTTAGATCCTGGTGTTTAAGTGATTGTAAATTGTAAGTTCTAATTCTTCTTTTAAGTAGGGTCATTTTAAATGATTACCATTTTGTCAAATCAGGACTCAGAAATGTAGAATATATTTTAAAATGATGTGAAAAGATTTGGAAATTAAGCTATATAATCAGCAAAAATTACTGTGTAGTTATCAAGATAAAATTTGAGTTTGATGTTATTTACTTCACCTTTGTGGAGTATGTAGTGAGCTGCATTGGTGTTAGAAAGGTAGCTTTATAATTGATTTATGCCTAGTGATTGTTTTCATTTTATGATTTTCTGTGAACTTGAAGGTAGAAAAAGCTTCCTTGAGAAGGTAACATTTGCCACCTTACATCTTTGGATATTAAAATTGAACTTTAATTGATTTCTTCTTTTAAATACATGAATCAAAAAAGTTCTTTTGCTGTAAGCCAATGCATGAATTAATTCTTTAAATTTGGAGGTGAGTTGTAAAGAAGCTTACTAATGCATATAGGTAGACTTATTATATAAAGGAATTACAAGGGAAATGTACTATACTTAAAAGTACTTTAAAAGTATGATGTGTTGGCCAGGTATGGTGGCTCATGCCTGTAATCCCAGCACTATGGGAAGCCAAAGTGAGTGGTTTGCTTGAGCCCAGGAGTTTGAGACCAGGCTGTGAGATCCTGTCTGTACAAAATACACAAAAAAATTAGCCGGGCATGGTGATGTGTACCTGTAGTTCCAGCTACTCGGAGGCTGAGATGGGAGGATTGCCTGAGCCTAGGAAGTTGAGGCTGCACTGAGCTATGATTACACTGCTGCACTTTAGCCTGGGCAACAGAGCGAGACCCTATCTCAAAACAAAACAAAACAAAACAAAAAAAGCACTATTTCACTTATTTAGAGGGCATTCATGTGATAACCTTAAGTGTCTGGAACATAGCTAAGAAACATGCAGAAAGCAAAAGATGTCTTAGTCATCAAAATCAACATCATAGAGTTCATGGACAATAGTTAATGTCCTCCATTCAAGATCATTTCTCAGAATCTGTTGACTATTGTACTTGATACTACTATTATTTTCAGCATTTTTCTTTCTGTTTTCTACTTGTTAACAAATTCCCCTTTTAGTGGAGTAGGGCAGTTGTTAATGACAGGCATAGTCATAGTAGCAAGAATTACCAACTGACAGCCTGAAAGTGAGGAAGAAGACAGGAAAACTATAGAATGTGGACACTAATACACAAAAATGCCTTGAATCCAGTTGATTTAAGGAGAGACTGATACTTGGAAAAACTATGATAAAAGTTTATTTCTCCCACGTTTCTCTTTCTATTGACATTTTTAGAGTTCTTCTGTCTTCTTTCTCCCAAATGCTACCCTTTTCTGTTTCACTGTCCTTTATTCTTTCCAGCTTTGTTTCTGTTATAATTTGTTCCTGACAGATTATAAATTAGAAAGGTTCTGATAAAATAAGTCACATTGTGGTTTAATATGCCACTTCGCTTATTCTTACTATTTGGATCTTGTCTTGCAGCAGTTTATAGTACTATTTAGCAGCTTAAACCATTTGGAGTTGTAGTGAAATGAATTACAACCATGTGTCGCTTAACAACGAGGATGTCTTCTAAGAAATGTATCATTAGGCAATTTCATCATTGTGGGAACATTAGAGTGTAATGGCACAAACCTAGGTAGTATAGCCTACTACATACCTCAGCTGTATTGTATAGTCTGTTGCTTTTATGCTGCAAACCTGTGTAGCATGTTACTGTACTGAATACTGTAGGCAATTGCAATACAGTGGTATTTGTGTATCTCAACATAGAAAGGGTATAGTAAAAATACAGTATTATAATTTTATGGGACCACCATTGTATATGCAGTCCATTATTGACTGAAACGTAGTTATGTGGCACATTACTATATCTGTCAGTGTTTCCTAGCCAGAAATCTGGGTTTATCATTTAGGAAAAATGTTTAACTGAGAGCTGCTTGCAATTATTTTCTTCGTATGTCCAAATAGTATCCAGATAATAATTTGAGTTCAAGTAAAAAACTAAGTTCACTTTCCTAGCCAGCTACATGGACTACAGGCCTGCTTCAAACACCTAGTTGCTGACTGAATAGGGAGAGATGACTTTGGAGATTATTATTAGTCTAGCAGTATATTGTTAGATGTCTGGAAAAAAATTCATTTAAGGTATACTATTTGTGAATATCCCACATTAAAGTGCTTAAATGAGATTAATATGAATGGCCCATGAGGACAAAAAAATAGCATAGGCTAAAATCGAGGCAATGTGTCTTTTCATACTTCATTATCTTCAAAAAGAGTATTTTAAGTTCTAATATTTAAATTATCACATTGCAGTATCTCAGCATGAGAACTGAATGTGAAGCTATGCTATTTACCAGCATTTTACTTTCTGAAAGTAAACAAATACAAATAGCACAAATGCAAAAAGATTTTAGAACATATCTTCACTAATTTTTTTTAACTGCTAGAAGTTTGGTTGTTAGTAAATTTATGCAGAAGGATCACCAGCAAATGGGATCCAGATCATTAGCTTTATTCCTGGACTTAACAAATTGGCAACATCCCACCAAATGTGGGTTCTCTGCTAATAGCTGGCCTGCAGAACACTGCTTGGACCCTTTACCAAAATTAGTATTTCTATTCCCACCCTGACTTTAGACCTTGAATTCTCTCTATAGAAAGAGCTGGGTCAGTGGAACAATTTCCAAGTCAGTGTAACTAACTTGCCATCACAATTGTGCCACACATGCTCCAGTTGTCAGACTAAAAGGGAGAAAATAGTTTCCTATCCATGGGGTCCCTATAATGGAATAAAAAGTACAGAATTAGGTGAAAGGGGAACAGTGTCTTCTGCATTTTATCACAGCTGAAGAGGGAGAATGGGTTTAGTGTATTTCCCACATCTCACTTGTAATGAATGATTCGCCTGTAGAATATTGTCCATTGAGTGTTAGCCTCTGACCACTGGAAGGAGTGAATAAGAAGAGGAGTGGGTAGAAGCTCACTCAGTACTTTCAAGTAAGCAGAAATACTGCCAGAAGCTCCCTCTGTAGGCTGAAGTTAAGAATGTTAGGAGAGAGGAGAGGACCTTCAACAAAAGCATGAATGTTTCAGTTTTGAGAACAATATAAAAAAACAGATCTAAATATTTGTTAAGCATAGGTCAAATTGTAGTTTTCACCTTAATTTCATTTCTTGATGTTTATGTCTTACAGAAATGCAATCTCCTGTTGTACAAATGTGCCTAATCATAAAACAGTTGCGTGCACTACTGTATTTCAAAGTGTATTTCAAGTTATTCACTGAGGCTTTTGTGAGAGATTCTTTCAAATGATCATGCTTTTTGAAAAATAGTTCCTTTTATGAACAGATAAATATATGTCTACCAAATACAAAACTTCTAATGTATGGGATCAACTGGTGTGCAATCTTTTTTTTTCCAAAGACATATTTTTGCCTAAAGGAAAATAATGTTTTGAGGCTGTCTCTTTTTCCCTCTCCCTTTCTATGAAAAGAGAAATGATGATATTAAAGAAGAAAGATAACAATAAGATACTTTATCTTCAAAGTGCTTGATAAATTCACAGAAGAAAATAGTTTCTATATTCACCCATTACAGATTAAGAACAAAAGAGATTGGGAAAAGATCTGTTAACTTTTTTCTATGTGACTGGGAAAATATCTGGTTTAACGTCTTTAAATTTAGTTGGCAGTTATGAAGATTGGTTTGCGATTGCTTCTACTTTACTTATATTACAGTTTCTCTGCATTCATATCAGAGATGGTGACTTCCTTTCTCCCTCTCTCTCTCTCTTCCCTCATTCCCTCCCTCCATCTCTTAGTTAATTGTTTTTAAACTAAATCTTACAATTCCATTTCTTTAATCAGTCATAGAAATGTCACCTGAGACCAAACTTCCTTAAGTAGAATTGTAAGGCTGAATTTTGTCAAACATCTGTTTAATTAGTACCGGCTGATTCCAAGATTTACCACTGCTGTTGCCAACACATTTATTTGAGCCTACATAATTCCATGTAGTGAGTTATGAAGAAGCTGCAATGAATGTTTAGATTTATTTTTAGGTTATGGTACTGTATGTTATTGAAAAGCTTCCAAGAAGCTTAGTTATATTACTTTACTCAGCATCACTCTTTAGATCTTCTGTTGAAATCCTTTCTGCCAATTTTGTAATTGACAAAAGTCACCATTCTTGAAATAGAGGAATAGAACCTTAGAAGCTTTATAGTATTGTGTATCTTTTGGATACCTTTCTGTTTTGAGAGAATTCTAGAAAAAAAATTATTTTCCAATTTAAGACATTTCCTGAAATTGGGCCCTTTCAAAGAAATATCTTCAGAATTTGAAACTCTGCCTTCTAATCATTGCTCAGAACAACTTCTTAAACCTCTCTTGTATTTATACAATATATATGCAGTAAAATATGAACCTAAATGAAAGTGGAGCCATGGGAGTTTTCAGTTTTGCTAGCTGGGTATATTCTATGTAAATGCATGGACAACAGTTTTTCCTAGATTATCTGGCTTTTCATTTATTCCTTTCCTGGTTTTTCACAAACAGCATGGTACATGAAGTGATACCATAAAAGCTTTGCATGCATGCATATGTGCACACACACACTAAAAATTTTCACCTTATTAAATTTAGTAACACTTGACACAAAATTGAATCATTGTGGTCAGTTTAAAAAATGGTGATCGTCTTCATATCATTGGGTTATGCGAGGGTGATTGGTAATATTTCTCTAAGTTCGAAACCAGTTAGGAAATAAGACAAAACAAAA
Source organism: Pongo pygmaeus (assembly GCF_028885625.2). Lineage (NCBI taxonomy): Eukaryota > Metazoa > Chordata > Mammalia > Primates > Hominidae > Pongo > Pongo pygmaeus. The sequence continues at coordinate 95,882,265 of NC_072386.2, forward strand.
CTGATAAGAGGCCAAATAATGATAAAAGCATATTGGAAAAGATGGCTTTTGTTATTGGACAAGTTTCCCAATACTAAATACCTAGAATTAGACAGACAAATTCACCCAGGCATGATCAGCAGGGGCTGCCTCAGGTGATGGGCAGGGGAAGCCTCTTTCAGTGAACGTTATGGCACAGAGGGAAAGAACAGAATATATGTTCTCCCTGGGCAAGCAAGCTGTGAGAAAAAGCAGACGGTCCTGAGCTACTCATTTCTAGTTTCTCCTTTCAAACCCATTATCAGATAAGTCATATCATTTTCCTAGGAGAAATAAGGGAATGGAGAGGCAAAGAGTAATCCTAGTAGTACTTGTTTCATATCAAGTACAGAGAAGAGTCCTTTCTTTCCTTCCTTTAACACTTACATTAAAATCTTTGTCTGTAATTCCACCTTTAATGACAGTAATTAAAAAAATCAATTAAATTAACTTTTTAAACATTTTCTATCTCTGATACTACAGTAGTTTCATGACTTAAGATACAGATTCCACAGAATTTGTTTGTGTAGCATGTGGGAATGATTTTTGGAAACATTAAGGAACAAAATTCCTTAGAAAAGAAATAGAATGATTAATATACAAGGTCTCAACTGATTAATAGTAATGCTGAGACTGTATAATATGCTGATCTCTTAAATCTCAGTTCTGTGTTGCCTGGGCGCGCTGGCTCATGCCTGTAATCCCAGCACTTTGGGAGGCTGAGGCGGGTGGATCACGAGGTCAGGAGATCAAGACCATCCTGTCTAACATGGTGAAACCCCGTCTCTAATAAAAATACAAAAAAGTTTGCCAGGCATGGTGGCTGGTCCCTGTAGTCCCAGCTACTCAGGAGGCTGAGGCAAGAGAATGGCATGACCCCGGGAGGCGGAGCTTGCAGTGAGCCAAGATCACGCCACTGCACTCCAGCCTGGGCGACAGAACAAGACTCTGTCTCAAAAAGAAAAAATCTGAGTTCTGTGTTTTTGAGTAGAAAGAGTACTCAGACCAGAATGTTTTAGGGTGGATATAAAAATGACCAATAATAAATAGGAACAACGTTAGAACTGAAGAAGAGAGGCCACAGAAGCATTGCTACATATATCTAATTAACATTCAAATAAATTTAATAATTATTAAGTATTACTGTGTCCTAAGCATTTTTGCTAGGCACTGGGGATACAGTGTTGAGCAAAACAGCCTTGTCTATGTCTGATATATTGTTAACTATACTGGTTACTGTGGAGAAAAAAACTTTTGTTGGATATATTGTATGTAAATATAAAAGGGACAACAGTTTTTACTTGTTTTTTATTATTTTGTGTGACCATGCAGCCTCAAGTAAATAGCTGAGTTCCCTTTCTAAACTTGTGCTTGCATAAAAAAAAAGACAAAAGAGATACCTTATATATAGGTTTAAGTTGGTAGCATGTATGAAATCATCATGGAGAAAGACCCCATTGCTAGAAGTATTTCTCTGGTCTCTTTGTGTCTGAATTTCTGCCATTACAACTTTCTTTGGAGTAAAGGTTTATAGAATTGCAGCCTAGTTGTATTTGTTAGCAGGCAAACTCTCAGAATTCCTTGCCCTGTAGAGGCATATAGAAAAAACTTGGAACAACAATTATGAAGTAGTGAAAGAGATTTCTGAAGAAAAATTAGAGAGTAAATTTGACATGTACAAGAAAACCATGAAGGAAGTTGTCCCATGAAGGAGATTGGTTGCTCTAGTTGATGAGTATCAGACTGAATGAAGGTGGAGGTGTGTTTTGATAATCTTAAGGTAAGAAAAAAACATTTATAGTCACCTGGAATTTGTTTGAAGTGTTAAATTTTCCTCCTAAAAGGTGATTTTTGTGGGGTCTGGATTTTCTACTATAATTCTAACATCACATGAAAGCTTATGTGAACTATACACGTAAATTTTCTGTAGTTTGTGTTTTGGTGAATATGAACTAATCTATTGCAGGGTTTATATCCTAACTTTTCTTGCATGTCACTGCCATTGAAACTTGCATGAAAAGCACTAACTTGCCTTCTTTCTCTTCTCCCTGATTGGCTCCAAGGCTGCCAGACAGATCAAGGATAGGTATGGTATAAAACACATTTTTACTTAAGTATAAATATTGAAGTCAGAAATGAAATTCAGAAATAGTTTCTTAATTAAAATTGTGTTAGTTAAGATAAAAAAAACCCAATGACCAAGTACAAAATAAAATGTCTTCTGTGTATTTTCTTGGAATAACCATTGTATCAATAAGTTTTTTTAAAAGCATAGTTGTGGATAATTATGTGCTTCAGAAGAATTTCATTTCTGGTGTAGTAATATAGTTAGTTTTAGTTTTAGAACAGTTCTTAATTAGTTGTACTAATGAAGAGGGAACTATTTTGAATAACTTAAAAATATATATTCCTGGAATGTGTTTTCTGTTGTTAAATTTAAATATAAGTGGGTCTTATTTTCTGTGAACTCACTCATTTTAAGTAGTCCTCAAGAACTAAAGCTCTCCTATTTCACTGCCCTCCTGTTAACACCTTGTATTCTCATTCCATCCTGTTCCTGGTGCCATCTCTTTCTATTTCTAATGCCACCACTATCTAGTTAATATTCTGTGGGAAGAGAAAATTAAAGAAAATTATTAAAGGTTTTGGTTTAAAAGGTCTTTCTTATTGGTAGAGCCAGGCTTAAGAAAAGGAACTTAGTACTTGTAACGAACATAGAGTGCTAAAGGAGTTGCTGGCAACATTTGGATTGCGTTAATGCAGAAGGAACAGTTTGGATCTGCCTGTCTAGTCACTGAGTATTGTCTGTATTGAGATTATAGCAAGTTTTTTCATCTGAGGATCATGAGATTCTCTGAAAGGCACAGCTCTTCAAAGTACCACTCCAAATCCTAGATTAAATTATTCTTCATCAGATAATTTACAAAAATTTTCATTATAGATTATGTGAAAAACAGTGCCTCTATTGTTAATCTTGGCTGAAAATTTTACTTCTGGGTTTCTCTCTTTTTTTTTTTTTTTTTTGAGGCAGAGTCTCACTCTAGCACCCAGGCTGGAGTACAGTGGTGCGGTCTTGTCTCACTGCAACCTCTGCCTCCTGGGCTCAAGTGATCCTCCGCCTTATCCTCCTGAGTAGGTGGGACTACAGGCATGTGCCACCACACCCAGCTAATTTTTGTATTTTTTGTAGAGACAGGGTCTTGCTATTTTGCCCAGGCCAGTCTGGAACGCCTAAGCTCAAGCTATCTGCCCAACTTGGCCTCCCAAAGTGCTGGGATTACAGGTGTGAGCCATTGTGCCTGGTCCTATATTAATTTTTATATTTTTTGTATATTTTACATCAGGCAGTAGCTAAAGACATGGATCATTCTTATAAATCCTGGATCTAGAAAGATGATTGTGAAAGTTTGAAGGTGAAAAATATTAGCTGTGTGAGGAATGGATGCTAGATAGGTCAGTTTTGTGGATAAGGTAGATTTGGGTTGTGTCTGGAAATTGCTATGAGTCATCCATCTTCCTCCCTGGGTATATTATACTTACTGTTTAGCTACCTATCCCACTACATCCTTCTCTAGTTCCTAATTTTCCGAATTAGAAGTTACTTCCTAATCATGACCTTGCAAAATCTCTCCTTTTTTCAAGATTCTATATGGCTCTTTGCATCACAGAATCTTGTCTGTATCCTTGAACTCTTTGTCTTTACCCAGATTTGTTTATCAGAATTTAATTTTATGACCAATTTCAATGGCTGTATTCTTCACTGAAGCTTGGGTTTTTTGCGTCTTCTAAGCCAGCCTTTTGGCTTGATTTCATAAGTATCCAGGTGATCTCAGGAATTAGAGTTCAGGCAAACTGTGTGTGTGTGGTGTGTGTGTGTGTGTGTGTGTGTGTGTGTTTTTTGCTTGTTCAAACCATGTAGCATTTTTGTGGTCCCGGGCAGAATTTTTACTTCCTGACTGAGGAACATTTCTGACTCTCAACTTAATTTTTTTTTTTTTTTTGAGACAGAGTCTTGCTCTGTTGCCCAGGCTGGAGTGCAGTGGTGCAGTATTGGCTCAGTGCAGCCTCTGCCTCCTGGGTTCAAGCGATTCTCGTGCCTCAGCCTCCCAAGTAGCTGGGATTATAGGCACCTGCCACCACACCCAGCTAATTTGTGTGTGTGTGTGTTTTGTAGAGATGGGGTTTCACCATGTTGGCCAGGCTGGTCTCGAACCCCTGACCTCAAGTGATCTGCCCACTTCGGCCTTCCAAAGTGCTGGGATTACAGGTGTGAGCCACTGTGCCCGGCCCTTCAACTTAATTTTTAAAATTTGTTGTTTAGCTTTATAATGTTGAGGTTTCTCTGATGTAGTTTTTGGTACTCCCCAAAAGTGAGCTTTTAGAATTCCATTATTGCCATTTAAAATATAAAAATAATTTAAACATATAGTCATAATAAAATAACTACTGTAGCTATTTTCACCAAGCAAAGAAAGGATTTTTTTTTTTTGGGGGGGGGTCAGGGTCTTGCTCCATCACCCAGGCTGGAGTGCAGTGGCACAATCACAGCTTACTGCAGCCTGGACCTCCCTGGCTTAAGGGGCCCTTCCACCTCTGCTGCCTGAGCAGCTGGGACTGGCAGGCACGTGCCACCATGCCCAGTTAATTTTTTTGTATCTTTTGTGGAGATGGGGTTTCGCCATGTTGCCTAGGCTGGTCTCAAACTCCTGGGCTCAAGCTGCCCTCTCTCCTCAGCCTTCCGAATTGCTGGGGTTACAGATATGAGCCACCATGCCCACCCTAGGATTATCTTTTTATAAGGGCATAGATGGATTTTAAGGGAGAATGTGTAACATATCTGAGCAAGAAATCAAATATAAAAAATGAAAACATCTGTGAAAACTCATAATTTATCATTTGCTATGGTAGAAGTTACACAGAGGAACAGCAGGATTAAGAGAGAAAACTCAGGATAGAAATAAGATAAAAGCACATCTCTATAACTTTATAGAATTACTAGCGTGTACTTCTGGGGACTTAATAATATTGGAATATGATTAGTCAGGGTATATTGCAGGAGTTATTGGTTCTTGAAAGAGAGTCAAGTTAATTAGGTAGTTTGAGGAAATGAAAACTATGTTTTGTAGTTATTTTCTCTTTGCAAAAATCAGGAGCGAAGGATCCTTGAATTTACCTTGTGCTAGTAGAAATGAACTAAGAAAATCAAGGGGAATTAAAACATACCTAGCCTTGTGGATCCTGTAGTGTAGAGAATTATCTAATGAATTTTAGATGTTTAGTTTGGGCTTTGAGGCACATGTCTAAATACATGAAGTTAAAAATTAAAGTTCAGTCTTCTGAAAGATTGTAGCATTGTTGCCCATCTAAATTGATTCATGGAAACTTAAGTTTTCATTGACTAGAAAATAAGAGTTGTTCTTGTTTTTTTTTAAAGCTTTGATAAGCTTTTCCAATGCATTTATGGGGCATATACTTTTTCTTTGACATCATGGTGATTTAATCAGATCTTACAGGTTTAAGGTTTAAAATTCTCTAAAATACTTTAGGATCTTTTTTCTCAACATTTCTCAGTAAACATTTAAATATTTAGTCAGGTTTTGAATTAACCAAGTAGGTTCTAACCTATTCACTGATTCAGTGAGCATTTAGTAAGTACGTATCTGACTATAGCTCTTTCAGATGTCCTTGAATCACAAGATACTTGGGGCTGTAAAGAATAACATATGTAGGACTCAGTATTTGTTCCTTTTTATTGAAATTGTATTATTTGAGAGACAGCTTAGTGTAATATGCATGAAATACTCAGCATTATCCTTGGCGTATAGTAAGCAGTGTGAATTCCCTTTGCTGTAAATTATATTTCAGTATAGCACTTTCTTCTTGATAAACGCATCAACTGTTGTTTACTTATTGTTACTATTAAATTATTACTAGTTCTAAAATGAAGTAAAATAACTAAATACAGAAACAGCTTGACATTTTTCATCCTAAAATAAGTGAATATAGCAAGTTTGACATCTTTCATTTCATTGACTTCTTGGGTAGATTTGGCAGATCCAATTGATTTGGCAGATACAATTGACTAGGCCTAGTATTCCCCCTTGTCCCACCAGCTCTGTTTCCTTCCCCTTCCAAATTGTGTACTAGGAGGACAGTGTTCACCTGTAGTACTTCTAATCATTCTTGAACCAAAGATAGTAAGGGGCTTACTTTGTGATACTTGTGGAAATTTATTGGAGCATGAAAAATTGAAATTTGAGATAAAATTATAAATTAATAAGAGGGTTTCTTTTAATCTTCAGTTTTAATGGACTACAGATTCTCTGTACTTTGGATAAAGTGGCTTCATTCTTTTTTTGTTTTTCCCTCCACATTCATCTAGTAAATGTTTATTGAATTCCTATTATTTCCATGGCATATAGTTTTTCACAGGGCGGTTTCTTCTAGTAGGCTTCCCTGCAGCTGATGTTGATAGATCAGAGTGACACCTAGTATGGTATTCATTGATAGTGATTTCACTTCTCTCCTTTCTTATCCATGGCCTATCTTTAGCAACTACCAAACTATACAATATTAGGTCAATCTATCTCTACTTTTATTTTAGGGTACATGGGGTAGCTGTTATTACTAGGGAGAATGTTTGAATCAAGGTGTGATTCAAATGAATATAAATGAATTTAAGTTCATTGTCTGGCATATGAAAAGGAGTAAGGCTGGCATCAGGAAGTCAGTAAGATTGAGTGTACAGATGTTCAGATGAATGTTGACTCTGGTAAAGATTATTTTTATTGGATATTTGTTGTTATTCGTATATATGCAATTTAATAAAAATTGGCTGGGAGGAAAGTTGCTAACCAGTTGTCTTAAATGTCTTTAAAAAGACATTTTGTAGTTTTTTATTTAGTTAATTTTGAAGACTAAGAGCAAATTTCTATTTCACTTTTTACTTTTATTATAGTCTCTGAAATTATTAGTGATATAATTTGTCTTTTCATTTTATAAATTAAATATGATTTGATACTTCCTATTTCTTTGTTTTAAAAAGTATGTTTGTGTTTACCATAGAGTCACAATGGCTTCAGCCTTTCGCCTTTCTTTGAAACCAAAGGTCAGTGACAACATGACTCATTTAATGGTGGATTTCTCACAGGAAAGACAGATGCTGCAAACTTTGAAGTTTTTGCCAGGTAAATACATGTATTACATGTAAAGTTTTGTATAAAAACTTTTTTTTTTCTACAAGATTTTTTTGCAGTGAACATTGGTATGTAAATATTAAGGAAGTATAGTGTGATTTTTTTTTTTCATTCAGCTAAGGAATAATTAAATTTGCTAGTTTTTTTTATTTTTAGAGATTTTATTGGTAGTAAAAATTGTATTTTCAGAATCCTATCAAGGGATCTCTTATTGTTAGCTTGGCAGAGGGAAGCAGTATGGTGTGATGGTTCGCAGTTGGTCTCAAGGCCAGACTTCTTAGGTTTGAATCCTATTGCTTACTTGCTATGTAATCTTGAACAATTTACTTAACTTGCTTCATTTTTAACATCTTTAAAATGTGATGTTATTCTTCTAGGGTGTTTATAAGGATTAAATAAATTGATACCTCTAAAATATTTGTAATAGTACCTGCACGTAGTTAAAATTCAGTGAATGTTAGGTGTTGTCATTATTATTATTGTGGTTGTTGGCTCAGATGGAACTTTATCTTCAGCAATATGTTAACATTATTTTATTAAAGTATTAACATGAGGATATTGCAGTAGCCAAAACCATTTGTGATTGAGTCCCCAAATTATTCACATATGTAAAAGAGCCAATTAAGAACCAATCTTAGTCTGTTTTGTGTTGCCATAACAGAAGGCCTGAGACTGGGTAATTTATATAAAGAAAAGAGGTTCTCTAGGCTGAGAAGTTCAAGATTGGGCAGCAGTGTCTGGCAGCTTCTGGTGATAGCCTCATGCTACGTCAAAACGTGATGGAGCACAGAAGGGGAACTAGACACATGCAAAAAAGGCAAAACAAGAGAGTCAACCTCACTTTGTAAGAACCTTTTTTCACGAGAACTAACCCAGTCTTTTGAGAAAGACATTAATCCATTGTAATGACCTAATCACCTCTTAAAGGCACCACTTCCCAACACTGCCATATTGGTGACCAAACTTCAACATGAGTTTGCTGGGGACAAGTCAGGAATATGACTTACAACCTTTTGGTTAGGTTTTTTTTTTTTTTTGCATCATGTTGCTGATAAACTGTTTAGATATGGTGATTTGAGGGATCAAGGAATTTCTTGAAAGTGACATGTTTTCCTTACAAGTACTTTTTTTTTTTTTGAGATGGAGTCTCGCTCCGTCACCCAGTTTGGACTGCAGTGGTGCAATCTCGGCTCACTGCAAGCTCCGCCTCCCGGGTTCGCGCCATTCTCCTGCCTCAGCCTCCCAAGTAGCTGGGACTACAGGCGCCCACCACTGAGCCCGGCTATTTTTTTGTATTTTTAGTAGAGACGAGGTTTCACCATGTTAGCCAGGATGGTTTCGATCTCCTGACCTCGTGATCTGCCCGCCTCGGTCTCCCAAAGTGCTGGGATTACAGGCGTGAGCACAAGTACTTTTTTTTTGGAGGCTAACTGTTTTTGGATAGAGAATGTTGATTATATGGAACCATTCCTTTTTTCCTTGAATATATGGTCAGGGACTTTAAAATATGATTGGAAAAACAAGTTAGTAGTTCTAACACTATAATGGAAACTAGGAAGGGTAGCACAAGTGAAATACTAATTTGTGTGATATAGATTAGAAGTTCTAGAGGAGTTCATAAAAGGAAAAGATGAGAGAAGGAACTATAGTTGTAGAGGAAGAAAGTGTACTTGTCATTGGCTATTTACCTAAACATTGGCCTTTCAGAATTTCTATATTTTCATTCACAGGGCTGTACTTAAGAGTAAAACTGATATTAAAGCAGGAATAAACATTTTTAAAAGTTTTATTTTGATTACCATATAATTTAAAATGGTTTGGTCTTTTCAATCTGACATGTAGAATTTCATTGGTAAGAAGCTGGATTTTATTTTAGTTTTGAAAATTTGAGGTGGCACAGGTTACCAGTTAACTGAGGTTTTACTTTTAAGTAGAACACTTTTATGTTCACTTGTGGGAGATAGGGACTTAAATTTCAGACTAGGGAATATATTTCCAAATGTGAACTTTCTTACTTAAGAAAGGAAAATAGGAAATAAGTTTAGAAGTGACATTAACCATATGTCTCTACTTACCACCAGTATGACCCTAAAACTTCAGAATTTCACCCTTCTTCATATAGCCATCAGATATAGAACATTCTTAATATAATTTCCATCTGAGTGGAGAGCAAAGAAAAATTTCAGCAACCTAGAGAGGAAAGTTGTCCTTTCCTGCTTATCTGTTTACATATTAAAGTTACTTTAGTATTTTTGTTGGAAAAAGGAATATATGAATGTGGTAAACAGCCAAAGTAGTACAAAAGAGTATAAAGTAGCCCTCTCATCTCAGACTTCCAATTTTCTTCCCTAGGACCTACCATTGTTAACTAGCATGTGCTTATCTTTCTAGAAACAGTCTATACCTGTAAAAGTGTCATCATATAGGCAGAATCATGTAATTAGTAATTTTTGGCGATTTCATGTGTTTAAATCTAACATATAATTCACCTCCTTTAAAAAGGTGGAAGCATATAGTACAGCAAAAACTCAAAAAAGGAAGCATACATATACATTGTTATATAATTTTGCTTTGCCACTTAACAGTATGTAGGAGTTCATTCCAGATCACTGTACATCTCCTTTATTTTTTTTTCATGACTAGATAGTAGGAATGTAATTAGTTCTTGATGAGTATTTAGGTTTATAGTCTTTTCATTAGAAACAATGCTGAAATGATCAAATACTTGTGTATATTTGCAGAGAGGTGCCACTATCTCTTGAGGACAAATTCCTGGAAGTGGAAGTACATGTTTATTTTAAATTTGAGTAGATTTTAAGTTGTCAAAGAGATTTAACAGTTTATATGTACTGGAAAATATTTGAATGCCTGTATTGTTATACTGCTGCAAACACTGCTGTCAGGTTTTTTTTTTTTTTCCTATTCTAATAGGTGACAAATGTATTATGATTGTTTTAATTTTCATTTAAGTATGAATGAGTTTGTGCTTTTGTCATATTTTCATAAGTCACTTTAAAAATGAGCTCCCTATTTATGAATTTTGTCAAATTTTCATGGGATTGTTAGTCTTTTTATTAATGATATGTGGGGTAGGACCTTTTAGTATATTAAGGAAGTCAACCTTTGTCCTATGTGGTGTATATCCTTGCTCACCTTGATCATTTGCCTGTTGAATTTATGGTGATTTTTTTTCCTAGCAAAATTTTTAATTTTAGTGCGGTCAAATACATCACAATTTTCTTTTGTGACTCTTAGATTTTATAAAGGTCTTACTTAGAAAGACTTTCACTATTGCAAGATTGTAAAAATACACATATTTTCTTATATTTGTAGCTTTTTAAAAATAAACTTTAGTTTTAGAGCAGTTTTAAGTTTACAGTAAAGTTGAATGAAAAGGTATGGAGATTTCTCATATACCTTCACACATGCATAGCCTTCTTCACTATCAATGTCTCCCACCAGAGTGGTATATTTATTGCAATTGATGAACCTACACTGACACATCATTATCACCGAAAAGTCTATAGTTTACATTGGGGGTTCCCTCCTGGTATTGTACATTTTATGGGTTTGGGCAGATGTATACTGACACGTATCCCATGTTGTATTATCATACAGAGTATTTTCACTGCCCGAAAAATCTGCTGTGCCCCACATTTTCATCGTTCCTTACCCCCAGTCAATGGCAACCACTGATCTGTTTATTCTCTCCATAGTTTTGCCCTTTCTAGAATCTTGTATAGTTGGAATCATATAGTAAGTAGCCTTTTCATGTTGCTTTCTTTCACTTAGTAATATGCATTTAAGTTTACTCCATGTATATTGATGACCTGATAGCTCATTTCTTTTTAGTATGGAATAATAGTCCATTGTCTAGATGCACCATGGTTTATTTATTCATTTATACACTGAAGCACATCTTGGGCTTCCAACTTTGGGCAGTTATGAATAAGGCTACTATAAACATCTGTATGCACATTTTTGTGTAGACATAAATTTTCAACTCCTTTGGATAAATGCCAGTTATTGAATGGTATGGTAAAAGTGTGTTTAATTTTATAGAAAACTACCAAACTGTCTTTCTAAGTGTCTGTATGATTTTGCATTCCCACAAGCAATGAATAGAGTTCTGTTGCTCCACATTTTCACCAGTTGGTGGTATTGTGGTATTTTATTGTTTTTTAAAATTTCAATTTCCCTAATGACATATTATGTGAAGGATCTTTTTATATACTTACCGTCTGTATGTCTTTTTTGGTGAGATGTCTGTAAGGTCTTTGGCCTATTTTTTTTTACATTGGGTTGTTTCTTTTCTTATTGTTGAATATTAAGAGTTCTTTAGGCCGGGCACGGTGGCTCACGCCTGTAACCCCAGCACTTTGGGAGCCCGAGGCGGGCGGATCACAAGGTCAGGGGATTGAGACCATCCTGGCTAACACGGTGAAACCTCGTCTGTACTAAAAATACAAAAATTAGCCGGGCGTGATGGTGGGCGCCTGTAGCCCCAGCTCCTCGGGAGGCTGAGGCAGAATGGCATGAATCCGGGAGGCGGAGCTTGCAGTGAGCCGAGATTGCACCACTGCACTCCAGCCTGGCAACAGAGTGAGACTCCATCTAAAAAAAAAAAAAAAAAAAGAGTTCTGTGTCGTCCTTATCAGATGTTTCTTTTGCAAATATTGTCTCCCTGTCTGACTTTTTTTTCCCCTTGACGATGTCTTTTACAGAGCAAGATTTTTAATTCTAATAATGTTTAGCCTATCTTACTGTTTCTTTCATGAAGCTTGCCTTTGGTTCCTTTGATCTATTTGTCTCTTCTTTCACCAGTGCCACGTCTTGATGACTGTAGCTTTTTTTTTTTTTTTTTGTGATGGAATCCCGCTCTGTCGCCCAGGCTGGAGTGCAGTGGCGCGATCTCTGCTCACTGCAAGCTCCGCCTCCCATAGTATGTCTGAGAGTTGACTAGTTTCAGTCTTCCAACTTTGATCTTTTTCAATATTGTGTTGCCTTTATCTGGATCCTTTGCCTTTCCATATAAACTTTAGAGTCATCTTATTGATATCCACAAAATAGCTTACTAGGATTATGATTGGGATTGCATTCAATCTGTAGATCAAATCGGGAAGAACTGACATCTTAAGAACATTGAGTATTTCTAGCCATAAACATTGGAATATCTCTACATTAGTTTAGTTCTTTGATTTCTTTCATTAGAGTTTTGTAGTTTTCCTCATGTAAACATTGAACATATTTTGTTAGATTTATATCAAAAGATTTCATTTTGGAGGTGCTGATGTAAATGGTATTGTGTTTTAATTTCAAATTCCACATGTTCATTTCTGGTATACAGGAAAGTTGTAGGCCTTGTATCCTGCAGCCTTGCTGTGATCACTTATTAGTTTCAGGAGTTTTTTGTTGATTCTTTTGGATTTTCTACCTAGATGATCATGTTATTTGTTAACAAAGACAGTTTTATTTCTTTCTTCCCAACCTGATTACCTTGTATTGTCGTACTGCATTACCTAGGACTTCTAGTACTATGTTGGAAGCAGTAGAAAGAGGGGGATCCTTGCCTTGTTCCTGAACTTAGTGGAAACATTTTAAGTTTCTTCCCATTAAGTAAGGTGTTAGTTGTAATTCTTTTTGTAGCTATTTCTTAACAAGTTGAGTTGAGGAAGTTCCTTTCTGTTCCTATTTCACTGAGAGTTTTTATTTTGAATGAGTGTTGGAATTTGTGAAATGCATTTTTTGGCATCTATTTATATGATTGTGAAATTTTTCTTTTTAACCCTGTTGATGTGATGGGTTACATTGATTTTTCAAATGTTGAACCAGCCTGCATACTTGGAATAAATACCAGTTGGTCAATGGTATAATTCTTTTTGTTAATTGTTGGATTTGATTTGCTAATATTTTGCTGAGGATTTTTCGCATCTAATTTATGAGACATACTGGTTTGTAGTTTCCTTTTGCAGTAATATCTTTGTCAGTTTTGGTATTAGGGTAATGCTGGCCTCATAGAATGAGTTAGGAAGTGTTCTCTCTACTTTTCTCTTCCACAAGAGATTGTAGAGAGTTAGCATACTTTTGTCCTGAAAAGTATGGTAGAATTCACCAGTGAACACTTTTGTGCCTGGTGCTTTCTGTTTTGGAAAGTTATTAATATCGATTCAATTTTTAAAATAGATATAGGCCTATTCAGATTGTCTGTTTTCCTTGTGGGTTTTGGCAGATTGTGTCTTTCATAGAATTGGTCCTTTCATTTAGGTTATCAAATTTGTGGACATAGAGTTGTTCATAGAATTCCTTGATTAGCTTTTTAATGTCCATGGGATCTGTGGTGATGCCCCCTCTTTCATTTTTGATACTAGTTATTTGCATCCTCTTTCTTTCCTTAGTCTGGCTAGAGGTTTATTGATTCCATTGATCTTTCAAAGAACCAGGTTTTGCTTTCATGATTTTTTTCCATTGATTTCCCTGTTTTCAGTTTCATTGATTTCTGTTCTTGTTTTTTGTTTGTTTTTAGAGATAGAGTCTTGCTGTGTTGCCCAGGCTGGAATGCAGTTATATAATCATAGCTCACTGCAGCCTTGAACTCCTGGGCTCAAGGGATCTTCCTGCCACAGGCTTCTCAGTAGTTAGGACTACAGGCATGTGCTACCATGCCCAGCTAATATAAATCTTTTTCTGTAGAGATGGGGTCTTACTGTGTTGCCTAGGCTGGTCTCAAACCCCTGGCCTCAAGTGATCTTCCCACCTCAGCCTTCTAAAGCACTGGGACTACAGGTGTGACTACCACACCCAACCTGATTTTTGTTCTAATTTTCATTATTTCTTTTCTGCTTGCTTTGGCTTTATTATTATTATTATTATTATTATTTTTAGTTTACCAAGGTGGAAGCTTAAATTATTGGTTTTAGATCTTCTTTTCTAATATAATCATTTGTCAGTGGTGGGGGTACATTCTAAGAAACGTGATGTTTGGCAATTTTGTCATTGTGCAAACATCATAGAGTGTATTTACACAAACCAAGATGGTATAGTCTCCTACACATCTAGGCTATATTATATAGCAGATTGCTCCTAGGCTACAAACCTGTAGAGCATGTTACCGTACTGAATACTGTAAGCAGTTGTAACACAATGATAATAATTTGTGTATCTAAACATATCTAAACTTAGAAAAAAATACAATCAAAATATGGTATTGTAATTTTATGGGACTACTTTTGTATATGTAGTCTGTCATTGACCAAAATGTTGTTATATGGCTTATGGCTCATGACCATATGTGCATTCAGTGTTACAGTTTCCCTCTAAGCACTATTTTCATTGCATTCAACAAATTTTGATAAGTTGTGTTTTCATTTTCATTTAGTTCAAAATGTTTTAAAATTTCTCTTGAGGTTTATTCTTTGACTATGTGATTTTTAGAAGTGTGGTTTTTATATTTTTAGTAGAGATGGAGTTTCGCCATGTTGGCCAAGCTGGTCTTGAACTCCTCATCTCAAGTGATCCGCCCCCCTTCCAAAGTGCAAAGATTACAGGCATGAGCCACTGTGCCCACGCTAGAAGTGGGTTGTTTAATCTCAAAGTATTTTGGGACTTTCCAGCTATATATCTTTTTCTGTTAAGTGATTTCTAATTTAATCATTGCATGATTTCTATGCTTTTGAATTTGTTAATGTGTGTTTTACGGCCCAGAATGTAGTCTTTGTCTTGGCAAATGTTCTATAGGAGCTTGAGAAGAATGTGTATTCTGCCATTGTTGGATGAAGTAGTCTGTAGATATCAATTATATGCAGTTGATTGATGGAGTTGTTGAGTTCAACCATGTACTTAGTGATTTTCTGCCTCTCTCCCATCACTTGTATCATTGTTGTCATTTATTTCACTTATGCAGCAGTATGTGTAAGCACAGATACACCACACACATTCAAATAAATCGTTGCCCTTATTGTTTTGAATTAACTGTTAACTGGTTAGATCAGTCAAGAATAAGAAAAATAAGTTTTTATTTTACCTTCACTTATCCTTCTCCATTGCTCTTTGTTTCTTTCTCTTTAAAGAACTTTTTAAAAACATTTCTTACATAGCATGTCTATTGGCAACAGATTTCCTCAATTTTTATTTGTCTGAGAGAGTTTTTATTTCTCCTTCACTACTGAAGGATAATTTCAAGGTATACAGAATTGTTCCTCTATAGGTAAGGTCCCCTTCTCCGCCCCACCTGGCTTCTTTCAAGTGTTTTCCTTGTCTTTGATTTTCTGTGGTCTGAATATATGCCTAGATATGGTTTTTGTTTATGTGTGTATGGCAGGGAGCATTTATTTTGGTGATGTTCCCTGAGCATCCTAGATCCGTAGTTTGGTGTCTTGACATTAACTTGGGATTTTCTCAGTCATTATTGTTTCAAATATATCTTCTGTTCCTTTCTGTCTTCTTCTTCTGTAATTTCCATTATACATATTTACTTCTTTTGTACTTCCACAGTAAATTTTGGATATTCTATTCTGTGGGGTTTCTTCCAATCTTTTTTGTCTTTGCTGTTTCATCTTGCAGGTTTCTGTTGAGAGATCCTCAAACTCAAAAGATTCTTTCCAGTCAGCTATTAAGTCCATTAAATTATTCTTAATTTATGAGACAGTGCTTTTTATCTTTAGCCTTTCTTTGCGGTTTTTTCTTAGAATTTCTAACTCTCCACTTGTATTGCCCATCTGTTCTTTTATGCTGTCTACTTTCTCCATTTTATGCTCTCTGCTTTCTCCATGAGAGCCCTCAGAATATTATAGCTGTTTTTAATTATTGGTCTGATAATTCCAGCATCTCTTCCATATCTGAGTCTTGTAATTTTTTCTTGATAACCAGACATGTATTGGGTTAAAGAAACTGATGTAAACTGGCCTTTATTAATGTGGTAGTAAGGTGTGTGGGAGGGGAAGCATTCTGTAGCACTATAATTAGGTCTCAGTCTTTTGGTGATCCTGTGCCTCTGGACCGTGAACTTTGCAAGGGACTTCTCAGTTTTCCCCACTCCTCATTCCTGGATTTTTCAGTGGAACAGGATGGCTGGAGTGGGCTGGGGTTGGTTTGGCTATTTCCCTTTGCCCACATGGAGTAGCTGATTGGAGTTGGATATTTCCCTTTCCCCAGGTCACTTAGGCTCTGTTAAAACCCCAGCAGATTAGACTATGATTAAATAGTTTCTCCTAAGGGAACAGAAGCTCTGATGTATTTCAAAATACTTCCTTTTCTCCTCCCCCTGCTGTGGAAGCATAAGGGGATTTTTCTCTGTTAGTTATTCATGGTGAGAACCTGGTAAGCTCCTGGAGGTAAAATTCACAAATGTGTGGGGACACTCCTATGACTGGGTCTCCTTGGATCTGGAGTCTCAGACATTCTGCTGTACTCCTTAAGTAAGTACAATTTCAATTAAAATTTAAATAAAAATTTTGCCAAGGGATTATAATCTCAAGCATTTGAGATAGTTTATTTCCCTTTCATTTCCAAATGGAGTAGTTTTATGGAGAAAACTCAGCTTAATAATATCAGAAAGGCTTTTCTAATAGCCACAACTGACTGACTATGACAAGATCAATTTTAGGAAATAGTAATTCTTCCCATCACTAAAATAATTCAATAAGAAGCTTGACAATAACTTGAAGCCAGTGTTGTAAAGGGAATCCATTCATCAGAAGATATTGACCAGTGCTTCTCAAACTTTAAAGTGCATGCAAATCAACTGCAGATTCTGATTCAAGAGTCTTAGTGTTGGACTTGAGGTAACTTAGGCTTATTTTTGCACACATTCGAGGTGAGAAGCACTGCCATATTTATAAAAGCTCAGCAATACAACACAATAAAATTGTTTTATGCAGGGTTTTTTTTTTTTGCTATGATAGGATCCCTCCAGAGTATGGTAGTTATACGATAATTATAACAGTTTATGATAGTGTATGAGTCCTCTTCTTTTTCTATTTGAAATTTTTGAAGTTTTTTTCAGATTGTGTCCAATCTCTTGCTTTCGTGAATTCTTTAAGGTGACATTGTTGCTTATTTCTAAAGTTCCCATCATTTACAGTTTTTTATTGTTTGAGACAGGGTATTTCTCTATCACCCAGCCTGGAGTGCAGTGGCATCATCATAGTTCACTGTAGCCTCTAACTCCTGGCTCAAGTGGTCTTTCTGCATCAGCCTCCTGAGTTGCTAGGACTACAGGTGCATGCCACCCAGCTAATTTTTAATTTTTTTTTTTTTTTTTTTTTTTTAGAGATAGAGGTTTCACTGTGTTGCTCAGGCTGGTCTCAAACTCCTGGTCTCAAGCCATCCTCTAGCCATAGTCTCCCAAAGTGCTGGGATTATAGGCGTGAACCACTGCACCCAGCCATCATTTCCCCGTTTACATCTGTGTTCTTCTTATTGGTCATACTTAGGTCCAAAAAAGTTAGTTTACCAAACACAGACTGTACTTTCCAGGTTATTAAATTATCAATAAGGCAAATTCAGAACTTTTCAGAGATTCTGCCTTTAGGTTCCTTTAGGTTTCCAGGTCAGTTAGATTCCTATCATTCATCCCTTTGTGTTAGTTTTGTAGATCACTCATTTCCACCTGGCCAGATAGTTCAACTTTCATATATGTTTTTTTCTTTTTATCATTATTCAGATATCTTTCTGCATGCTACTGCTCTTCGATTTTATATATTTTTATATACTAACATATATGGCCTTAGCTTAGAGTGCCTTTCTTTAAGAAGAGTAAAGGCTGTTGTCTCTAAGTCAAACTGCTTATGTTTAAATCCTGTTTCTTCTTTAATTGTCTAGCTGTGCAATCTTGGGCAAGTCACTTTGACATCTTTGAGCTCCTAATAAAGATAATGATAATATAAAGTTTATGGTATTGTAATGGTAAGGATTAATGTGGAAAGCACTCAATAAATGATAGCTATTGTTGTTACTACCATTATTCGGTTTTACTTTTCTGTTTAACTTAGGAAGAAAACTTTGTTGGATTGTTGCCTTTGAAATTGCATATTTTACTTTGTATTTATCTTAAGTTCACTTTTTTACTCATACTTGGAGAATTTACATGTTGATTTATAGCAGTTCAGGCTTTAACTGTTTTCCACCCCCTTCTCAGTTTTCTCATGTGAATGACTAATACCAATGATAACATTTTTTCCCCATAATGTTTTCTGTTGTAAGTAGAACTTTTCTCCCCTAAAATCCAGTGTATACATCTTCATTTTCTTTATCTAGGTTTCTCATCACTTATAAATTCTGACAGGGAGTGAACATACACATAGATACTACAACTACTTTGATAAAAAAAAAAGATTTAAAATGCAGTCTTTTCAACCTTACTTCTTTTCTTTTGGGCTTTCAATGATGGCTTAACAGACCAAGACCATGCTTATTGTACAGTCAAATAGATTGCATGAACAGTTAGGATTTCCCTTTTTGGCAAAATGAGGTATGATTAAAAAAAAAAAAGCAAGAAACCTTTTTCTGGAGGAGTTTCGTCCAGAAGGAAAACTGTAATAAGATTTTTTGTTTGTTTGTTTTTTGAGACAAGGTCTTGCTGTGTCGCCCAGGCTGGAGTACAGTGGCACAACCACTGCAGCCTCAACCTCTTGGGCTAAAGCAACCCTCCTGCCTCAGCCTCCTGAGTAGCTGGGACCACACAGGCATGCACCGCCATACCCAACTAAATTTTTCTGATTTTTTTGTCAAAGTGAGATGGGGTCTCACTTTGTTGCCCAGGCTGGTCTCAAACTCCTGGGCTCAAGTGATCCTCCTGCCTCAGCCTCTTGAAGTACTGGGATTACAGGCATGAGCCACTGTGCCCAGCAGAAAAATGTAATAGGTTTTAAAAATTCATGAAGGATGCATTTAAATCTCTAATTTTTAATATTCTATAGCATAAAAATTTTCTATAAGATGGAATCAAATTAACTTATAAAATGAAGAAATATCTATTAATTCCATAGATGCCACTATAACCTATCCTACAGTACATTATATGTAGTAATATTAGTTATGGACACACCTGAGTCTTAACAGTGGAAGTGATGATGATCAATGACAATTACAAAGTCATTATCTACTCTTAGCCATTTCTTATGCATTGAAATTTTGACTCTATATCCTTTCTCCTTTCTGGAGCTAAGAAAATAAGTCTGGCAATGCTGATGCCACTTATCCTTTTACATTCAGATGCAGAGAAAACATTTAGTAAATTCTTCAGCTAATTTCTACACTATTGCTAGTTCGTCACTGTTGCTTTATAGAAGTATGTAGGTAGACGTGTGGATTGCTTTCCTTCCAAAGACTTCTGCATCACCACCTAAGTAATATTTTTATGTTATAAGTACGCTATCTTTCATCTTCCCCTGAATTTGTATGCCATATTTGATGAATTGTTTTCTTACTTCTATATAGAAGCTAGAGTGAACTTCCCACATGTTAGCTCCAAGTCAACCTAAATTTGACATACCACTCTTAAATTATCTAAATATCTTTGTCCCTCCCATGTGTCACCACTTTCTTATTTTTTTCTTTCTTTTTAACCTCAGTTTCCATTTTGTCACTTGACTTTCTTTTGGGGACCATTATTCACAAGAAAGAAGAATCTGCCTGCCAGTGCAGTCTTACTAGAATGGCAGCTGAATTGAGATGTAGATAGCAGGGTGCTAACTAGTCCTACTCACCAATTAAGTGACTTTTCTTATACCAACCTCTCAGGACTTTCAGTTGCAGATTTATGACTCAGCAAAATTTTCACATTGCTACAGGCCATAGGCCTTTACATTTCCTTACATGTAGGCATAGCAGAGCATATTAAATTCATGAATGCCTGTAGTCTCTTCTCTTGGCAGTGAATAGTCTACAATTCTTATGTTTCAGTAGTAGAGACTAACAAATATTATGTATTATAAGGACAGAAATCCTACAAGACAGATGAAGGAAACTCATGGTCATGACAAATAATAAATGCTTTTTTGGTTGTCAGTTGTCTTACTAATAAGTTATATCCAATTCTAAGTATTTATTGTACAATTACACATGTAGAGTTAAACTTTGGGAAGACCCTAGTTAGTGGAAATGGATCATCCTTTCTAAGTCAAATTTTTTTCATCTTGGTGTTATTTTACTGGGTTTATTATTTGTTAGCTCTCATGTTGCTTTGCATCTTAACTTTTATATGTAATTCTTTTGTTGTTGTGGTTTTAAAAAAAATTAGCAAGAGTCATCTCTCAGTATTTGTGGGGGACTGGTTCTAGCACCTTCGTAGAATTACCAAAATCCACAGATGCTCAAGTCCCTAAAAAATGGTTATTTGCATATAACCTATGCGGATCCTCCCATATACTTTAAGTCATCTCTAGATTACTTATAATACCTAATACAATGTAACCACTATGTCAATAGTTGTTATACTGTAGTTTTAAACTTTTTTATTGTTGTATTGTTATTTTTATTTTTTCCAAATATTTTTTGATCCAAAGCTGATTGAATCTGTGGATACAGAGGGCCAACTTTGCTTTGTTTTTTAGAACAGGGTTATATTTGTGGAGAATTGAGCATGATAGTACAGAAACTTACCATAAACCCACTACCTCCTCCATATACAATTTCCCCTATTATTACTATTCTGCATTAGTGTGGTACATTTGATGTAATTGATGAATCAACAGTGATACATTATTAGCTAAAGTTCATATTTTATATTAGCATTTACTCTTTGTGTTAAACAGTTCTGTGGGTTCTGATAAATGTATAGTGTCTTATATCTACCATTATATTACCATATAGAATATTTTCACTGCCCTAAAATTCCTTTCTGTTCCACCTATTCATCTCTTGTATCCTGCAACCCTTCTGTGATCACTTGTTAGTTCCAGGAATTTTATTCTTTGTTTTTTTTTTTTGAGATAGAGTCTCGCTCTGTTGCCCAGGCTGGAGTGTAGCCATGATCTTGGCTCACTGCAACCTCTGCCTCCTGGGTTCAAGCGATTCTTCTGCCTCAGCCTCATGAGTAGCTGGGATTACTGGCGCATGCCACCACCACACCTGGCTAATTTTTGTATTTTTAGTAGAGACAGGGTTTCACTATGTTGATTAGGCTGGTCTCGAACTCCTGACCTCGTGATCTGCCTGCCTTGGCCTCCCAAAGTGCTGGGATTACAGGCGTGAGCCACTGCGCCTGGCCTGTTCTTTGAATTTTCTACATAGACAGTAATGTCATCCACAAAGAGTTTTATTTTTTACTTTATAATTGGTATTTTTCTTTTTTTATTGATATCATTATATAATTTTTCTGCAATTTATGTGATAGAATACATTAATTGATTTCAAATGTTTAACTAGCCTTGCATACCAGGAATAAATCTTTTGAATTCTTTTCTTTAGCAGTAAAATGTTTAAATCTGATACCTGCTGGACTCAGACAAGTTCGTATCACTGGAGGACCATGTTCTACATTTGTTACGTCAGTGGATTATGTATTAATGTTAAAAAGCTATGAAATATGTCTTTCATGGAAAAGAAATTAATATTCATACATGTTAAATGTGGCTCATTTACTTCAGTTTATTTTAATGAACTGTAGAACTCTTGGGAGAAACATTTAAAAATCCTTAAGTATTTTGCAGGGTTGGGAAACAAGATTTTAAAATACATTTAAGAGGGAAAATACACTCTTGAATTATTTCTGTCATTATATTCAAAGCAATTTATTCTGTTTGTTAATATTGATTTAATTTATATTCTACAGCTATTTGAAATATCAGATTAAAAATATAATGTGTTCAGAAGTAGCAAGTCATTCTTGATTCCTTATCCTTAGTGTATGTACTTTGAAAATAGTTATTTTACATTTATGGGGTATCCTTTTGCTTAATCTGATCTACTTTTGAACAGTTTAAAAGCATAATGAAAAAGCAGTTTGAACGATATAAATGTGATATCAATATTTGATTAGTGTTGTAATAAATGAGGAATGAATGAGTCTTTTTTTTTTCTTCTTTGCAGTCCCCAAAGCTCCAGAGATAGATCCAGTAGAGTGTTTGGTGGCAGATAACTCTGTAACAGTAGCTTGGAGAATGCCAGAAGAAGATAATAAGATTGACCATTTTGTACTGGAACATAGGAAGACTAATTTTGATGGACTTCCACGTGTAAAGGATGAGCGATGCTGGGAGATAATTGATAATATTAAGGGTACTGAATATACACTATCAGGTAACATGACTGCATTTTAGGAATCTCATTCTCAGAAGATAAATGTATTCTTGAAAAATATTTTGAGTTACTTTAAAGGATAAAGTTTTTAAGTTTCTTTAGTCAACGCTGACTTTTTAGATATTCATTATGGAAGTGATTTTCTCTTGAAACATCAAGGAAACCCCTTTTTTTTTCTTTTTTTTTTCTGAGACAGGGTCTTGTTCTATTATCGCCCAGGCTGGAGTGCAGTGGCGGGACCTTGGCCCACTGCAACCTCCTCCTCCTGGGTTCAAGTAATTCTCCCACCTCAGCTTCCTGAGAAGCTGGGACTACAGGCACGCACCACCACCCTTAGCTAATTTTTGTATTTTTTGGTAGATACAGGGTTTCACCATGTTGGCCAGGCTGGAAACCTTTGTTTTTATTACTTTTGGACATTTGTAACATAGTGAAACAGAATATATGTAAAATATGTATGAAGGGATATTCTGAAACAGTATTTCAGAATAACATTTAATTTTTACCTTGGTTTTCTGACTCTTAAAAAGCTGTTGGTTTTTTAGATGTTCTCAGTACCCATTTCACTGATAATGTAAATACTGTAGCTTTTACTGTTTTAAGATTACCTTCATGTTAGTAATTAAAGAAGACCTGTGACTTGGTATAATAACAGAAATTCGTGTTGACCTTTTAAAAGCCTTTATGAGAATGTCTCAATATATAGTGGACTTTGGATATTTGAAATGGCAAAATATTGCCTGAGTTGTCCAATGCTTATTATGCATGAGGAGTAATATTAGGAGCACCATTATTGAGCAGTTACCATTTATCAGGAGATGGGCTCAAGTGTATTACATATACATCTCATTTAATCAGCATAATACATCTCATTTATCTTTACAACAATTATGAAGTTGGATTTATTATTTCTGTTCTACAGCTAGAAAACTGAGGCTCAGTCAAGTTGTTGACAGTCCCATAGCTAGTAATTTCTAAACTGAGATTTAGTAATCCAGACTGTACTTCAAAATGTTTGTTAGTAATCTCTGCTTTACTTCCTCTTTAAATTCATTTTCACATAAAAAACGTTTCATAAATATAAAAATTATTTAGGGTGTTCACTTTAAATTGAATATGTTATTGTAAATTATACCATCTCTCTCTGAGTGAAATACTACTTTTAATGAGGCCTGAAAGGGTACTTTTTAATCACTGGGTTAAAATAAAAGTTGATAAAGTATATGTGTTTCTTTTGAATAAAATAATAATAAAATCATGATTCCTCTTATTTTGAACATATCACTTTTTTTTTTTTTTTTTTTTTTTGAAACAGGGTTTTAGTCTTGTTGTCCAGGCTGGAGTGCAATTGTGCGATCTTGGCTCACCGCAACCTCTACCTCCCAGGTTCAAGTGATTCTCCTGCCTCAGCATCTTGAGTAGCCACGCCTGGCTAATCTTGTATTTTTAGTAGAGACGGGGTTTCTCCATGTTGGTCAGGCTGGTCTCAAACTCCTGACCTCAGGTTCGGGAGTTGGCCTCCCAAAGTGCTGGGATTACAGGCATGAGCCACTGTGCCCGGCCACATATCACTCTTTCTTTTTGAGGCAGAGTCCTGCTCTGTCGCCCGGGCTGGTGTGCAGTGGCGCGATCTCGGCTAACTGCAAGCTCCGCCTCCCGGGGTCACTCCATTCTCCTGCCTCAGCCTCCTGAGTAGCTGAGACTACAGGCGCCCGCCACCACGCCTGGCTAATTTTTTGTATTTTTAGTAGAGACGAGGTTTCACCGTGTTAGTCAGGGTGGTCTCTATCTCCTGACCTCGTGATCTGCCCGCCTGGGCCTCCCAAAGTGCTGGGATTACAGGTGTGAGCCACTGCACCCGGCCCACATACCACTCTTTTAACAAATTCATACTCTTACTGAATACAGAGACACAGTTCTTAATGTCTGAAGGCTCATACTCTTACTTTTGGGAATAGAGTCCTTTACTGTTCATGTCTGAAAACCATGTTTTCATTTTTTCAGGCTTAAAATTTGATTCAAAGTATATGAATTTCAGAGTGCGAGCTTGTAACAAGGCTGTGGCTGGAGAGTATTCTGATCCAGTGACTCTAGAGACCAAAGGTGAGATCAGTAGCTCTTTATACAGCATAAAACAAAGCTTAACATGTGAAGTTATTCATAACTTTGTAACAGGAAGCACTTCATGTGATGTTGAGTTCCTTCTCTAGTTCTCCTAGCCTAGCTTTCTCAACAGTAAGAATTTTAAGAAAGGGAAAATAGGACTACAGTAGTGGTTTTCATTGGCTTTTCTTATATGATTGTATTCATACAGATAAAATAGACTGAGATGATGGTATTGTATTCTCTGGCAGATGCTTAATTTATAAATTTCAATCTTGTTGTAAATAGGTAAGTATCACTGAGATTTGCCCAGAGTTTTCCCATAGAATGGATTATGAATCAATATTGGGGAAGTACCTGTTTAGTTCAAGTCCTCTCTGTTTTCCTGAATCTTATTGCAGCAGTTACCATTTATATAGTTTATTAATGGTTACAAAACACTTTCAATTCTTTATTATATAATTAAAGTCATCTTGAGAGATCAGTATGCTAGATATTATTGATACCCATATTGCAGATGAAAAAATAGAGTTTTAATATATTAAATGACTTTCCCATGATCCCTAGACCTAGTTTGGAAAGGCGTGAATAAGAATCCGCTTCTGAGTTTTGTGCCAGCCCTTACTATGAGCCTGGAACCTAGGTTCTTCTAGTCTCTGACAGCAATTGGGATTTAATGAAAACTCCCTAGAGTAGCAGAATTGAATACAGAGGATTTTTTAGATATTTACCAATTTGAAGGTTATAATGCTGGAGACTTTACTAGTTGTGAGATGATTATTGACTGGGTTTAATTCCAGAACCAGACTCTACACATTCTTGTAGGCACTTGGGACTTAAGGCATTCCACTGACCTCTAGTTCATATAGCGTTTGAATAGGTTTACCTGCCAGAAATTTGATTGGATTTGCAGGATGACAAAAAAATCATATAATAAAACAAAATATAAGGCCTATAAGTTATTGGTGAGACAGACTCAGAAAAATGTTTGCATCACAAAGCTCTGAAATAAAGTCTATCCTGAAGTAATTTGTTTGGATTAGCAGATGTTTTTATTTGAGAACTATAGGTAACTTAGCCAAGGAATGAAGTTAACTCTGTATTACATGTTATCAAACTGAGATGTTATTGTGGTTTCTCTAGAGGTTTTTACCATTTTAAAATATAGTCATATGTAGGCAGATAATCTTTTCTATATAACTTGAACTGTTTTTAGCCCGTCAAGTAAAATTCATTACTATTATTATTCTTCCTCAAGAGCATCATATTTTTAAAATTTCTTTTGTTTCTTTTCATTTACTCTTTATATTTAATGACCAAAGTTGGACCTAAATGTGGTGAATTATACATTTCTATGCAAATTTCATAGATACAGGAAAATGAATCACTGGCCTGTGGTTTTCTTCCAGCTGGGCTGGCTGCTCCTGTTAGCAGTGGTTGGATGTTACTGGTCAAACTCTTAATCATGGGGTTTGTAGAGAGAAACTAAGTTGATTCTAGGCCTTTTCAGCACTTCTTCACTGTTGAGTAAACCCTCTGCGGTAGGAATAGACTGAAAATCAACTCTGAGACCCATGGAACAGTGATTCTGACCTTCAGGGAGTTCCAGAATAAAGTTAGACTCCTACATGGCCATAAGTCACAGATTTTCTAGGGTTATTCCATAGCATTAGTAGGGCTACTAATGAGAGTAATAGCTGTAGAGGAAAAGTCCACATTTTTACAAATGATACACTGAACAGTTGTTTACCAATTTATTTGGCTTGTTGCAGCCTTTTTCAACCAACCAGTAGAAATTAGTGTATGGACAAAAAACTAGAGAGAAAGGAAGAAAGGTGGAGATAAAGTAGTTGAGCCTACCAAAATTTCATGTACTTCCACTTAAGGTTCTTGATACGGAAAATAGTGAACATGGTTTACTTCTGCCCTCCAACATATGAAGCACTATTTCTTCTGGCATTGAAATTCTCAGAAGTGATGAGTAATATAAGTTCTTATCACCAGAATATTTAGAGTATATTATTAGTTATTTTCTTGTGAAGGTAAATGATATTAAATTACTAAATCACAAATTATTCTCCAACTTTAATTGATAGCAGCTATGATATAATTTTATAGTACCAAGAAAGCAGCCACTGGCACAAGTTAAACATATGAAACATATCTGTACTCTGATTTTTGGTACTTCGTTTTCACCGACTATTAAAGATATGGGAACCAGTATCTAGTTAAATTATAGGACTTATACAAGAGATAGGACCTCACTTTTGAGGCTAGTCTTTTTTTTTTTTTAACTATAGAGTTATCTCTGTTAAATTAGAGGAGCTCTATAACTTAACTGAGGTCCCATAAAGGGGTAGTGTCCACAAAGAAAGAGAGATACGAATATGACACTCCTTAGGCTTGAAAACCATGCCTTTTTGTTTGGATGCTGTGGTATTTAATAAGTATGGTCTTAAGTGGTTTTCAATGGTACTATCTATTTTTTTTTTGCCACCTTTGACACCCGTATTGCTGGTGGCCCTTCTCTCCAGCATAACAAACATTAGGGGACAGCCTTAGGATTTCTTCCTTTTTTAAAAAAACAGCCTTAGGATTTTAGCAAGCAGTTGAGATTGGTGGCACCTTAGAGTTAAATCCAATATTCTTTCTCAAAAATGTAGATGCTCTCACATGCATTACCTAATAGCTCACATATAGATGTTAACTTTATTAAGGCCGTTCATTCTTGGAAATGCAGGGTATCAGTTTTACTTAATCCTAACCTTTTGGTAACCTGTCTATTAAGGAATTCTATTTCTATTTTTACTGAAAAGCTGCATTATTGCTGCATTATCTCTTTTTTCTGTAAGTTCATTTCTGTTTAAATGCAGATTTTGAAAGCTGTGAACTTCCTTGTATTGTATGACATTTACTGGAAGCTCTGTGGTCAGTAGATTTGTATTCAGAATGTTGTTTCATAAATAAAAACAATGAACAATAGCTCCAATGCTTAGTTGAAATTAAAGTGCTCTTTACAGAATAGTAGGGGATAAAAGGATTATTGATTCATTAGGTAAACAGTTATGTATCATCAAACCAAATAAACGTATAGAGAGTCATAGTTCAGACACACTGAAGCCTTAGCTAAATTAAATAATATCCATAAGTGAAATAGGGTTTTGTAAAGGGATACTGTATTTCTTAATATATACTAGAAGTTTGAACCTTTGGAGGGAAATAGAACTAACAGGCAGATTAGTTAGTAACTGTGTAATAGCTGATACCTTGCAAGATAGAGATTCCAAGAGTTATATTTTAAGATAAAAGGAATGATGTGATTAGCCATGAATCAGTACATTCTAATGATTTACCCTCAATTTCCAAGGAGGGAAGCTTATACCTTGCTTCACTGATTTCCTAAATTCCTAAAGCAGTTCTGAGTAAGTCTTGTGAAAAGTATAGTTAATTCCTCAAAATATTAAATAATCTGGAAAGCATAGTTTTATTATTTTTTTTAATTTATGTGGTCCCTTTTCCCTCTGTACTCTTTGTCATGTAAATTATCTATCAGCTGGGCCAGTTTCCTTGTTCTGCCATCACGGCCTCAGTTTCTCCATGTTTGCCTTATTTGAAACTGACAGTTCAGGTATGAAATTATTAAATATTAGAGTATCAGAGAAAATGTGTATGCCAAGTTCTATAATTTTTTACACTACGTAACTTTATCCTTCTCCTTAATTCTTCCAGTTCCCCTTCCTATTTAGTCATAAGAGTCAACTGATATCCTAATAACAGGAAGTTTAGGTTACCGTGTACTCATTGAGATTTTAGTAGAATGAACAGGAGAAATGTCAGTGACCATGCAAGTACATTGTATTTGGTTGGAGTATAGGATATATAGAGAAGAATAATGGGAAATCAGATAAGAATTATAAATTATAGCCTGATTGTTGAGAACTTTAAGTGCTAGGATTATGAATTTGAACTTTATTTTCTGTATTCAGTATTGAATTGATTGAGTAGGAAAATAATGTGGTGATAGCTGTGTTTCAGAAAGTGGAGATATGCTATATTTTAAAAATATATTTAAATATTATCTTGAATAGCACTTAACTTCAATTTGGATAACTCCTCATCCCATTTGAACCTGAAAGTTGAAGATACATGTGTAGAGTGGGATCCCACTGGAGGAAAAGGTCAAGAAAGTAAAATTAAAGGAAAAGAGAACAAGGGCAGGTAAGCTAGGCCATTAAATCTGCCATATGGACAAATGCTTGTACACTGGTTCTTATTTAACAATAACTTTTATTGAAATTCTTAGTCAATATACCTACGAGAGTTATAGTATATTAGTAGCACCAAAGTGAAGAATATAATACTATTTGTCAGTAGTTTAATATGTCATTAACATTTTTTATTACTGTTTTTTAGTTTCATCCCTAATCCTCTTACACATTTTCATTTCAGTATTCCATTTCTTTAAAGTTATATATACAGCAACTTGAATTGCTTAGAAGAAGTTTCTAGTATAATTCCTGAATTTTAGACTTATAGATCACCTATCTTACCTGCAGGTCTGGTCTGCACTAAATGACAGCATTTAATAGGTACAACCCTAGGGTCTTGCCTCCGATCAGCAACACAATGAACGTTAAGAGGCAGGTTCGAGGACCTTTTGTTATTGTCATAACTAACTTATTTAAATAAAGTCAAAGCAGGGGAGCCTCTTTTTTAATAGAAGAAATTTTTGCTCAAACTGAGATAAATGCCATTGTGAGTTACAATAATGAACCCCCAAAAATTCCTCAGCAGGCCTTTAATCTGATTTCATTATAAGCTGTTAAATTTAAGTTGTAAAACAGTTTCTTAACAGTTGCCTGTTTTTATCTGACAGTGTCCATGTTACTTCACTGAAGAAACATACAAGGTGATGATCTATGTCTGTCTAGTTCTAGGACTTAGTATAATCTAGCTTGGCTGATTAAAAAAACTTTAATTTTATCTTTTAACCAATAAGCAGAAGCCATTGCGGCAGCCTTCATAAGCTAAAATACTGCTCTGTGTAGACTGTATTGGTAGCTTATGTTTTGAATTTATATTGTAGTGTGCTGCATATTATTTGGATTATATTGTATATGGTAACAAAATAAGCTCTGCTTTAAAGTCTTTCTTGAATTTTTTTCCCTTATCTGATTTATTTTTCTGCTTTTACTCATACCTGGCATCTTTCTTGTTGTACTGAATAATATTCGTTAGTCTAACATTATAGCTTCGCTTTTATTTGTATTTGGCACACAGCAGGTTTGAAGAGTTCTCTATTTTATAATAATTAGGCAGTTTCAGGAGCAACAAGGATAAAAAATAAAGGTCATTGCTAAAATTATCCAGACAGTTCCAGAAAGATGAATTGTTTCAATTTGCATGAGTAATAATGTGCTTATTTGAAGATACTACATATCTTTACTGGAAACCAGAATGTGTTCTCTTTTCAAAATTATCTTCCTCTTATTTTCAGTTTATGTACTTGTTATTGGTAAAAGTGATTTTGTAGTGTATTATGAATTGGAAAATGCTGAATTTAATAGTCTATGAATAGACTACGTATTTATGATTTAAGGTTATATTATTTCTCCCTACTTTTTAAGAGTATTTTACGTATAGGCTACTTGTCGAATGTTATACGCATTTATATATTCTTTCCATAAATATTTGTTCACTGTAGGATGTCTGCTGGATGTTACAGGATTTATAGGGATAAACACTGTCTCTGCTTTCAAGAAATTTGCCCTAACTTATGTAAATGAGATGTGTTATACAAGTAGCAATAATGCAAGGTAGACATATATGTATAATGGTAAGTGTGATTAAAGGTATTCAGAGGAAGAAAGATGCCCAGAGCTGCCAGATGTTGAGGTAGTTAGGTAGGATAGCCAAACTAAAGGTAATAATCAAGCCTTTATTGATTTGCTGTGATAGTATAAGCAAGAGGCCACAAAGGAAAGAGTATTCACTACCCCAGTGTTCAGTTTTTCGCAACAGAATGGCACTGGGTGAAGGTCATGTAAATCAACACAGATCACAAGTAGTGGATCTTCTCACTGCCAGCAAGCCCCAAACGAAAGGTTCCTGCCAGTTTATGGACCTGAGAGTCAAGAAGATGGGGAGTGAGGGGCTAAAATGGGAAAGATACTAAAACAGAGTGGGGGAAAGATACTAAAACAGAGTGGAGAAAAGTGTTTTCAGACCATCACTCCTCCCCTGACCTGTGCCCTAAAGCAGTTTTACGCAGAGACACCTGAAAAGCAACTCAGCCTAGGGCCTCCCTCCAGTAAGGGGACCTCTGAATAGAGGTGCCTAGGGTAGGATTGCAGATACGGTGTATGATCATGGTGGGGAGAAGAGTGGAATTGCAACTTTCTCTCAAAACTACAGTGCACTGGCTGTGCACCAAGTCTGGTGTGAGGAGGGCAGCTCACCCTACCCTGTGCCGCCACCCTGCCTCATCAACGCCCACCTATGCTTGGGCCTGAAAGATCACACACAGGGCACATGCGCGTCACTAGACGGCACGGCTGTCTTCTTTCCAGGAGAATTTCCCAAGGACTGCTGGCTGGAAGCTTATGGCTAATGTGGAGCTTACCGTAGTTTGCCAAATTAAGAAAACGCGCCAGGTATTCTTAGGAAGAAAGATATGCCGGATTTGATCTTTAAGATGGCTGAATGGGAACAGCTCCAGTCTGCAGCTCCCAGCAAGATAGATGCAGAAGGCAGGTGATTTCTGCATTTCCAACTGAGGTACCTGGTTCATCTCATTGGGACTGGATGGACAGTGTGGGTGCAGCCCATGGAGGGCGAGCTGAAGCAGGGTAGAGTGTTGCCTCACCCAGGAAGTGCAAGGGGTCAGGGAATTTTCTCCCCTACCCAAGGGAAACCATGAGGGACAGAGCCTGAGGAACGGTGCACTCCGGTTCAGATACTGCACTTTTCCCACAGTCTTCACAACCTGCAGACGAGGAGATCCTCTCTGGTGCCTACCCCACCAGGGCCCTGGGTTTCAGGCACAAAACTGGGTGGCCGTTTAGGCAGACACCAAACTAGCTGCAGAAGTTTTTATTTTATTTTTTCCATACCCCAGTGGCGCCTGGAACGCCAGTGAGACAGAACCATTCACACCCTTGGAAAGGGATGCTGAAACCAGGGAGCCAAGTGGTCTGGCTCGGCGGGTCCCACCCCCATGGAAAATCCACTGGCTTGAAATTCTTGCTGCCAGCACAGCAGCAGTCTGAGATCGACCTGGGACACTCTAGCTTGGTGGGGGGAGGGGCGTCTGCCATTGCTGAGGCTTGAGTAGGTGGTTTTCCCCTCATAGTATAAACAAAGCTGCTGGGAAGTTCCAACTGGGTGGAGCCCACTGCAGCTCAGCAAGGCCACTGTGGCCAGACTGCCAGATTTCTCCTCTCTGAGCAGGCCATCTCTGAAAAAAAGGCACCAGCCTCAGTCAGGGACTTATAGATAAAACCCCCATCTCCCTGGGACAGAACCCCTGGGGGAAGGGGCAGCTGTGGGTGCAGCTTCAGTGACTTAAACGTTCCTGCCTGACAGCTCTGAAGAAAGCAGCGGACCTCCAAGCACAGCGTTCAAGCTCTGCTAAGGGTCAGACTGCCTCCTCAAGTGGGTCCTTGACCCCCGTGAATCCTGACTGGGAGACACCTCCCAGTAGGGGCCGATAGACACCTCATACAGGAGAGCTCTGGCTAGCATCTGGCAGGTGCCCCTCTGGGACGAAGCTTCCAGAGGAAAGAACAGGCAGCAGTCTTTGCTGTTCTGCAGCCTCTGCTGGTGATACCCAGGCAAACAGGGTCTGGAGTGGACCTCCAGCAAACTCCAGCAGACCTGCAGCAGAGGAGCCTGACTGTTAGAAGGAAAACTAACAAACAGAAAGTAATAGCACGTCCACTCAAAGACCCCATCTGAAGGTCACCAACATCAAATACAAAAGGTAGACACATCCACAAAGATGGAGAGAAACCAGCGCAAAAAGGCTGAAAATTCCAAAAGCCAGAATGCCTCTTCTCCTCCAAAGGATCACAGCTCCTCGCCAACAAGGGAACAAACCTGGATGGAGAATGAGTTTGACGAATTGACAGAAGTAGGCTTCAGAAGGTGGGTAATAACAAACTCCTCCGAACTAAAGGAGCATGTTCTAACCCAATACAAGGAAGCTAAGAACCTTGAAAAAAGGTTAGATGAATGGCTAACTAGAATAACCAGTTTAGAGAAGAACATAAATGACCTGATGGAGCTGAAAAACACAGCACGAGAACTTCGAGACGCATACACAAGTATCAATAGCTGTATCAATCAAGTGGAAGAAAGGATATCAGAGATTGAAAATCAACTTAATGAAATAAAGCGAGAAGACAAGATTAGAGAAAAAGGAATAAAAAGGAATGAACAAAGCCTCCAAGAAATATGGGACTATGTGAAAAGACCAAATCTACATCTGATTGGTGTACCTGAAAGTGATGGGGAGAATGGAACCAAGTTGGAAACACTCTTCAGGGTATTATCCAGGAGAACTTCCCCATCCTAGCAAGACAGGCCAATATTCAAATTCAAGAAATACAGAGAGCACCACAAACATACTCCTCAAGAAGAGCAACCCCAAGAAACCTAATTGTCAGATTCACCAAGGTTGAAATGAAAGGCAGCCAGAGAGAAAGGTTGGATTACCCACAAAGGGGAGCCCATCAGACTAACAGCAGAAACCCTACAAGCCAGAAGAGAGTGGGGGCCAATATTCAACATTCTTAAAGAAAAGAATTTTCAACCCAGCATTTCACATCCAGCCAAACTAAGCTTCATAAGTGAAAGAAAAATAAAATCCTTTACAGACAAGCAAATGCTGAGAGATTTTGTCAGCACCAGGCCTGCCTTACAAGAGCTCATGAAGGAAGCAGTAAACATGGAAAGAACCATCGGTACCAGCCACTGCAAAAACATACCAAATTGTAAAGACTATCGACACTATGAAGAAACTGCATCAACTAACAGGCAAAATAACCAGCTAGCATTATAATGACAGGATCAAGTTCACACACAACAATATTAACCTTAAATGTAAACGGGCTAAGTGCCCCAATTAAAAGACACAGACTGGCAAACTGGATAAAGAGTCAAGACCCATCAGTGTGCTGTGTTCAGGAGACCCATCTCACATGCAAAGACAAACATAGGCTCAAAATAAAGGGATGGGAGAATATTTATGAAGCAAATGGAAAGCAGAAAAAAGCAGGAGTTGCAACCCTAATCTTTGATAAAAAGACTTTAAACCAACAAAGATCAAAAGAGACAAAGAAGGGCATTATATAATGGTAAAGGGATCAATGCATCAAGAAGAGCTAACTATCCTAAATATATATGCACCCAACACAGGAGCACCCAGATTCATAAAGCAAGTTCTTAGAGACCAACAAAGAGAATTAGACTCCCACAAAGTAATAGTCAGAGACTTTAACATCCCACTGTCAATATTAGACAGATCAATGAGACAGAAAATTAACAAGGATATTCAGGACTTGAACTCAGCTCTGGACCAAGCAGACCTAATAGACATCTATAGAACTCTCCACCTGAAATCAACAGAATATACATTCTTCTCAGCACCTCATCACATTTATTCTAAAATTGACCACATAATTGGAAGTAAAACACTCCTCAGCAAATGTAAAAGAATGGAAATCATAACAGTCAGTCTCTCAGACCACAGTGCAATCAAATTAGAACTCAAGATTAAGAAACTCACTTAAAACCACACAACTACATGGAAAGTGAACAACCTGCTCCTGAATGACTACTGGGTAAATAACGAAGTGAAGGCAGAAATAAAGATGTTCTTTGAAACCATTGAGAACAAAGACACAATGTACCAGAATTTCTGGGACACATTTAAAGCAGTATGTAGAGGGAAATTTATAGCACTAAATGCCCACAAGAGAAAGCAGGAAATATCTAAAATTGACATACTGACATGAAAATTAAAAGAACTAGAGAAGCAACAGCAAACAAATTCAAAAGCTAGCAGAAGACAAGAAATAACTAAGATCAGAGCAGAACTGAAGGAGATAGAGACACTAAAAACCCTTCAAAAAATCAGTGAATCCAGGAGCTGGTTTTTTGAAAAGATCAACGAAATAGACCACTAGCCAGACTAATAAAGAATAAAAGAGAGAAGAATCAAATAGATGCAATAAAAAATGATATAGGGGATATCACCATTGATCCCACAGAAATACAAACTACCATCAGAGAATATTATAAACACCTCTATGCAAATAAACTAGAAAATCTAGAATGGATATAAATTCCTGGACACATACACCCTCCCAAGTCTAAACCAGGAAGAAGTCGAATCCCTGAATAAACCAATAACAAATTCTGAAATTGAGGCAGTAATTAATAGCCTAGCAACCAAAAAAAGTCCAGGACCAGACAGACTCACAGCCAAGTTCTACCAGAGGTACAAAGAGGAGCTGGTGTCATTCCTTCTGAAACTATTCCAAACAATAAAAAAAGACAGACTCCTCCCTAACTCATTTTATGAGGCCAGCATCATCCTGATAACCAAAACCTGGCAGAGACACAAGAAAAAAAAATTCAGGCCAATGTCCCTGATGAACATTGATGCGAAAATCCTCAACAAAATACTGGCAAACCGAACCCAGCAGTACATCAAAAAGCTATCCACCATGATCAAGTCGGCTTCATCCCTAGGATGCAAGGCTGGTTCAACATATAGAAATCAATAAATATCATCCATTACATAAACAGATCCAATGACAAAAACCACATGATTATCTCAATAGATGCACAAAAGGCCTTTGACAAAATTCAACTCCCCTTCATGCTAAAAACTCTCAATAAACTAGGTATTGATGGGACATATCTCAAAATAATAAGAGCTGTTTATGACAAACCCACAGCCAGTATCATACTGAATAGGCAAAAACTGGAAGCATTCTCTTTGAAAACCGGCACAAGACAAGGAAGCCCTCTCTTACCACTCCTACTCAACATAGTATTGAAAGTTCTGACCAGGGCAATCAGGCAAGAGAAAGAAATAAGGGGTATTCAAATAGGAAGAGAGGAAGTCAAATTGTCTCTGTTTGCAGATGACATGATTGTATATTTAGAAAACCCCATCTTTTCAGCCCAAAATCTCCTTAAGCTTATAAGCAACTTCAGCAAAGTCTCAGGATACAAAATCAATATGCAAAAATCACAAACATTCCTATACACCAATAACAGACAAACAGAGAGCCAAATCATGAGTGAACTCTCATTCACAATTGCTGCAAAGAGAATAAAGTACGTAGGAATACAACTTACAAGGGATGTGAAGGACATCTTCAAAGAGAACTACAAACCACTGCTCAACGAAATAAGGGAGGACACAAACAAATGGAAAAACATTCCATGCTCATGGATAGAAATGAAAACGGCCATACTGCTCAAAGTAATTTATAGATTCAATGCTATTCCCATCAAGCTACCATTGACTTTCTTCACAGAATTGGAAAAAGCTACTTTAAACTTCATATGGAGCCGCCCGCATAGCAAAGACAATCCTAAGCAAAAAGAACAAAGCTAGAGGCATCATGCTACCTGAATTCAAACTATACTACAAGGCTACAGTAACCAAAACAGCATGGTACTGGTACCAAAACAGATACACAGACCAATGGAACAGAACAGAGACCTAAGAAATAAAACCACACATCTACAACCATCTCATCTTTGACAAACCTTACACAAACAAGCAATGGGGAAAAGATTCCATATTTAATAAATGGTGTTGGGAAAACTGGCTAGCTATGCAGAAAACTGAAACTGGACCCCTTCCTTACACTTTATACAAAAATCTACTCAAGATGGATTAAAGACTTAAACATAAGACCTAAAACCATAAAAATCCTAGAAGAAATCCTAGGCAGTACCATTCAGGACATAGGCATGGGCAAAGACTTCATGTCTAAAATACCAAAAGCAATGGCAACAAAAGCCAGAATTGACAAATGGAATCTAATTAAACTAAAGAGCTTCTGCACAGCAAAAGAAACTATCATCAGAGTGAACAGGCAACCTACAGAATGGGAGAAAATTTTTGCAATCTATCCATCTGACAAAGGGCTAATATCCAGAATCTACAAAGAATGTAACCAAATTTAGAAGAAAAAAACAACCCCATCGAAAAGTGGGAAAAGGATATGAACAGACACTTATCAAAGATATGCTAACAAAAATATGAAAAAAAAAATGCTCGTCATCACTGGTCATTAGAGAAATGCAGATCAAAACCACCATGAGATACCATCTCACGGCAGTTAGAGTGGCGATCATTAAAAAGTCAGGAAACAACAGATGCTGGAGAGGATGTGGAGAAATAGGAACTGTTCTACACTGTTGGTGGGAGTGTAAATTAATTAGTTCAACCATTGTTGAAGACAGTGTGGCAATTCCTCAAGGATCTCGAACTAGAAATACCATTTGACCCAGCAATCCCATTACTGGGTATATACCCAAAGGATTTATAAATCATTCTACTATAAAGTCACATGCACACATATGTTTATCGGGACACTATTCACAATAGAAAGACTTGGAACCAATTCAAATGTCCATCAATGATAGACTGGATAAAGAAAATGTGGCACATATACACCATGGAATACTACACAGCCATAAAAAATGATGAGTTCATGTCCTTTGCAGGGACATTGATGAAGCTGGAAACCATCATTCTCAGAAACTATCACAAGAACAGAAAACCAAACACCACGTGTTCTCACTCATGAGTGGGAGTTGAACAATGAGAACACATGGACACAGGCAGGGGAACATCACACATGGGGCCTGTCGGGGTAGGGGCCTAGAGGTGGAATAGCATTAGGAGAAATACCTAAGGTAGGTGACCGGTTGATGAGTGCAGCAAACCACCATGGCACATATATACCTGTGTAACAAAACTGCACATTCTGCACATGTACCCCAGAACTTTAAGTATAATAATATTAAAAAAAGAGAGAGAGAAAAAAAAATCACACACAGCATTTGGGCCTGGAGCTGGAGTCCTGAGACAGGTTATTTAGCCTGGTAGAATTTGGGGGACTTTCATTAAAGAAGTGGTATTTAGGCCGGTCCTTGAGCAAGTGGGAAAATGTATGGTTGTTAGACTTGCAGTGAAAGGCGGAACAGCCATAGCAAAGACACTGAAGCAGATGGTGTGAGTTTAAACAACATTTTGGATGGTATATTTAGCTATATAGTGCTCTCTAGGGGTTAGAAGGCTAGAAAGGCAGATTAGGACTAAATCAAGAACCAGAATGTCATGCTAAGTCGTTTCTAAGTAGTATAGAAGTAAATGAAGATTTTTAAATAGAGGAATCAGAGTTAGCTTTATCTTGTAATAATGAAAAAGATGAATTGGACAGTAAAGAAATTATTTGGGAAGCTGGTAAAACAATCCAGACTAGAGGTAGCTGAAGAGCCTTACTTAAATTCAGATAGTTAAGTGGCCAGGGTGTCCTTTAGGGACGTGGGGTGAGGGAGGGGATGGGAGGAGATCATGCTTGACATAAAACTTATTTTAAGTTGTTTCTTGCAAAAGTGACTTAGGATTGGAAGTCTGGAATGCTGCAATGGAAGAGTTTCCCTCATTTAACTTTTCTCTGAAATTAAACTGCCAATGTCAATAGTTATGTCTGTTTTTCTTTTCTCCATGCTTCCGTTTATTTCTTTACTACTGGTAAGTTATAAATTTTTAAAAATTGTTTTTCTGTTATCAAAAGAGCTCTTAATACATTTTAAAGCAGTGCTAAGTGAAATTTTTCTCTTTATTTGTATGATGTTCACTTTCTATTTGTTGCCCTGAGTTACTTGGGGAATATTTTTCAGAATGCATGTTTCCTCTCAGCAGACACTCTGACCACCAGTTGGGGAGGCAAACTATCAGTGTATTTTGAAAAATTTTCCTGATTGTTTCTGATTCTGCTGTGCCTTTTCAATAGACAATCATTGATTTATTACAAAATGCCAAAGTCCTTTGTTTTTTCAATTAAGTACTTTGGCTCAGGAAGATACAGGTGGTCCTTAATTGATAATATCACATACTCTATTTACTCAGCTGAGCTCATTCTAGTCAGATATTGTACACCTACTCTGTACTGAGGATACAGAGATGAGATGTGGTTCCTAGCAACAGTTAGTTGCCTTCCTTCAGCTACTCCATAGCCAAGTTCCTCACTTGCCGTAGCAAACAAGCGCTAAGCGTGCTGTATGATAGATTGTGTAAAACCTGTCTTTTCATCACCCTTTTAATCTCTGCTCCTTGATAGAGGAGTTTTGCTTTGTTTTACCTCAGTGGCTCCTAGCCCAGATGAACAGCAAAATCCTGAAATTCTTAATTTAAAAACCAGACATGTGTTTCTCAAGCCTACCCTCCAGTATCTGATTTAGTAGTTTACGGTAAGTCCTGGTAATTTGCATTTTTAAAAGTTCCCCCAAGTGATTCTGACGTGCAGCTGGGTTCAAGAACCACTGGTTTGGTTCATTTAATTCCTCCTCACTCTTGATTACAGATTTACTTTAACCTCTCATCTCCTTTCATTTCATTCTTACCTAGTTACCCAAAACAAAATCTTGTTGACTTTCTTTGCTCTGTTTCTCAGCTGAATAGCAACCATAGTCATGACTGTTAATGGTAAGATAGTACTAGCAATACTAAAAAGCACTGGGCTTTAAAGTGAAGTTAGATATAATGAAGAGCTAGTGTTCTCAGGTTATTGTATCCCATCTTCCTTCTCTAGTTACAAAAGTAATTTTTCACAAATACTGACATGATTAATTAAAACTGTGTTCATTTTTGTATAGTTACTAATACTTGCAGTTGAATAACTTGGGTGGAGGAAGATTAATATGCAGTCAATTTATGAATTGGTGACTTGATGAATTGGGTAATCTTTGGTGACCTCTGCACTCATTTTTTCTAGGGGAAAATGTACTTTCATTTCACATAATGTCACATGAACTTTTGGAGAATAACTGTCAACCACACGAAGTTCTTTTATTATATAGGTGTTCTGGAGACCTAAAAGCTTTTTTGTTATAATTTATATACCGTGTTGAAACAATTTTACTTTCGCCCTCTTCCTTTTCATGTCTTCTTTTAATGTTGCATCTAAAACATTGTTTTTTCACACCTTTTTAAAGAAAAGCAACAGCATGGTTTCTTTCATGAAATATTTCCAGAAGCCTAATCCAAAAAGAGAAAAGTATAGCTGATTAAAGGAGGCAGGAAGCCCTAAAGCTGGCTTCTTCCCACAGTACCTCAGTGGCATCTGTGGATTCCCTTGAGTTCAGCACATGGTTTAAAAACCATTGATTTCAAGAGTTTTTGCCCCTCACAAGATCAGGAAAATAGAGCTGCATGTACTATTTTTTTAAACTTGGAGGCAAATGTAATGTTATCTTTTCTCCTGAGCTTAAGATAAAGCTTTTGAAAACATACAGACCTTTTGTAATCGGGCTTTTAACATTCTCTATCAGCTTGTATAAAATGAATCAGAAAGAAAATTATGATGCAGTTCTTTTTTCCTGAGTTATCAGTTGACAATGTTTGCAGTTTTACTTTCTTACTAGTTAATTAATGACTCTTACAAGTATTGTATAAGATCAGCTTAGAATACATGTTCATCTCAAACCTTGAAGAAGTGTAAACATATATTTTTATTATTCAGAATAAAGAGTATAAATGTTTAGTAATTTTTATTTGTTTCTGTCCTTCATTTTGGAGATCTCAACAACTATTCTGGAATTTTCCCCCCTCAGGTTCTGTTTTGCTGTCCCCCTACCCAATAGCAAGAAACTACTGCCTACCTTAGCACAAGTTTCACAGAAATTTTAATCTACCTATCCACATTCAGCTTTGTTCATGCTATCTGTTCAAACAGAACTTATAGTCAGTTTTTAGTTGTCTTTTTAAAGAAATATCTTTACACAAAGGACCTTTGAAATTCCTTGGGAAGAATTAAACTAAGTCATGTGAGTGTTATAGTTCTAGACTTAACACTTTTGCTACTTAATATTATACACTAAAAAGGAGACAGTTGAAGTGGTCCTGAGTTCTTTGAAATTGTCTAATAAATCTGATTTCTGACAGCAAGACATTTAAATAATGCAGAATGAAGTCACAATCATATGAAATGAATCCTATGAAATGACTTTAAGTTTTATCTGTATTCTTGCTTTGCCATCAGAGATTTCTATTCTAGTATTGATAGCTTATATTAAAATCTACTAAGTTGATCTTTTCTTAGGAAGAAAATTTCTAGTGCTATGTTAGAAAAAAGTGTTTTATTTCTAATTAGTGGTGAGAATATAGTTATCCCCATATCCCATAAATACTTTTAGGATAATCTTGACCAAAAAATCTTTTGTTAAATGCAGTAATTCAATATAATTAAAATGTTATTTTGAAAACATCTTTGGGACTTAATCTATTTTGAGTTTTTGAAAGTTAGTAAACATCCCAATACTCCAGTTTTCCATATATCATATAATTTGATATAAGAGGAAGTCAAGGTGGATCTTGTCTATTTGAGTAGGAGAAATGCTTGATAATACTTGATATTATCCTGTGCATGGATTTGGACAATTGCCATTTCCATCTTTTTTTTTTTTTTGAGATGGCGTCTAGCCCTGTTGCCCAGGCTGGAGTGCAGTGGCGCCATCTGGGCTCACTACAACCTCTGCCTCCTGGGTTCAAGCGATTCTCCTGCCTCAGCCTCCCGAGTAGCTGGCATTACAGGTACCCACAACCACACCCAGCTAATTTTTGTATTTTTAGTAGAAACGGTGTTTCACTGTGTTGCCCAGGCTGGTCTCAAACTCCAGACTTCGTGATCTGCCTGTCTCGGCCTCTCAAATTGCTGGGATTAGAAGCATGAGCCACCGCGTGCAGCCCCCAGCCCCCTTTTTTTTTAGACAGAGTTTCGCTCTTGTTGCCTAGGCTGGAGTGCAATGGTGCGATCTTGGCTCACCCGCAACCTCTGCCTCTCTGGGTTCAAGCGATTCTCCTGCCTCAGCCTCCCGAGTAGCTGGGATTACAGGCATATGTGCCACCATGCCCTACTAATTTTGTATTTTTAGTAGAGATGGGGTTTCTCCATGTTAGTCAGGCTGGTCTCGAACTCCTGACCTCAGGTGATCCGCCCGCCTTGGCGCCTTCCAAAGTGCTGGGATTACAGGTGTGAGCCACCGTGCCCGGCCACCATTTCTATTTTTAAGAAGGTAAGATTCAGAGCAAAAATACTCACTGCTTATAAAAAGAGTTATTTAGTCAGGATTGTAAGAAGAAACCTATTTTTGCCTTCATTCAACTGCAAAAAAATGTAAGCTGTAACTCACCATCTTTCTTGAGTTCTTTTTTTTCTTTAGTAAATCTTGTCACATTTTAGCATTGTTTCTTATTTCAGCTGTGTATTCTTTGTATAATCCTTGCTCAGTCTGCATGCCATTAGTGTTTTCAGCCTGCTTTGTATTGATAGCTTCTTACATTTCAGTGTTTATAATTGACAGTGCTCTTTAATTAAATAGTTCAGATCAAATTGAATGGTGTTATTTCTATAACATAATTAGAAATCTTTTCAGAGGTTCCTCCCATGATTTCTAGTTTTAGTTTATGAAACATTTACAGTATAAAATATTTGTTTTTCTTTTTTCTTTTTGTTTATATAGAAGTGGTACACCATCCCCAAAACGAACATCTGTAGGCTCCAGGCCACCAGCAGTAAGAGGCAGTAGAGATCGTTTTACTGGAGAATCATACACGGTGCTGGGTAGGACAAAACATAATTGTTTTTCATTATCTCAGATTAAAGGCATCACAGTCACACTGGTGGACTTTCCACTCAAAGTGACTGCCTGTATATTGAATAAATCTTTGCCAGAAATTTCTCCCAATTGAAGCCTAATTACTTTGGGGAGTTTTCAGATTGTCTTATTATTATTGATAGTTTTAAAACTCTACTTCAGCTTACATAGTGTTCCCACATCTTTATATATAAGCCAGGAGGGGGGATAGTAAGGAAGGAAACCTCTGAAGCATTTTATATTCAGAAGAATAGTACTAAACATAAAGGTAAAGTTAGAGCAGGTACTCAGCATTTAATGTCTGTGTGTTAACATGATTATTCTTATAGGAAAAGTACTTGAATAAAAATTTTTGTGTCTTTTTTTGGGACGAGTGATAGGTAAAACTGTGTGACTCATAAGGAAGAGATGAGTCAAATCTACCTTTCTGATCTCTTGTAGGAGACACTGCTATTGAAAGTGGACAACATTATTGGGAGGTCAAGGCCCAGAAGGATTGTAAATCCTACAGTGTGGGAGTAGCATACAAAACGTTGGGGAAATTTGACCAGTTGGGAAAGACAAACACTAGTTGGTGTATCCATGTCAACAACTGGCTACAAAACACATTTGCAGCAAAGCATAATAATAAAGTCAAAGCTTTGGATGTTACTGTTCCTGAAAAAATAGGTGTATTTTGTGATTTCGATGGGGGTAAGTTTATTTTCTCATAGGTTATTTCATCATAGTTGCTTGCATTTGAGTACCTTTCACTGGTAATCATCTATACAGGATTTACATTAGTATTGTGGTAAGGACATTTTGATCAGGTAGGCTTTTGATCACAATCATAATCTCAGTTCTAGAATTGACTGGAATGGTATATGTGATGTCTGCCTGGAGCCCTATAAAAGCACTCATTTATAATATACTAAGTCTGAAAGATTTTGCTAATTTTAGTCTTCAGCACTAACATTTCTTCTGTCCATTTTAATTCCTTCCTTTCCATGTTTTATTACCTACCTCTAAAGAGTGATAGTCAAAATTTTCTAGTTGAAGTAGACCTTAGAAATTACCCAACCCAGGATGAGTACCCCATTTTACATGATGTGATTATTACACATTGCATGCCTATATGAAAACATCTCATGTACCACATAAATATACACACCTACTATGTACCTACAAAAATTTAAAAAAAATTCAAGAAGATACCAGAGCCATATTTTCTACTATCCTAGTAAACATAAGCTATACAGCATATATTTACTGTGCCAAACCACATCAAACTTGAAACGAATGGAATGTTCTTAATTTTCAAGTTGCTGTCTTTAAAAATATTCTTCAGAATGACTCATGATATCTTTATAGGGGCCAAAGGGGTT
The DNA here is from genome assembly GCF_028885625.2 of Pongo pygmaeus. Lineage (NCBI taxonomy): Eukaryota > Metazoa > Chordata > Mammalia > Primates > Hominidae > Pongo > Pongo pygmaeus. The sequence goes on from NC_072386.2 coordinate 95,926,093, forward strand.
TCCCCTCAATATCAGAATTTCTTTACTTACAAAATTATTAACACAGTGTAGTCTAATCCAAAAAAGAAAAGGAATTACTCCATCTGCCACACAGTATACAATTCTTGCTACACTATCTCTGCAGGTAGTTGCCACTCGTGTGCCTGAAGAACTTTTAATGTGAAGTTTACTGTCTTAGAAAGCAGCCTGTTTCATTGTTGGACAGCTCTTGGTTAGAAGATTTTTCTTAAGTTGACTCACGTTGTCTCCCTATAACTTCAGAAACTGTTTCTCTTAAATTTTCCCATCTGAATAAACACAGAATTACGTTGCCTCACTCATGTTCACACGATAATCCTTATTTATTAAAAACTTTCTTGCCCTCTTTTTCCAGACCATATATTCTGTTATTAGCTGCCCCTGTTAAAATTTAATTTTTCCAAGTCTTTATAATCTCCTATGGCTGTCTAGTATGTAAGTGTTTTTCTTAAAGGTTGGTTCTTAGAGTGGAACACATGACCTCTGACCAGCAAAGGACAGTAATTTGTCTATGCTATTTCTAATAGTATGACTTAGCACTGCTGACTAATATTGAGCTTGTAGCTACCCTAATCCGTTAGATCTTTTTTCATGGCATTATGTCAAATTGTCTTTTTCTTTTATTAGGCAGTTTATGGTTTTGGTTTTTTTTTTTTTTTTTTTTTTTTTTGAGACAGAGTCTTACTCTGTTGTCCAGGCTGGAGTGCAGTGGCTCAATCTCAGCTCACTGCAACCTCCCATGTCCAAGCAATTCTCCTGCCTCAGCCTCCCGAGTAGCTGGGATTACAGGTGCATGCCACCACGCCTGGCTAATTTTTGTATTTTTAGTAGAGACAGGGTTTCACCATGCTGGCCAGGCTGGTCTCAAACTCCTGACCTCAAGTGATCCACCTGCCTGGGCCTCCCAAAGTGCAGAGATTACTGGCATGAGCCACCACGCCTGGCCAGTTTATGGTTTTTAAAAATAACTCAATGTTATATATAATGCAAATGAAGACTATTACTTTTATCCTTTTTTAGTTTCATCTTAATAGATTTGGCCCAAATTTCCCGTCTTAAAATCATCTGAAAATTTACTTGATATTTATATTTTGAAAAAATTTTAAAGCTCATTGAATTAGTTATTTCATAAGCATATTCTCTACAGTCATCTAATGTATAATAATTTTGAAGATGACATAATATTGAACTAAAGTAATTCCCTAGATGTTTTTTCTCCAAGTTGACACTTAAGCTAATACCAAATTTTATTATTTTAGTAATATTGCCCAAATAATTCCATGAGCTGTCAATTAATTTACTCAAAAAAGGAGAAAAAGTAATTTCGGCTTGATTTATTTTTAGTGATGACATGTTAGCTTTGCTGTGTTTTGTTTTTTAACTTATTCACCTTGAATCAGTTAAATCATTTTCCTCAGGATAAATGGCAAATTTATTAGCACACATTTTTTTTTTCAACTACCAAGACAACATTTGCTTATCTTCTCTCTCCTTTCCCATACTCTGTGAGTTCACAAAGGTAGTAGTGAGATACAGTTTTTAGTCTAGAGCATAATGTATGGCAAAGGGAAGTTGTATTGTGGAATAGGATCAGATTCTGAGAGCCTTGAAAAATAATAATGGACTGGTCTTTAGTAGTGGGAAGGGGTGGTTCTGCATGTTTTAGAACACTATAGTCATAAGATAATCGAGTTTTAGAAATATTAGAGAGTCAGTGGTTAAAGATGGAAGAGATTGAAAGCATAGCGAGCATAAGACTTTTCGGGAAGCAGTCTTCAAGCGGTGTAGAGCAGGACTGAGTCTCTTGTTAGCTATTAAGCCCTTATTGCCTGGCTAATGCTTTTCACATAAAAGCCCTTAATAAGTGTTGAGTAACTGGCAACAAGCAACTGAGCAGTGGAGAATTAAGAATGGATTTGACAGTGTAGAAGTAGAATTCATAGGCCTTAGTAACTAAATACAGATCAGCTGAGGACAGACAATTGAAGATGACTTTGAAGTTCCAGCCAGTGTGATCAAGAAGATGACAGTGTCAACAGGATAGGAAACATAGAGTCTTGGGGGGAAATGAAATGCCAGCAGGATAATCGTGTGGCATGTTTAGCAAGCATTTTGAAATTCAGTTTTAGAATTCAGCAGTTAAGTAGAGCTGACGTTAAATATTTGAGACAGCATTACAGAATTGCTATGGAAGATTGTACAGGACAATATATTTAAGCATTATTGTTCTGCTATTTACTAACTTTGTGATCATATGTACTGTTCTGCTGTTTACTAACTTTGAGATCAAAGTACTGGGTACTTTACATACATTACCTCAAAATATTAAACAACCTACATAATAGTCTGCAAAAATATTAGTTTTTTTAATGTTCCTCTTTGGTGGCAGTTGATTTATTAAGGAAGCATTATATAAAGAAAAGAGAGTGTGGACAAAGCAGCTACATTTAGAACAGGAAGAAAAGGAGGAGATTGTGAAGTTATCCCCAGGGTTATGATACAAACCAAGGGAATGGTCATCAGGGGAGAGTTTCAAGAAGTGATAACAGTTGTAAGGAGGCCATTTGGTTGGCCAGTTTAGGAGGTCAGACAGACAGCTTTTTTTAGGGCATGATCCTATTGAAAGATATACTGTGAGGTGATTTTAAAAATTAGCAAAGCAGGTTAGGCATAGTGGCTCATGCTTGTAATCCTAGCACTTTGGGAGACTGAGGTGGAGGATTGCTTGAGCTCAGGAGTTCAAGCCCAGCTTATACAAAATAGCAAGACCCTGCCTCTATTAAAAAAATTAACAAAATGAAGCAGTGATAGATATACTGTGATTTTAGAGACTGGAGTATCAGTATGGCATCAGGTAGATAGAAGACAAGGTTTAATAGAGTAAACCTTAAATGGTGATTAGGATTTGGGCAGAGAGGCTGGTTATAGGAAAAATAAGGAGGAAGAAATGGTCTTGGTTTACACTGGGCTAATGAAACCATTTGTTAAGTAGTGATCAAATAAGGAAATAGTTTGTATTAAATAAGTCGAATAGTGCTAGATTATAGAGGTATTATAGAGGTCTTGAAAACCAGGGGAAGAAAATTGGATTGGGCTTTTCCTTAAGCATTTGTCCTTCTGATTTTCAAGTGAGAATAATTAATCCAGTCCTCATAGTTTATAACAAAAATTAATGCCAACTTATATATTATTACTTTTTGCATGATTATGCATTAGAATTAATTAAATGTTTTTGTATAATAAATTAGGCTTTTTTTTCCTTCTTTTTTAGGTCAACTTTCATTCTATGATGCAAATTCTAAACAGTTGCTATATTCCTTTAAGACAAAATTTACTCAGCCAGTATTACCTGGTTTCATGGTTAGTATGTTTTATATTTTATATATACCTAACTTATATTTTACTTGGTTTGGCAACTTTAAGGAGAATATTCTATACTGTATACTTGGAGAAGGAGAATATTTTATTTTTTCTTCATATTCTCCTGCGTTTCCCCAATTCACCCTCTCCCAAATCTGTGATTGATTTTATATATTTTTGGTATATTTTATTGAAGTTAATGTTAATACATGAAGTACACAAATCATGTAGTTTGATGAGTTTTTATAGGACTGCACTCATGTATGTAACTAGCACTTAGAACATTACGAGAACCTCAGAAGCCCCCTCTAGTGCCCATTTCCAGTCCCTAATGGCTCTTCTCCAGTGTTAACACTGTATTGACTTTTAATACCCTAAATTTACTTCCTTTTCAGTTTTATATAAACAGAATCATACAGTATCTTTTTGACTCAACGTTATGCTTGTGAGAGTAATCCATATTCGATGTGGATATAGTTCATTCATTCTCATAGCTGTATAGTTTTCCATTCTGTGACTATATCAATTGCTTTATAAATTTTAATTTAGTTGGATATGTGGGTGGTTTCCATTTGGGGGCTATACAAGTAGAACTGCTATGAATACTTTTGTTCATATCTTTTGATAAATGTGTATATTTCCATTGAGTATATACCTATGATTGGGGTTGCTAGATCATATGGTATATGTATAATCAACTGTAAAACTTCCGGTTTTCTGAAATGCTTGGTTATGCTAATTTACAACTAGCAGTATGTAAGAATTTGAGTTCCTTCAAATCCTTGTCAACACTTGGTGTTATCTTTTAAAAAATTTTTTGTCCTTCTAGTGGATGATATATTACATTATGGTTTTAATTTGCATTTCCTTGATTACTAGTGCTGTTGAGCACCTTTTTATATATTTGTTGACTATTTGGGTATATTCTTTTGAGAACTGGCTATTCAGATCTTTTGCTTGTATTTCTATTAGGTTGTCTTCCTGTTTCTTATGGGTTAATTTGTAGGCTCTTCTTCACTCTGGCTTTCCTTTTTCCTTATTGGTATTGTTTGATAAACAAAAGTTAATTTTGTTCAGTTTATCAATTTTTTCATTTACAGTTAGCACTTTTTGTGTTCTGTTTAAGAAATCAGTATGCACCCCCAAGGTCATGAAAATATTCTTGTCTTCTAAAAGCTTTACCTTGTACACTTAGATATAGACTGCATTTACAATGGAAGTACAATGTAGAATTGATGTGTTTGGTATGAAGTAAGGATCTAGATGCGTTCTTTAATTCCCCATGGATATCCAGTTATTCCAGGACCATTTATTGACAAGATCATAGTGCAGTGTCATCTTTGTACAATATTAGATGACTGTCTTTGTGTGCTATGCTGAATATATGTATGCACACCACATAGCAATTACATCCTGTGTAATTGCAGGTCTACTCAATTTCAGGTTGAAAAGAAAAATTTATGTTTCTCTGCACAAAATAAAACATGGTTTTGAATTTATTTAAGCAAATGTTATTGCTTTTTCCAACTCGTAACCTTCTGCATCTTTTCATAGGTTAGGTTCCTGTGGGTAGTTCTGGGATCCAGTTAAAGTTACCATTACTTTGGCTAGAGCTTTCCTTAAATTTGGAGGCTACCTCTATAAATCAAGATGGTATATTTCAAATGGAATATTTCTCATGTATATTCTTCTGTCATCACCCCTAACTGTAACTTCTCAACTATAAGGAGAAAGTTTTCAGAGTAAGAGTGGGTTGAAAATACAGTGCTTTTAAATCTCATTATCCATAGTAATTATTTATTCCAGATACTTTAATCTCTTAAGTTTAAAACCACGCTAATAACCAGGACACCTATTTTTACATTAAAAGTAAGTGATTAGTGACTAAAGTTATTGCTCATGGAAACATAAAGATACTGGAAGGGTTGTTTCTTTTTCCTTTTTTTTTTTTTTTTTTTAACTTTGTACAAACCTCTGCCATATTATGCATTTTGGGCTATTTTTCCAAACTGGTCTGTCAAGGATGAATTGTTTACCATGTGGAATGCAGAAAAATTTTTTCCAAGTCTTAGGTGTGCTTTTATAAATAGTAGATTTACTTTTAGTTGGAATCTATCTCATGTATGTCTGTACTGAGTTTATTGTTTTTCATTCCAAATAATACTCTAATTATATTAGTAAATGTCATAAGATACTGCAAGAAATTATTTTAAGCTTGTTAAAATTTTTTTCCTTCATTGAAGGCTTGCTTTTATTAAGTACGTTAATGCCTATTAAATGTTTTGTGTACAAGATTAATTTTTAAGTGAGTTTTATTGAATTTATAGTATGGTGCAGTTCTGTGGTTTTTAGCAAATGCCTGCAGTTGTATAACCACCACCATAATCAAGATATAGAACATTTCCATCACCCTAGAAAATTCCTTTGTGTTCTTTTATAGTGGACCCTTCCACACAACCAGCCCTAGCTATCAGTAACCAGTTCGTAGGCCCTATAGTTGTACCTTTTCCAGAACATCCTATAAATAGAATTATATGGTATGTAGCCTTTTGATTCCGTACTATGCTGCATTTGAAATTCATCCATGTTGTTGTGGTGTCAGTATTCTCCTCTTTTTCATTGCTGAGTAGTGTTTCATATATGTATGTATCACAGTTTATTCATTCGTTCACCAGTTGAAAGACACTTGGGTTTTTCCCAGTTTGGGGCAGTTATGAATAAAATCACTATAAACATTTACATATGGGATTTTCCCTTGGGTAAATACCTAACAGCAGTAATAGAGTAGCTGTATCACATTGAAAGTGTATGTTTAACTTCATAGGGAACTACCAAAATGTTTTCCAAAGTGGCTGTACCATTTTTTGCCTTCCTATCAGTGATATGAGAGTTGGTCATATCCTTGCCATTATTTGATATTACCAGATTTTTTGTTGTTGTTAAGCCATTTTAATAGGTGTGTAGTGGTCTGTCATTGTGTTTTTATTTGTACTTTCCTAATGTCAAATGATGTTTCATGTGCTTATTTGCCATTCATATAATTTATTTCAAGTATCTGTTAAAATTCTTTGCTTACTTTTTAGGACTTAATTGTTTTTTTATTTTTTTATTTTACTTTATTTTTAAGACAGGGTCTCGCTAGAGTACAGTGGTGCGATCACAGCTCACTGCAGTCACAACTGCCTGGGCTCAAGTGATCCTCCCACCTTAGCCTCCCGAGTAGCTGGGATTACAGGTGCCCACCACCACACCTGGCTATTTAAAAAATGTTTCTTGTACAGATGGAGTTTGCCATATTGCCCAGGCTGGTCTCGAAGTCTTGGGCTCAAATGATCCGCCAGCGCTGGCCCCCCAAAATCCTGGGATTATAGGCATGAGCCACTGCCTGGTTTTCCTATTTTTAAGAGTTCTTTATAAGTTTGGATGTGAATCCTTTATCAGATATATGCTTTGCAAATATTTTCTCTTGGTTATGGTTTGCATTTTCATTTTCTGAACATTTCAAAGAGAAGTTTTTCATTTTGATATGAAGTCCAGTTTAGTAATTTTTTTCCCTATTATGGGTAATGCTTTGCTTAACTCAAGGTCACAAAGGTTTTATGTTTTCTTCTTGATTTCCCTTTGCATCTTCATGTTAGATATTTTGAGTAAATATTTTTCTAAATCATTTAAATAATTTCCAAAAAATAATATACTAGTTTTATAATCAGAAAGTTGCTTTTGTATTTTGGGAGTTATCATTACTGAGCCTGCTAGTTTTGAAAATTTATAATGTTAATTATATAATTACAAATTTCACAGTTCAGTAGATTCTTTGGTACAATAATCTAGTTACTTAGTAGATATCGAACACTTAAGGGTATAATTGAACGTGATGATAAACAACTTCTAGAATTTCCCTTGCTTTAAGCTTGTGTCTACTATTAATATATACGGTAGTTGATGATAATGTCAATGATCTGTATTTTCATATTTTAATTCTTTTGACTGTGTCCCAAATCTTATTTCTCACTTTATTGAATCATAGCTGCTCTGTTCACAAGCAAAGCAGTTTTTATTTTATTTTATTTTTATTTTTATTATACTTTAAGTTCTAGGGTACATGTGCACAACGTGCAGGTTTTTGTTACATATGTATACATGTGCCATGTTGGTGTGCTGCACCCATTAACTTGTCATTTACCTTAGGTATATCTCCTAATGCTATCCCTCTCCCCTCCCTCAACCCCACAACAGGCCCTGGTGTGTGATGGTCCCTTTCCTGTGTCCAAGTGTTCTCATTGTTCAGTTCCCACCTATGAGTGAGAACATGCGGTGTTTGGTTTTTTGTCCCTGCGATAGTTTGCTGAGAATGATGGTTTTCAGCTTCATCCATGTCCCTACAAAGGACATGAACTCATCCTTTTTTATGGCTGCATAGGATTCCATGGTGTATATGTGCCACATTTTCTTAATCCAGTCTATCATTGATGGACATTTGGGTTGGTTCCAAGTCTTTGCTGTTGTGAATAATGCCGCAATAAACATACGTGTGCATGTGTCTTTATAGCAGCATGATTTATAGTCCTTTGGGTATATACCCAGTAATGGGATGGCTGGGTCAAATGGAATTTCTAGTTCTAGATCCCTGAGGAATCGCCACACTGTCTTCCACAGTGGTTGAAGCAGTTTACAGTCCCACCAACAGAGTAAAAGTGTTCCTATTTCTCCACATTCTCTCCAGCACCTGTTGTTTCCTGACTTTTTTTTTTTTTTAATTAAGTATTTATTGATCGTTCTTGGGTGTTTCTCGGAGAGGGGGATATGGCAGTGTCATAGGATAATAGTGGAGAGAAGGTCAGGAGATAAACACATGAACAAAGGTCTCTGGTTTTCCTAGGCAGAGGTCCCTGCGGCCTTCTGCAGTGTTTGTGTCCCTGGGTACTTGAGATTAGGGAGTGGTGATGACTCTTAAAGAGCATGCTGCCTTCAAGCATCTGTTTAACAAAGCACATCTTGCACTACCCTTAATCCATTTAACCATGAGTTGACACAGCGCATGTTTCAGAGAGCAGGAGGCTGGGGGAAAGGCCATAGATCAACAGCATCCCAAGGCAGAAGAATTTCTCCTAGTCAGAACAAAATGGAGTCTCCTATGCCCACCTCTTTCTACACAGACACAGCAACAATCTGATCTCTCCTTCCTTTCCCCACACTTCCCCTTCTTTTCAACAAAACCGCCATCGTCCTCATGGCCCGCTCCCGATGGTCACTGTCTCTTCGGAGCTGTTGGGTACACCTCCCAGACAGGGCGGCCGGGAGAGGCGCTCCTCACCTCCCAGACAGGGCCGCCGGGCAGAGGTGCTCCTCACTTCCCAGACGGGGCGGCCGGGCAGAGGCGCTTCTCACTTCCCAGACAGGGTGGCCGGGCAGAGGTCCTCCTCACTTCCCAGACGGGGCGGCCGGGCAGAGGCGCTCCTCACTTCCTCCCAGATGGGGTGGCAGCCAGGCAGAGGCGCTTGTCACCTCCCAGACAGGGCGGCCGGGCAGAGGCGCTCCTCACTTCCCAGACGGGGTGGCCGGGCAGAGGCGCTCCTCACCTCCCAGACGGGGCGGCCGGGCAGAGATGCTCCTCATCTCCCAGACGGGGCGGCCGGGCAGAGGCGCTCCTCACTTCCTCCCAGACGGGGTGGCAGCCAGGCAGAGGCGCTCCTCACCTCCCAGACGGGGCGGCCGGGCAGAGGCGCTCCTCACTTCCTCCCAGACGGGGTGGCAGCCAGGCAGAGGCGCTCCTCACCTCCCAGACGGGGCGGCCGGGCAGAGGCGCTCCTCACTTCCCAGACGGGGCGGCCGGGCAGAGGCGCTCCTCACATCCCAGACGGGGCGGCCGGGCAGAGGTCCTCCTCACTTCCCAGACGGGGCGGCCGGGCAGAGGCGCTCCTCACCTCCCAGACGATGGGCGGCTGGGCAGAGGCGCTCCTCACTTCCCAGATGGGGTGGCCAGGCAGAGGCGCTCCTCACTTCCCAGAGGGGGCGGCCGGGCAGAGGCGCTCCTCACTTCCCAGACGGTGCGGCCGGGCAGAGGCGCTCCTCACTTCCCAGACGGGGCGGCCGGGCAGAGGTGCTCCTCACCTCCCAGACGATGGGCGGCCAGGCAGAGGCGCTCCTCACCTCGCAGACGCGGCGGCCGGGCAGAGACGCTCCTCACCTCCCAGATGGGGCGGCCAGGCAGAGGCGCTCCTCACTTCCTCCCAGATGGGGTGGCAGCCAGGCAGAGGCGCTCCTCACCTCCCAGATGGGGCGGCCGGGCAGAGGCGCTCCTCACTTCCCAGACGGGGTGGCCGGGCAGAGGCGCTCCTCACCTCCCAGACGATGGGCGGCTGGGCAGAGGCGCTCCTCACTTCCCAGACGGGGCGGCCGGGCAGAGGCGCTCCTCACTTCCCAGATGGGGCGGCCGGGCAGAGGCGCTCCTCACTTCCTCCCAGATGGGGTGGCAGCCAGGCAGAGGCACTCCTCACCTCCCAGACGGGGCGGCCGGGCAGAGGCGCTCCTCACTTCCCAGACGAGGTGGCCGGGCAGACGCTCTCCTCACCTCCCAGATGATGGGCGGCCGGGCAGAGGCGCTCCTCACTTCCCAGACGGGGCGGCCGGGCAGAGGCGCTCCTAACTTCCCAGACGGGGCGGCCGGGCAGAGGCGCTCCTCACTTCCCAGACGGGGCGGCCGGGCAGAGATGCTCCTCACCTCCCAGATGGGGCGGCCGGGCAGAGGCGCTCCTCACTTCCTCCCAGATGGGGTGGCAGCCAGGCAGAGGCGCTCCTCACCTCCCAGACGGGGCAGCCGGGCTGTTTCCTGACTTTTTAATGATCGCCATTCTAACTGGTTTGAGATGGTTTCTCATTGTGGTTTTGATTTACATTTCTCTGATGGCCAGTGATGAGCATTTTTTCACGTGTCTGTTGGCTGCATAAATGTCTTTTGAGAAGTGTCTGTCTGTATCCTTTGCCCACTTTTTGCTGGGGTTGTTTTTTTTCTTGTAAATTTGTTTGAGTTGTTTGTAGATTCTGGATATTAGCCCTTTGTCAGATGAGTAGATTGCAAAAATTTTCTCCCATTCTGTAGGTTGCCTGTTCACTCTGATGGTAGTTTCTTTTGCTATTGCAGAAGCTCTTTAGTTTAATTAGGTCCCATTTGTCAATTTTGGCTTTTGTTGCCATTGCTTTTGGTGTTTTAGTCATGAAGTCCTTGCCCATGCCTATGTCCTGAATGGTATTGCCTAGGTTTTCTTCTAGGGTTTTTATGGTTTTAGGTCTAACATTTCAATCTTTAATCCATCTTGAATTAATTTTTGTATAAGGTGTAAGGAAGGGATCCGGTTTCAGCTTTCTACATATGGCTAGCCAGTTTTCCCAGCACCATTTATTAAATAGGGAATCCTTTCCCCATTTCTTGTTTTTGTCAGGTTTGTCAAAGATCAGATGGTTGTCGATGTGTGGTATTATTTCTGAGGGTTCTGTTTTGTCCCATTGGTCTATATCTCTGTTTTGGTAGCAGTACCATGCTGCTTTGGTTACTGTAGCCTTGTAGTATAGTTTGAAGTCAGGTAGCATGATGCCTCCAGCTTTGTTCTTTTTGCTTAGGATTGTCTTGGCAATGTGGGCTCTTTTTTGTTTCCATATGAACTTTAAAGTAGTTTTTTCCCATTCTGTGAAGAAAGTCATTGGTAGCTTGATGGGGATGGCATTAAATCTATAAATTACGTTGGGCAGTATGACCATTTTCACGATTTTGATTCTTCCTATCCATGAACATGGAATGTTCTTCCATTTGTTTGTGTCCTCTTTTATTTCGTTGAGCAGTGGTTTGTAGTTCTCTTAGAAGAGGTCCTTCACATCCCTTTAAGTTGTATTCCTAGGTATTTTATTCTCTTTGAAGCAATTGTGAATGGGAATTCACTCATGATTTGGCTCTCTGTCTGTTATTCATGTATAGGAATGCTTGTGATTTTTGCACATTGATTTTGTATCCTGAGACTTTGCTGAAGTTGCTTATCGCTTAAGGAGATTTTGGGCTGAGATGATGGGGTTTTCTAGATATACAATCATGTCATCTGCAAACAGGGACAATTTGACTTCCTCTTTTCCTAACTGAATACCCTTTATTTCTTTCTCCTGCCTGATTGCTGTGGCCAGAACTTCCAACACTATGTTGAATACGAGTGGTGAGAGAGGGCATCCCTGTCTTGTGCCAGTTTTCAAAGGGAATGCTTCCAGTTTTTGCCCATTCAGTATGATATTGGCTGTGGGTTTGTCATAAATAGCTCCTATTATTTTGAGATATGTCCCATCAATACCTAATTTATTGAGAGTTTTTAGCATGAAGGGCTGTTGAATTTTGTTAAAGGCCTTTTATGCATCTATTGAGATAATCATGTGGTTTTTGTCTTTGGTTCTGTTTATATGCTGGATTACGTTTATTGATTTGCATATGTTGAACTAGCCTAAGCAAAGCAGTTTTATCTTTCACAAAGTCATTCACATTTATGATAAGTAATAGAACATGGGAAGTACATCTGGATATTGGGATTTGCATTTTTGTCAGGAGTCCTTCTTAAATAATTATATAAGAGTTCTTATAGTTAACACGGTAAGGAAGAAAACAGTGGATTTTACTGTTAACAGAGGGGTGTTAGATTTTTATAGTCTCAGGCCATATCTCATTATCAAAACCAAAAGCATAAGTGGGAATTAAGTTGGTGCTTTGTATGCTTCCCTTGGTTGTGAAAGTTAGCATCAGTAGTGATAGGTAATACCTTTTGCCTAGATTAAGCCAATGAAGTTTCTCAATTTCTGCAGCCCTGCGTTCCTTCTCTTGGGTGCAGCTTCAGTTGGTTCTGCTACCACCAAGACTTCCTCTGGCCTCTGTGGTTCTAAAATAATTCTGATTTAGTCTTTCCATTTCCCCTCAGCTGAAATATGACAGTTAATCTGTTTGAGAATGATTGATGTTCATATGTGTGGCATTTTGCCTTTGAAATGGAAATTTAAAAATGAATGAAGTTCTGTTTGATTTGAAATCTGACAGGTTTTTTTGTCTTTTCTTAGGTATGGTGTGGTGGACTTTCTTTGAGTACTGGGATGCAGGTTCCAAGTGCTGTGAGAACACTTCAGAAAAGTGAAAATGGAATGACTGGTTCAGCTAGCAGCCTGAACAATGTTGTTACTCAATAGTGTCCACCCAGAATACGTTTACCCTCCGTCTTGATTGGGTGGCTTTTTCTGTGCAGTTACTAATCACAGGAATTTGTGAGTAGTGAAAATCAGGTTTGCTGTGTTCTGCTTTGAGGCCTGGAATCTGTTATCATTAAACACCTAGTACGAAGCATTTGCAGGAACCTACTGTGCAGTATCATAGAAGCAAGCAGATACCAAGCAAAAAACTGATGATTGAAGAGTAAATGGGGGAAAAGGCAGTGTTTAATTAACATAAAAGCTGATTTTTATATTTCTTGGATTACTTTGACTCTTCTAATGTTTAATTACATATGGTAACCCTAAGGCCTGGGGAGAAAAGCTTTTAAATCTTGCCTTCTTTCTTCTGTACTTTGTCTTTTTAAAATCTCATTACTATCTATTATTTAGTTCTAACACAGAAGCTTTAAAAATACATAGTCATCTAAGGTTTTCTAAAAATTGAAATCATATGTTGGGAATGGTAAAAAGGTTTTCAAATGGTTTATTTTTCCTCTTTTATAAATAAGTTTTACAAAATTATCCTCTTTTGTTTATTGACTAGATTGTATATAATTTTCTTTTTTCCAAAATATTGTGATAAGAAATTTCTAGACACAACACCTTAAAATCACCCAAATTTTCAGTTTTTTACCTACTGCACTAACAATGGCAAGGGGGGTATTCTTTATATGTTGCCTTGTTTAACTACAGTTCTTTTCATTCCATCACTTTAGGTGATGGGTAAGATTTTTAAAAGCCTTATATTTTTTGATTTTGTTGTCTAGTTTAATCCTACCTTTAGTAGTTGTGTTTGGTAAAATTCCCACTTGAATGTGGCACTGATAATAATTATGCTGATTTTTAACATCTCTTATAGGAATGAAAGTTTGTTAAAGTTACATAGAGGATTGAAAAACGTGTATCACTCAATTTTTATCTAAGAAGGATAGGTTATAAAGAGAGGTACCTAAATACTCAAATAATGTATATATTCTTTTTCATAACATATGGAATGCTTTAAGGAATTGTTTTGAAAAAAATCTGCGTATCTTTGACTTAATTGGCACATGAGTTTTTCAAGCAGCCATTCATTCAGAGGTTTGTTTTCTCTCAGTCCTTTTGCTACATTCACTTTCTTTTCAAAGAAATGTTAATTATTACAAAAATTGACATAGATATCTTTCCCAAACTTAGAGTAAAACCCATGGTTAAGTGGAACATAACTATTCTTAAAAAGTCAATTATAATTTGTAACTCACGTCCTTTGAGCTAAACTAAGTTAAAATTACAGTATTTAATAATTCTTTGGGCATTTTTAAGAGGTCTGAATTTGTATTTTTCTTAATTTTTGAAACTTTTCATTTCTCTTGTTGACTTTTTTTCATTCTCATTTAAAATATATTGTGCTATGATAACCAACCTTCTTCCAAGGAGTGACCATTACTGCCTGCATTTGAGTTGCTTTCTGCATACAGACTTGTGTAATAGTATTAATAGTAGCTCATTCTCTCTAAAAATTTACTGTTTACTGATAGGATGTTTTGTTCCCTTGATAAAACAAATGTAAATGAGGAATTTTATTTGAATTGGAATATTGTTTTTCCAGAGGACATTCATATCTGCACTATTATCTGATGACATGTTGGTAATTTTAAAGACTGCAAGGCAGTTTAGAGAATGAAGTAAACCAATAGATACTCTTTTGATTCTCCAAAGAATTATAATTTTGGTTTTTGTTCCTCAGAGAGAATTTGAAAGAAATTTTCAGATGTTCTGTTCCCTATAGAGGTCCTATTCCAGGATCTAAATAAATGGCAATTTATAATTCCCTTCATAGACTCAAACCTGAAAGCAGAAATTTTTAGTAGTTGAGTTGCTTTAAGTGAATTTTAGCAAATATGACACAGAAAAGGTCAGATGCTGTTGTATAAAATTTTTTACTACGGTGTCTTATATAATTCTTTCTTCTCATTAATTCAGTGCCTTTTTCCTCTAAGCATACTCTTGGTCCATGCCCCATGCAGTGTCAACTGATGTTTAAGCTACAGAGCATTGTTATAGTGGTGAGGGCCCTCTGTTGCAGGGGCATGGGGAAATGCATATATCAATCAGGGGCTGGAGGAGTGTACATGATTCTTGTGTTCATGTTGTCATTTGAAACTCTTCACATAAAATTTTCTAATATTCATTTGGAAAACCTCTCCACTGGAGAGGTTTCATCTCTGAGAGGTTTTGTAGTAATAGTGTAAGTTCAGTAAACCCACAGTCCAAATTCTCATCACATGTATTACTTGATATTAAATTTTCAATTATTACTTCAAAATAAGAATCTGAGGATTTCTTCTTACTGGCCTTCTTAAAGGTCTCTAAAACTAAAGAACAAGATGTGGTTTTTTGTTTAAGATGTTTTTAGTTTATTTGTTGTTAAGTTAAACTGGAGAAAGTTTGTCATCCTCATTTTCAAACTGAAAACTAATCAGATATAGTGCCTATTTAGTCTCAAAATAAGGTAACTATTAACGTGATTATACTATATAATATTCTCAGTTACATTTGAATTTAAAAATATTGAGCTCTTGCTCAATTTAATACATTGTAAAAAGTATTAAATCCTTTGAAACATCTTTTGTTGCTTATTTAGTTTTTGTTTCCACAGGTCAAACATGATTGCTTTCTATAAAAGAAATGCTTGAGAGGTTGACTATAATGGATATATCACAGGTGTAAAACAGTTGTTTTATAAAAACGTGCATTTAGTATGGCATTCTCTTTTAGCAACTGAATTCCATACCAGTTTTATTAAGCTGGATATAGAAATGAAGGAGCTGCCTTAAGCACTTTAGAAAAAGAATTTTTTTACAATTCATTTTGACTCTCATGGCTGACCATGTCATTATGTCTTTAAATTTTGGTGAATATGTAGATACCAACCATTAATAACTAATGCACACAGAAATTTAATATACAGCAATTCTTTGAATGTTCCAGGTGTAGGTAAACTAACTGAAAGTATTAAGGACATACCTGTCTATACATGAGTTTCATTGATGGTATCTGTATCATCTTGACAAATCGTGAACTGCTGCTGTACAGCTAGACTTTGCCTATTTACTCCGTTCTGCAAACAGTAATTTTTCCCTGTGTTATGAAAAGAGACATATTGGCTTGCTTTAATTTACTTATTTATGAAATTAAAGCATGAATAATATGTATAATTTGATTTTTTTGTGGCTGATCCTTGGCAGTATAAATGATAAATGTAAACGTAATGGAATCTTTTAATTAGGCTAAGATATGCTATTTCATAACTTATGTAGGATGATTAATTTTTATCTATATACTTTGTCCATAAAATTATAATTGTTTATGTAATTTTATTGTTTCTTATGGAAACAATTGGAAAAGTATACGGAAAATGATTATTTCAAAGAATATTTATTTAAAGAGGAAAGTGTAGACTTCTTACTATAAAATATGTGATTCCAGGCTTAAGAAATTGATTATATTTTAAAATAATTATTTTTTTAAAAACATAATTTGTTTTTAAAAGATCAGTCTCCATTCATTGGCTAATTCATACAGCAAATATTTGAGTGTTTGTGATATGGCAGTAAAAATGTGATTACTTTGTATGTACATTAACCAAAACCAGTGAAGTTTGACGGACTGTGCATATAGTTTTGCAGCTTTTGAGTAGTGTGACAGAGTTTGCCTCTTAAAAATGTTTTGCTAATAAGTCAGAAGTTTAAAATGTGTTATAGTTTGCTAAAAAAAAATCAAATTAACTGCATATAAAATGGTTCACTTTTATATAGTCACATGTAATGGGTCTGAAAAAGTTTCTTCTTTGATTATGTAGTTACTCTAGATACATTCTTTTAGGGAAGTGTATGGTCAACATATATTTACTCGGTATACAGATAACCACAAAGTTGTTATTTTTAACCAAAATATACATTTCATAATGTTGGCACTGGAGTATTATAAGAGATCATGAATGTTTCCTTAATTATCATGGCAAGATTACCTCACGTTCGGTATAGTTTAGTTTTGTGTGTATCTTACAGTATGCATGTTCTGAAATTATTTGTGATCCTGATATGTCACATATAATAGCTTTGTTACCTGGAGTATTTGATTAACCTAAACAGTTTAAGCATTTCGAATTAGTTGGAGTTTAAATGGATTACATTTGGTGTATATTGTCTTCATTGAAAAGATATTGTTGGATATGCCACATCAAAGTTAGCACTGACTTATAAATAAATACCAGAATTTGCCAGAGTACACTTTTCTCTTCAGATGACTCAATTATTAAATACAAGAATATTTGTTATTTCTGGGTCAATATAAGGTACTGACTTCTGATGCATAATCATTTAAGCTATGTGAGTTTAAACTGGTATCTTTTCTTAGTGGTACCCATTCAGTGTAAGCTGGTCCATGGGAATGGACATGTAGAGGATTTCACAGTATGTAGAGCAGAAGGCAGGTGAATGTGTTTGCTTTGGCTTGGAGCTTATTAAGTTTTGACTAGGGTTAAAATAAGTCAAATAGTAAGTGGTAAAACACATTTTTGTTAGTACTGGAACTTTTTGGAGAACATAAGGGCTATGAGAATGCATATTTTTTTTTAACATTTCCTATATACCTAAGGTACCAAAGCACTGAGTCTAATTTACCTATTAAGGGAGACTCTTTAAAATCAACTTTATAACTAATTCATACTATAAGACAGATAATAGCTAAAGTTTTGGAATAATTTATATTAAAAGCCACAAGTCTTAAAAATCCCTGGATATGACATAAAAAGGATTTTGGCTTCTTTTTTGAAGTATTTAACATTAATCACCTTAGCTCTACCATATACTAGATCTGTGACCACTACACAAATTGTTTATCATCTTTGGGTCTCTATTGCCTTATTTATAAAATAAGTGTAAGTTGTTTGGTCTACCTCACAGGGCTGTTGTGAGAAAATAAAATGAAATGGAGTATGTGAAATTGCTTCAGCAACAGTAAAGTGCTATGTAAATGTAAAGTGTTCTTTTTAGCTAATAATGGATTTAAGTGTTTGGATAATTCTAGATGCATTTACTTTGATAAAGCGTGTGCTTAAAGTGGTATCACCAGTGATTTCAAATATGATTTAAAAAAAATAAAACCCCAATTAAAATGTTCTTTAATATATTCATTTAATTTGTGCATGACTTGTGGCCTTTTTGTATTTTCTCAAGCCTATTACTCTAGAGCTGTAAAAGCTCTTGCACAGCATTGTTGTGTCAGTGTAGAATAGTGGCATAAATAAATGAATTAAGCTACATTTCCATGCAGGCATTTGCACTTCGAAGTTAGGGCTGCCCAGTGCCACATGCAAAGAGTGAATTTGGTCTAAACAGTTCTTTCCAAACAACCAAATGGCTGGGAAGTTTGTTGTCACGGATAAATGATATAAAATGTAACCACTGAACATTTGACAACTTTGTTGCATTGTCATTTTTAAAAAAAGATGAAGCATTTCAAAATCTTGTTAACCTGGTTATCTCTTGGTATCTCTCCTGACATATTTGTTTTGCTTTAAATTGGATTAAATGGTTTACAGGTTATCTGAATCTACAGATTTAGTATGTCTATTATCTGGACATGGTTTTGCTGTGCAGTTGTGATAATAAAAATTCTAATTCCTCAGGTTTGGCCTTTAAGTTATAGCTGAAGACCTTTAATGAACTACTTATGATGCACTCAGTGCCGCACAATAGTGTTTTAAGAAGCACATGGCCTCATTTTCCTTAGAAACAAGACAAAGCGTTTTAAAAAAAATTTTTTTCACTTTAAAATAGGGTATTCAAAGTGGAGTAACTTGTATTTTGAAATGATTTTGTGTTCTGTATAGAATGTCCCAGTTAAGATTTTACAGAAGCACCTGGAATATCTCATTAAAAATTTAAAAACTCTTTTCTTGTTCTCTTTTGCTTCATTGTTTGATTTTATTAACTTTTATTTAAGTATAAATACAATATGCTGTTGGGGATGAGAATATAAAAAAAGTCATAGTTCCTTTGCCTAAAAAGCTTAACATTTTAGAACACTACTGTTCAACAGAATTTTATGCAATTATGAAAAGTTATTTGTGCAGTCCAATACAGTAGTGACTGGCCATAGGCAGCTACTGAGCACTTTATATGTGACTACATAGAGTTGCGTATTGCTAATAGCCACTGTTTTGAACAGTGTACCTACAGATGGAAAATGAAACATGCTACATTAGTAACTATAATATTACTTATGAATTTGGTTTCTTTGGATCTTGCCACATGTTGGGTTACATTTTGGTAGATGGTAACTAAGAGTCAGAATCAGAACCTAAACCTTTTTAAAATTCTTGTTCTAACTTGAAAACAGTTTAGAAGAAAAAAAATCAGTGAGACTGCAGCTCCTGTAACTAAGAAGTTATGTAAGAAGAATGAAAGGAGACTGGATAGTCTTGAGTCACAGGAAGAAGAATGGACAAAGATTGATCGATAAACCACTATAGAAGATGGAGAGTGAATGGGTGCAGCATTTCTGGAGAACAATTTTAGCAATGTTAAGATTTTTAAATGCACATGCTCCTTAATTTCCTTTATAAGTATTTCTCTTACATATATACTCAGAAAAAGCCAATGTTCATTGCAGCATTACCATAGCTAATAGTAGCAACCTAATTATTAATTGAAGACCTACAAATTTGGATGGACTTGGAGGTAAATTCCTTTTCCTTTTTTGGTAGCAAGGCACAGAACTGGTTCAAAAGGCCCAAGTTGCCTCAACAAAAGAATGTGATAACAGAATTTTGAAGGCTCCCCTTTTCTAACTTGCTACACCAGCAAACTACCATTATTAAGTATTGGTCTAGATACTATATATTCTGCACATTCCCCTCCCCAATAAATGTTATATAGACCATTATGACAATTGGCTTAACTAGAACCTTTTCCTTGGTATACCAGTTCATTTGTGCCTGGCTGGGAGTTCTGTGGCATAAGAGCTCAGGATATTATGTGTGCTCTACTATTCTGCCCAAGCTTTTCCTTACTAAACCCCATTTTACATTTATACTGCATGGTGTATTCGTATTTATTTATTTATTTTTGCACAAGGTCAGCACAAGAGCAGATGGTTAGATTGTGGTATTTCTATGTGATCCTACACAGCTGTTAAAGGATATGCTGTTAATGGAAGTGTATTCATGATATTAGACAGAAAAAAGTCATCCAGCAATATATACATGATGATACCACGGGTGTGTGCATGCACGTATACTTGGGTAAGAGGGGACCCTGACCTGATCACCACACACTCTTGCTGTGCTTCTCTTCATGGCATGAAAAATTGAGGAGCCAAGGGATTATGCCTACTTGGAATGCATGTTTCTTTACCCACTTATATACTATGTTATTGAAACAGTCTTTTGTTGTCTGAGATAACACCTGGAGTTCTTGTCCTACCTCCACGACGATGATGGAGCACGGACACAAAGGTGAGGTTAGAGTGAAAGTTTAATAAGGTGAAAGAAGAAAGCTCTCTGCCAGCAGAGAGGGGGTCCCGAACCAGAGTGCCCACCATGAGGCTGGGGTCCAGGTTTTTATGGACGGAAGGGGAAGGAATGTGCTTAGTCTGTGGGCTGTCTTGGCGAATGCGTGACTCGGCTTGGCCCGGGACCAGTCAGGAGGTTAAATGATTCATAGATGCTGCTTAGCTTGGCCCAGGACCTATCAGAAGCTGAAGTGAAGGTGTGGCCGAGGACCAATCGGACTGAGGTGATGATACACAGCAGCTGGACTTACAGTCCTAATAAAGGAAAGTAGAGCGCCCATAGGAACTTAACAGAGCCCACTGTGCCCATGCCTACAAAAGGAGAATAAACTTTTCCTGGGAACCTGCTGACAATACAAAGGACAAAGGCATTTCTGTGCCAGGCCTTGTTCCCTTATCTGAGTGAGCTGGAGGTTTGTGCAAGTTTTTATCCAAATGGGCTGTAGGTTTTTCCATCTGTGCAGTCATGGGCATGTCTCCAGGCACAACACCCTGTGCTAGTTCCCTTATTGGTGCCTGCAGCTTTTTTCCCAGGCTGCTTTTTATATTATCTGGGGATGAGGCACTGACTCATGGGCCAGGGGCTCTCCAGAACCCTTCTCTTGTTACCTACCTAAGGTAAGCTAACTAACCGGTTCCCCACACTCTTGCTGTGCCTCTCTTCATGGGATGAAAAATTGAGGAGCCAAGGGACTATGCCTACTTGGAATCCATGTTCCTACCCACAGAATTCTATACTATGTTATCAGCCAGAACCCCAGGATTCCTTGCCTTATCAGCCTGAAGCTTGCTTCCAGGATATGTGCGGGCCTTTTGTCCAAATCCATCCTGAAAAAAGACTACTACAGATGTATATACCCCTATGGCTGGCAGTTTGTGGGAAGTACAGATGAAGCTTGGATGTGCAGACTGAGTTGTCCACATGCATGCATGATAGGCCCCTGTGGCAGGCTTAAGCTAGAAGTAAAAAGAGACCCAGGGGATCAGGGAAGGGCAGGCCAACCTAGCATCATTTTCTAGTACACTTCTGAAGAATCTGCGAATCGCATATTTGAACATAGATTTCTGTTCCTTGAGAATATATGTTAAAGTAGAAGAGTATAACATTTTATTTGTTGGTTAACGCTCAGCTATTTAGACACTGAAAATATGTCAGGGTTGGCTTTCATTTGTATTCTTGGCCCAGACCCTACAAATGTTAGGAGTCTGCCAGGATCCTTACATGTGTGCACAGCTGAGTGGTTTATAGAACATGAATATTTACTTGTAAGAGAGGCTGTTTTTATGCATCATTGTACCCCCTCTTTCAACTGTATTTGCTATCCAGATTAAAGCATACTGACTGATGTTTGCCATGAGCTGAGGGCTCACATTTGACCTTTCAGTATGCTTGATAAGTAACACTGCCACCAGTTGAGTTGTATATTTACCTTCAGTTATGTTTGTTCCCAAACCTGCTTATGCAGGTGGTAGTCACTGTTGTAGTCATATAAGTATGTAAACCAATTATATAAATATATAAACCAATATAAATATGAAATGAGTATGAAAAGGTACTTATAAGAAAAGTAGGGGAACCATTAGAGATGAAGAGTTTAAAAAGTTGCAAAGTTAGTTGTGGCCAAAGTAATTGTGATAGGGGAAGATTTTTAAAAATAAATTCCAGGACTCCAAATGTATATTCCTTCACTTGTATCTTTAAGTTCCTGGTCCATTTTACAGAAACAGAAACTACAAATGATGGATGATGCATTATGTCTATGGTTTTGTAAGAAAAACAGTGAGATACTCTAATCAGTTGGTCCATACTTAAAATGAACTTAGTTCAAAACAGAAGATTGGCCATTGTAACCCTCTACTGAAACTGCCTTTTTAAAAAGGTTTATTCAGAACTAGATTTGTTATACACTTGAAACGTATTTATTTCTAAGAACCTGATAATTTTTCCCTTTTCCTGTTACTTTTAATTATAATTTCCAAATATACAGAAAAGTAGAAAGCCAGTGCTTTGTGCTCATCACCTAATCAATTGTTAACATTTTGCCATGTTTGTGCCATCTATTTTGTTTTAAAATGTCACCTGTAAGTATGCTGTATGCCTCCATGATGGCTTTTAAAAACAGCCACATTCTGTTAACATTCTTAGCAAAATTAACAGTAATTCTGTACTATTATCTAATGGATCAGTCCATACTAAAATTTCAGTTGTCTCAAAAATACCTTTTTACAGTTAGCTTGTTCAAATCAGGATCCAGACAGGGTCCACACATTGTACTCTGTTACATCTCTTAAATCTTTGATTTTACAGTAGTTCCCTCTGCTTTTAAATGCCATTTATGAAAAAAACTGAGGAATTTGTCTGGTAGGATGTCCCGTTTTCTGAATTTAGTTGCTTCTCTATATCGTGTGTTAGATCTAGACTTTGAGTAAATGCAGGTTCAATTTTTAGGCAAGAATCCTTCACCCAGGTGTGGCTGTGTACTTTCTATCACATCAGGAAGTACATAATATATGCTTGTCCCAAATTTAGTGAGATTAAGATCAGTGGGTTCAGGTAGTGCCAGTCTATTATAAAGTTCCCCATCAACCTTTCACCTTAATTTTATCATCTATTGATTTTGCCTTTTCGATTATTTTATTAGGAGTTGCAAAATCGTGATTGTTTTATCATTCTCCATTTATTAGCTGGAACTCTTGTAAGTATTTTGGTTACACTAAAATTCAGTTCATACAAGAAAGGCAGGATAAATGCTTGATGTTTTCCCTTATCAAGTTTTAGAATATTTAATCTTCAACCTGGCAACCTTCAATCACGACTGAATTTTATTTTTTAAGGAGTCATTATAAACTCAAGACTTTTTATATTTGATGTGTTTCAATCAATAGCAAGTATGTGATGCTCAAGTTTTCCCATGTCCCATCACGTTAGCACCTGTGTTAATGATGCCATTAAGCTTTGATAACTTACTTCCTCTTGGTGTAAACTTCCACTTTTTTTTATTAACCTACTAAGTACCTACCCGTTCTGAGTGCATTGGATGGGAGGACTTCAACAGTAAGCTTCTATGTACATAGGAAATTTCTGGAAAGAAAAATAAAAAGTTGGTAAAAGTCAACCTCTAGGAAGTGAGGAAGATTTTTCTTGCTTTTCTTTCTGTACTGATAGAATTAAAAACAAAGCTTAGAAAACAAATATATGATGGGAGTATTTTCCGTTTTGTAGAAATAAATTATAATTACAGTAACTGGTTTAGTGATTTATGGTCTTCAAAAATTTATAACAAGATTAATATCTGAGCCTTAACAACCATGTTTTGGATTACACCGTTAAAAGAACCAAAGTGGGAGGATCGCTTGAGGCCACGAGTTCGAGACCAGCCTGGGCAAGATGGTGAGGACGCCCTCCCCCCCCCAACCCCGCCACCCCCCGCCCTGCTAGCCCCCAACGTCTCTACAAAAAAAGAAAAGAAAAAAGTTAATCAGGTCCAAAATTGTATCCAGCCTTAAACTGGAGGGCAACAGGTCGCTGAATCTTGAATGTCATAAAGGCACCTCAACTTCATGAGCAATAGTGAACGCAGCTGCTATTTTCCACTCTATCCCCTATCTCTACTAATTGTATCCAAACCAAACTTCAGGGAGTTATGCTGAATCCCTCTAGCAAAGCACACGCACTAAAAAAATCACTCGTTTATCAGAAGTTCACATTTAACGGGCTTGGAAAACAGCTCAGCTGCTGCCTCCAGTTCATCGTCCGCTGTCGAAAGCGTTTGAGAACTTTTCTTAAACTCTCAGATTGCCTCAGGGCGCTGCTGTAGTTGTCAATTAGGCAAGAGATAAAAGAGGGCTTTGGCTAAGTGGCTAGATTATAAAAGCGAGGAATCGCCAGGGCTCAGTGAACTTCTAGCGGTGAGGATGCGACAAGAGTCACAAGAAAGCCGAGGCTGAGGCTGGACCTTGGGAACCCCCCAGCAGGAACCAAGCCAGCCTCCGCCGCTCAGCACTTGACGGCCGCTTTTGCAGCGGTTGCTGTGAGTGCCGTAAAGCGGAGCGGCTGCAGCTGCTGTTGAGTGAGGTAAGGTATGGGAGGCTCAGGTCGGTACCCGGGGATGGGTGGGCGCCTTCAGACAGGTGCCGCTGGTGACTCGGGTGCCCTTAGCGGGCATCCTCCAGCATTCTGGGCACCTGCCTACTCCTTGGTGGGGAGGCCGGCCACAGGCTGAGCGCGCTCCGGGCTGGGTACTCCTCAGTCAGTCCACGAGCATAGCGTGGCAGACTTCCACTTGACCAGTCCTTCCCGCACTTCTGGGCGTGTCATCAGGTAAAATCTTAATCCTCGGACAGATGAAAGGTTGGAGGACGATCGAGACTCTTGTAGTAGCCGGGTTAGTGTAGTGACCCCTGACCTCAGGTGATCCGTCCGCGTTGGCCTCCCGAAGTGCTGAAATTACAGGCGTGAGCCACCGCGCCCGGCCTGAAGTTTACAATTTCTCAGTTAACATGAGGTAAGCCACATTTCTCTTGGCTTCAGTTTTGTCAGATGTGGGAAAAAAAAAAGGACCTAGATGATATATCAGATTCTTTATGCTTTTGAAGATAGCACGTTTCCAGTCAGTAAAAATCAAGCTGTGAACAAAAGACAAAGTGAATAATAGAGCAGTATATTAGAAATTGGGCAGATGGAAGCCCAGTAGAAAAGGCTGTGTTTGAGCTAGACTCTGAGGATGAATAGGTTGAACGATTTGAAACCATCTCTGTTGGGCCATGGACAAAGATATCAAATGCAGGAATAAGCATTTATATTTTAGCGATTCTATTTGTGGACATATGTTTAGTGAGGGTAGAGGATTTGGGAAGGCTGGCATTGAATGATGAAAGAACTCTTAGTGGAAAGGAGGTGCAGGGTGTTCTGACAAGGAATAAGAAAGGAACCGGGGAAATGCCGAAAGAACAATACGCAAGACTTGATTTCTTGGATCTGGGTGATGATATTTTTAATCTGCGTTTCTAAAAAGTAAGTTTAAGTGCTGTTGGCAAAAATGGGAATTCTGTTGAATTCCATCATGCGATAGTGTACTGGGAATAAAGTGATGTAGATGGTAGAGTGCTGATGTTGCCAATAACTAGCCTCTTGGCTGTCATTTAATTCTTCTAGAGCCTATTCTCCATAAGGTGATGTTGGGCCAGCTGATCTCTCTTCTCTAAAACCTGTAAAACTAGAAACTGTGAGAATGGAGAGCTAGTTACTTTCTTCTGGACGGGGAGAGGAAGATAGTTGACAGAGAATAAAATTGTTAATTTTGGGGCTGGATGCAGTGGCTCACGCCTGTAATCCCAGCACTTTGGGAGGCTGAGGCGAGTGGATCACCTGAGGCCAGGAGTTGGAGACCAGCCTGGCCAACATGGTGAAACCCTATCTCTACTAAAAATACAACAAATTAGCCGGGTGTGGTGGCGGGCGCCAGTAATCCCAGCTACTCCTGAGGCTGAGGCAGGAGAATCGCTTGAACTTGGGAGGCAGAGGTTGCAGTGAGCCAAGATCAGGCCACTGCACTCCGGTCTGGGCAACAAGAGCGAAACTCTGTCTCAAAAAAAAAAAGTTAATTTTGAACATGTTAAATTTGAGGTGAGGTGCAGGAAATAGAGTTGAAAATATAGGAAGATAGAGTTCATGGACTGTAATTTAAATAGTGTTTTCTCTCACAGGTGGTAGTTAAAATCTTGAGAATGGATTTGCTTTCAGGGAGAGATTGTAGAGAGAGTAACTATAGGCCATACCCATAGAGAGGAGGTTGGAGAAATTATTGAAGGAGGCATGTGGATCTCAGAGCTAAGAGCAAGGAAGGAGTTCTTTTTAAAAAAGTTACATATAGTTGTAGATTCTCAGGGGCCCAGTGTTGTTATTAAACTAATTTAACAGCATTTACAGCAAATAATAAGCACCTACTTCTGGGAATTCTGGCAGAAAATAAATAATTCAAGTAGATATAATCTCCACTGCCTAATTGTCTACCCAGAAGTGGTATCATTTACATATTTATTTATTCAACAAATATTTATATGTTTCAAGCACTGCTGGTTCTAGGGATATAACGACGAGCAAGGTAGACATTGTTCTTATCCTCCCTGCATGTAAAGCCCTTAGCATCTACATCGGTGCTTTTCAAATTTTAATGTACATGTGAATCATCTGAAGATTTTATTAAAATGTAGATTATGAATCAGTACATGGGGGCTGAAAATTCTGTATTGCTAACAAGCTCCAATGTGATACTGATGTTCTTAGGACCATACTTTTAAGTGACAAGAATCTAGATCCTGTTTAGCAAATATGGCCATTATTAAGCCACTACCACTACGCATCATCTGTTTCTCTTAGGATAAAATAATTTTTACTTCTTATGAAAATAACATATGCTCATACAAATATTGGAACAATATAGAAAAGTATAAAGAACCATGTAAAAATCACTCCTAATTCTCCCTACCCAGAAATA